>NC_132910.1:132269829-132606704 GCF_047675955.1 Chlorocebus sabaeus | reverse complement strand
GATATCTTTGTTGAGTTTACATGTATCCATCTCCATGCACAGCAAAGCAGAGGGGCACTGGGTACTGTAGAGAAAGCAGAAATGCTAGTGGCTACCATGGTCCTGAAGTGTGGATTTCAAATATGGACCTTGCCATTCTTCCTTTATTTTGACTGCAGAATGAACTGCAAGTCCTAATGCCAGCTGACAACTACATGGTACTCACCAAGTGTCAACCTCTGTCAACATGTCACATGTAAACACTAGTAGGTTGCATAATTCAGGTTTGCACACTCAGGCTAAAGCTCCTGTTTCTAGCACTTCTGACATGCTCTAGGAGACATTGGTTCTTTTCTCTTTGCAAATCTGATTTTGAGACAGGTCCAGGGTTAACAAAAATAAAATAGAGGCTGTCACCCATATGTAAGGTTTTGTTCAATGAACTTGGAGTGGAAGAAAAAAAAATTGTGTGTGGGCTTCAAGTAAGATACTGAAGAATAAAAGGCATTGAGTGCAAAAGATATTTTTAAGCATCCAATATGGGAAATTAATAAAGAAATCTGGGAAAAATAACATTATCCAAATTAAGATTTTTAAAGCTGATCTACGGCTGTATCTTCTTTTTTTGTTTGTTTGTTTGTTGATGTTTTTGTTTTTTTGAGACATGATCTTGCTCTGTTGCCCAGGCTGGAGAGCAGTAGCGTGATCATAGCTCACTGCAGCTTCCTCTTCCTGGGCTCAAGCAATTCTCCTGCCTCAGCCTCCTGGGTAGCTGGGACCACAGGCACATGCTACCACACCTGGCTAATTTTGTTTAGTTTTTGTAGAGATCAGGATCTCACTATGTTGGCCAGGCTGGTCTTGAACTCCTGGGCTTGAGTGATCCTCCTGTCTCAGCTTCTCATAGCACTGAGATTACAGGCATGAGCCACTGTGCCTGGCTGTATCTTCTTACATAATCTCTTAATGTAGTATGGAGAAAATTTTAGATGTTGAGAAAATGGGTTCACAGTTTGTTAGTAACAGTGAGTGAATACAATGAACCCACAATGACCACAACAATATTTTACTTCATTTGTTGAGTGTCCACTGTGTTTGGGGCACTGTCCAGGGTGCTGGGCCAACAGCAGGGAACCAGACCGAGCGCCTCCATGGAGCTTCCATTCAACTAGGACAGACAGTTGCATAATAAATGTTCATTGAATATGGTGTAACATGGTGTTAATACGCAATGGAGCAAACTATAGCAGGAAAAGGCCGAGGAATACAGGAAGTGAAAAGTGAGGTTACCATTTCAGTTAGGATGGTCAGGGATGGGCTCTCTGAGGAGGCAGCTGTGCAGAGACCTGGAGGAAGTGAATTTGAGGGAGAGGAACAGCAAGTGGAAAGACCTGGAGGTCAGAGGTCACTTGGCACAGCCACAGACCACCAATGAGGCAGGGGGCTTGAGAGGAAGACTGAGAAGGAACATAGAGGGTGTGAGCTCAGAGAGGGTGGGTGAGGGCAGGCCCATTGTGAGGATCATTGTGAAGCTTTCACTCTGAGTCAGATGGCCAGCCATTGAACGGGATAGGTAGAGAATGGCAGGCTTTGACTTTCATATTAAAAGGGACATTCTAGCTTTCATGTGGAGGAATAGGGTCCAGGTTATGGCTCTTACAATAATCTGGGTGAGACATATGTTGAGTTGGGCCAGGGTGGTAGAGGTGCAGGTGAAGAAAAGGGAGGTCTGATTTTAAATTGATTTTAAGGAAAATAATAGGATTTGCAGATGGATTGGAAATGTGCATGTGACAAAGAGAGAAGACAAGGATGACCCTTGGTTTTTGGCTTCATTTATAAGCCAAATCTTCAACAGCAGTTTTTTCTTTTGATCCCTAGTCTTCTACCTTAAAGGCAAACATGAATAAAAGGTCTGTAAAACCTGAACCTTTTGCAGTTGTTCTATTAAGAAGATGATGGACAGAGTACATCTCCTGTCTAGAAATAAATTCAGTTTGTATTTAACTCATTTGAGGAATTGTTCGTGAACAGCTAACCATATATACATTCTGTATGTAATGCTGACAAGTTCAATTTATGCTTGGGTTAATGGCCACATAAATGTCTTTTACACGAGTTAAGGTTGCTTGGAGGCAGGAATGAGTTCTAATTTTTTTCTATGTTTTGCATTGTTAGATAGGTTTTTTCAAACTTGCTGTTTAAGGTCTAGCCTCCCCTTTGTACTGGCGGATAAATCTAATTAACATTAATAAGAGTCCTGCGTACATATTGACAGGATAATAGACCTTTTAGGATGGTTCCTCCCCTCCTGCACTACCACTCCCCCACTGCACACTAGCTGATTATTTCATTAGGCAGCAATATAAACCCAGGCAGGAGAACACATAACTTAGTGGAAATTAAATGGGAAAATCTGTATTCATCCACACTTTCCTTTGCATTGGGGTGAAGACAGTGGGGGTCGGGGTACGTTTCAGCCACCAGAGAATCTACTTCTCTTCAGACAAAAACTTTCATAAAGATAATTTTCTGGCCAGGTGCAGTGCCTCACGTCTGTAATCCCAGCACTTTGAGAGGCTGAGACAGGCAGATCACGAGGTTGGGAGTTCGAGATCAGCCTGGCCAACATGATGAAACCCTGTCTCTACTAAAAAAATACAAAAATTACTCAGGCATGGTGGCGTGCACCTGTACTCCCAGCTACTCAGGAGGCTGAGGCAGGAGAATCTCTTGAACCTGGGAGGTGGAGGTTGCAGTGAGGTGAGATCGCGCCACTGAACTCTAGCCTGAGTGACAGAGTCAGACTCCATCATAAAAAAAAAAAAGAAGATGATAATTTATTGTCTGTGTATGTCAACTGATAAACTTGTCTAAGCATTTCCTTATTCTTAAGGTTACAAGAAATTAAATTCGTTTTAAACCAGCTTATCCTATTAAAATGTTCTACATACAACCAATAGAAGCACTACAGTCTGTACTTTTCCCCCATGAATTAAATTTGGCAAATGAAGAACTTCATATTCTCCTTAAGAGTTAAGTGTATTTTGTAACCTTCATAGAAACTGGAATAAATTATTGTATGGCTGAAAGCAAATCAGTGGTACTAGTTATATTTTTCAAACTTCAGTTACCAAATAAAACTATGTCTCCCTGAGAGTGAGTGCTCACTTTTCTTTAATAAGACTGTCTCAGAGAAGATGCTGCAAGTGTGAATTTACTTTTTTCCCCTTCCCAAACTTGAGAGGTTGTGAGTCTCATGGAAAAAGTGTGATATACTAGAACTATTGAAAGCTGGCAGGTTTGTTTGAATCTAAACTTCTTCTCTTTGGGGTGGCATCAGTTAAATCCATCAGTTAAGAGAGCTTGACCCACTTAGCCATGCAACAGCTAAACCCTTAATCCGAACAGATTCATTTTCAGTTCAGATTTTGTCACTGATACTGCACTAATGTAGACTCAAAGGTCAACATGTTAGAGCAAAAGGGGCATTTTTTTTTTTTTTTTTTTTTTTTTTGGATCTTGAGAACTTGAGGAGCAAAGACTTTCCTATCAAAATAGGTGTAACTATCGGTAAGATCTCATTATTTTCTAGTTTATTTATGAACTGAATTTTGCTGTAACTTTATAAGTAACATTTTTCAAATATACAATGAGCTGTTTAATACATAAAGAAGAGAATGGTAACCCTCATCAGTATCTTCACTGATTTATTTTATCAACCATCTTTAAGAATATGAATGAGTTAATGAAAGAGTAAATGGGAAGAGTAGAGACAGATTGTGGAAATACCAGTGCTCACATAGGTTTTTGAATAAAAAACTATCAGAAGTCTAGGAAAATATCTAGCTTGTGAATTATAAAACCTGTCTATTAAAACAAGAAATTTGTCTTTTCTAATGGAATGAAATTTTTCAATAGAAGACATTTATTCAATTTTGCATTTTTAAAAATAGCAAAACAAACTTTGTCACAAGTGTACGTACCATAGTACTTCCTCATGCATATATATCAATTTATTATTTTAAAAGTGTGTTTACATACACTGTCTCGTGTGATTCCCACAATGTACTCATGTTTGTAGCCTCTGTGCCTGACTCACAGCAAGCACTGAGTAAACAACTCTGGTAAAAATAAATAATTATCCTGCGTCTAGGATGGTTATTATGAAGCCCATTTTATAGACAAGGAAGTCAAAGCTCTGAGCATTTTAATGAATTTTCCTAAGTCACAAACATGGTCAGTGATTTCCATGGGATTTGAACTCAGCATTTCTGATGCAACCATAGTGCTTATTACACTGAATAAGAATAAAAGAATTGTGAGCTGGAATCAAATATTTTTCTCCATCTAAATCAGACATGAACCAAAGAGTGGATTTTCTATGAGATTTTCTCCTGACTTGATTATCTTTTTTCTACCCACTGCCTTCTGAGTTTGCTCAGAATAAATCATAAATACATGTAACACAAATTCTTTACAAAATATTATTCATTTAGAATGGAGCTCCATTCATTCTTTTTTTCCTTCTTGTATTTGCATATTTTACAAATTATTACCTCCCAGCGATGTAAAAGTCACTAAAATAAGGACCTACGGGAGATATAAAGATGAATTGGCCATGGTCTTTGGCCTTCAACCCAGAGGTAAGAATACACACTAATAATAACTAGAATATAAAATGGAATGTGATGAATGTAAGGAGAGAGGTTTGGACAAATTACTGAAGTAATTCAGTGGTGTAGGGAGCCACTTTCAGGGGCTCTGGGAGGGTGTGGATGAAAGAGGTGTCCTTCGAGCCACGTCTTGAAAGATGAGTGGATTTTGATAAATTGAGATGTGAAAGATCTCCTTCTATCATGTTGCCAAAAGGTAAAAAGAAGATAACGTCTGTTTTTGGTGAGGGTGTACTTTTATGTGGGCACTTCTATGCATGGTTGATGTGAGTGTAACTTGGTTAGACGTTTGGAGGAAAATTGAGCAGTAGCTGGTAAATATTAAAATGTATATAACTTGTGGCTTGGTAATTTACTTCCAGCAATATATTCCAGAGATAAATTCATGTGTGTATGAGGGTGTAGACTGCATCATCATTTATAATGGTGAAAAATTAAAACAACCTAATTTTCCCTCAATCGGTGACATTCACGTAAACTGAGTAATGATGAAGAACAAAAGTGTGCAACATGGAATTATCTTGATGATAAATAGGAAAAGAGACGAAGTTACAGAACAATAGGGACCTATTTGTATATGTAAAGTTTAAAATGATCACACACAGAAAGGAACAATAACAAAGTATGTGTGTATATATATTTTTCCAGACTGTGTGGGTGTGTGTGTACACGCACGTGTGCTTGTGTGAATGTATACATAGGCATAGGAAAAATGTCTTGATGTTTACCAATCAAATGGATTACCCTGGTTACCTTTGGGAAAGAGTCAAGGAGAACTTCTGTTCTGTTGTATTGGGAATGTTTTACAGATATTATTTACGTATTTTGTAGATAATTAAAGAAATATAAAAAGTCAATGTTCTATCAACATGAGAACAGACTTTTAACTGCTTCGTTTCATTGATCTGCTTGACTCCACTTAGTCAACCTGCTTGTATGTGAGGATGAAGGTGCCCCAACCTCATACACAACCAGATTGACCAAGTTACTTGCTGGTGGAAGCTGGACAGAAAAAGTCTGGGGCAGGCAATCGGAACTAAAATTGAGGACGACAGGGGCTCTTGTCCATTAAATAGCCTTACGCCAATTCACAATGTGAATGAGGAAAGAACAATCCTTCCAACCATGATAACATTCCTCTGTCCACACGTGCTCCGAGCACCCATCCTGCTCTTCGGATGAAAGCAGCAGTCTCTCCTGCTCACGTGCTGTTCTCCATTCGTTCTGAATTATTATTTTAATTTGCTTCTTCTCATGATTATCAGGCAGTCTCTAGGGATATGTACTGCCTCTTGGGGTTAACTAAGCAGCCCATTCTTAACCCCTAACTTTCAATTGCTGCCCTCTGTACTTTATACATCTTTTCAAAGCCCTACATTGTTTATCTTTCCCTGTTGAAACAAGCCATTCACATTTCCCTTCTCAAAATTGCTTCCCTCCCAAAAACGGAAGTGAAGTGGTAGTTTCCCTTTAATTTCATCACATTAAAGTCGTCGTGGTGGGTAGATAGATGTGAAAACTTTCTTCACAATGTGTGATATCAAATCAACGACAGTGTCTTCCCTGAGATGCAAACGTGTTTCAGTCACCTGACAGATGAATGAGCAGTTTAAGTGGAGGGCTCCATGAAGTATTTTTGCAATTAGGCTTCTGTTTCAAGTAGAAGAGGAAGGAGGGAGGCTGGAGTTTGTATGCAGGTGCTGCAGCCGTGCGGTGGCAATAACAGGATGGTGTCTGTCCTGCCTAGGGTCCCAGGCTCTGTCTGCAAACGCTTAGGAGGGTGGCCTGTTGGCAGCAAGGCAACCAGCTGTTCACACAAAGGTTCCAGGGAGGCAGTCAGGCGTTGTCCCTACGTCGGAGAGTGGCACGGTGGCTCCAGCATCACAGGCAGGATGATGGCTTCAGTCAGAGGGCAGAATTGAAGAACAGGCCTATACTCTCTCCGTGATGGTAATTTTATGTCTTAACTTGAGCAGGCCAAGGCATACCCGGATCTCTGGTGAAACATTATTTCTGGGCATGTGTGTGAGGGTGTTTCTGGAAGAGGTTGGCATTTGAATGGGGAGACTGAATGAAGAGGATCCCCCCTCGCCAGTGTGGGTGGGCACCATCCCATTCGCTGAGGGCCAACATAGAACACAAAAGCAGGCGAAGAGTGAATATTCTCTCTTCTGGAGCTGGGACATCCATCTTCTCCTTCCCTTGGACATCACAGCTCCAGGTTCTCAGGCCTTGGGACCCCCCAACTACCCTCTTCAGACCCAGATGGAATCGCACCAGCAGCTTTCCTGGGGCTCCAGCTGGCAGATGGCAGATCATGAAACTTCTCAGCCTCCATAATCCAGCGAGCCAGTCCTCATAACAAGTCCCCCTTATATATCCCTAAAGATCCTCCTGGGTTCTATTTCTCTGGAGAACCCTGACTAATACCCGCTCCTGGTACCTAGAGATAAAAAGGGCTTGTACAACAGACAGAACTGGACAAAACCAGTTCTGTGGGATGAAGTTTATTAGTGAGCATGAGAGACACATAGCTTGGGTCTCTCAGAAATTCAAGGATATTGTCTAGGAGGTTGAGGTGCTGTGTGGTGAGATAGAGTAAGAGCTATAATTTGCGTTACTATGATTGTTATCCTATCCACATCACAGGCTGTGAGTCCTGGAGAAACGTGTTAGACCAAAAAATTGAATAATTGGGGTGATTGCTGTGTCAGCTGATCAGGCTATGATGAAGCTGAACCACAGCGGAATATCAATTATAAAGCCTTTGCAAATGTGTGTTCAATTGCTTCCACGGTCTGTGGAACAACAGTTTTCAACATTTAACTCCAGATTCTGGCGGGCAAAGAGGTGTCACAAGCAATTCCCAGAATCTGTTTATGCATCAAAGAAACAGATTAAATAAGTGAGTTTAATTAATAACAGCTTACATACACCACTATTTTTCAAATATATATTGAATTGGCATGGAAATGAAAATTCATCCACCACAATCACTGACATAATAGTACATTTTTGTTACTAAGCATTTCCTTAACCAACTAACGCTAGAAGAATCATCTTTGGAGTCAGTAACAATTTTTGACAACATTTTGGAAGTATCTGAATGAACCCAACCTCCTGTTCTACTCTCCCCTGCTTGTAATCTGATTGGCTAAAGGCTGGAAATAATGGACACATAGGAGCAACCCAGCGCAGGTCTTTTAAAGTAGTTTCCAAGGCAAGGCAAACGTGATGTCTAACTCTAGGCATCAGTGAGAACCTTGACATTAATCTATAACTCTTCTATGCTCAAATACACAGGGTATTACAATTTACCCAGAATCCAGGGACTCTACTACATTCAGGAGGTAGAAAAGCCTGCATACCAAAACCCTTCCTTTGCCCTACAAATTACATTTGCAGACATAAAACACAAGTTTGTTCAAAAGGTGTTTTACTCCCAAAATGTTTGAATGGCAATTCTCACAGATATAATCTATGTGACTCCTTGAATATGCCAAGATTCTCTTCATAATTTCTAGAAAATAAGTGCCAATGTCAATATTATTAACTTATTATCAAAGGTAGGAACATAATGATTTTTAAATTGTGATTAAATGTTGAAGTACCTGGAACTAATTAAAATGTGAGTGACTATAATCCTAAGTACCTTTACAATATGTATTTTATTTTGTACCAGAGTGAGGATAAGAAATTGACTCTCAGACTTAAAAATATTTTTGTCCTTTCTCCCTCATTTCATGAAACAAAGCAATCTAAATAGACTTTAAAATAGTTTCATGTTGCTTTGAATAATTTAATGGCCAAATATTTTTTCCCTGTCTTTTATCCCCTGGGGTAGTGTTTTTCCTTTGAGCTCCTTATCTAATTGCTGTAAATGACAATATGAATTATGTGTAGAGAGCAATAAGAAAAGAAAACTCACTATATGCAGTCTGATATTTGGCTGATACACATCCACATAGCTGCACTGGTGGCTAAGAAAGTCTTGGGTGTTGGTTGGTAAACAGCTACCCCACTGATCCCTCACCCAGGACTCTGGGCCTCTCCCCAGTCTAGAAAGTAAGGGTTCCTTTAGGCACTCAGAAGGCCTGAAGGACCTCGTATGTCACAGAGATGATCAGATATCACCACTGGCTGCACAAATCTTATTTAACCACTTCTAAGTCCAAACTGATAATTTTGGATTAAAGGTAATGGAAAACGTTTTAAGAAGCACAACATCATAGCAATGCTGAAAAGAAAGAATGGGAAATTTCTAGGTGAAAAAAACAGAAAGAGATCTTAAACTGACACCAAAGTCCTCTGGGGAATACCAAATTGGTGCCAGTTGGCACCTAGAGATTAAGAAGTGACTGCCCATTTTGAGCAGAAGAGGCGGCCTGGGTCCTCACACAAGAAGGCATCGGAAACCAAGATCACTGCCAAAAGCAGGTCACTGGAAGGGCTGCCTCTTTTGTGGAAATTTTTGTCCATCATCCAGGGGAGAGGCAGGGAAACCTGTTGTTTTTGTGTTCTGATAGAAGAGTCTCCTGTGAGAAATTTTAACTCCTAGCCTCTTCAACATGCAGATGTGGGGATCAAATTTAAAATATTTACCTATGATATGGACAGTCTCATTCCAATTCATGAGACATTCATGTCAGTCCTGTGAAACAACTGGAGCTGGCAGGGAAACAAAAGGTAAAACAAACCTCTAGAATCACGTCCATAACCCAGGCACAAGGGATATTCCTCACCCTTGGGAACCCCACAGCAACAGCAACAAAACTAGAAATGATGAAAGCAAATCACTCACAAGTGAGAGGGAGTGATCAGATGTAAAGAAAAGATGAATTAGCATCTGAAGTCATTGAGATAATGCAAGGCTAAGAAAGAAATTAGAAAATAACTTCGATTAAAATAACTAAAGCGATAAAACAAATGATAGAAAGAACACACCCATCTAGAAAATAATGGGTGGATCTGAGAAACTAAATAGAACCTTATAAGTGAAAATTATAGTCATTGAAATAAAAAGTAAATGAGTTTAATAGCAGATCAGGCAACAAGTAGGAAGAACTGTAATTTAAAAGGTATATTTAAGGAAGTCATCCAGAATGCAGCTTAGTGAAATAAAAAAGTAATAGTAGATGAAATAGAGCCAAATAGCTATACAAAACATTGAACAAAAGTTCTGGAAAGAGAGAGTAGAGAATGAGGAAGGGGTGGTATTGAGTGATAATGGCTGTGGGTATTTCCGAATTTAAAGACACGAGTTTTCAGATGATAGAAGTGAACTCTGATGGAGGGATACACATGATCTCATGCATGGCTGATAGGAGTAAATATTCCAAACTCCTTTAAGAGTTCTTTGTAACATCTAAATTTTTGATTCCACCTCCCCTTCCCATTCTTGCAGTCTTCTGAAGCTTGGGAAATGGTTACTCCATCTTTCCAGTTATTCAGCCAGCTAACCATGAATAAATACTTGATTTCTCTTTCTCACACCCAGTATCCAATTCATCTGGAAATTCAGATGGGTCTATCCTCAAAATATATATCCAGAATCTAACCACTTGCCAACACAAACACTGCTACCTCTTTGTTTTGAGATGCCATTAACTGTTGCCTGGGAGACTGTAATGCCCTCCTCATAGACTTCTCTAATTCTACCCTATTTCCAACACGGCAGCCCCAATGAAATTTAAAAAGAAGAGTGATGCCATGTCACTCCTCTGCCACACTAAACTGACCTTGAGGGCTGGCTATCACAGGGCCTTTGTGCTGTTTCCCGATACCTGCTTAGCTCACTTTACCTTTGTGGAGTCTTTGCACAAATTTACCTTTTCAATGAGTCCACCCTATCATAAAATTGCAGTCCTATCACCATATCCCACCATGAGAGTCACAATTCCCTTTACTCTGCTTTAATTTTCTGTAATACATACTATTTTCTATTATGTTATATAGTTTATTTATTACAGTTGTTATTTATTACCTGTGTTCTCCTAACAGCATATGTACTGCACCGGACTGGAACTTTTTTTTTCAGTAGAGCAGGATTCAATGCGTAGTAAATACTCAATAGATAACTGATTGAATCAGTGATTCTGGCAAAGCTAAGTATGTGTACACCGTATGAGCTGGTTTAGAGGACATCTGTATTTTCTTGTATGTTTGAAATATTCCTTTAGTAAAGCAAGCTGAAATTTCCTAAGTAAAAAAATATTTTAGTGTTCAGATCATGAAGAAAAGGGAGACTGGCACTATTTACTTTATATTCTAAAGGAACAGACCAAGTTTACATTATTAAAAAAAGATAATTCGTGTATATATTTTCATTGAGCATACTTCAAAGTTATTATTATCATTGTTATTTTTTATTGATGGATTTGCTTCAAAATAGTGAAGTAAAAATCCATAAGAAATCTAAGCTAGAACATAAAGAACATTTGCATAAAGTGTGCATTTCTGCTTAAATTCCTCCAGCTTTCAGAGTTTCTCCACTTAGTCAACTGCTTGCCATGATATTTTGAAAGTCTTTATTATAGAGACCAGGGCAAAAGAAATGAATATTTGGAATATAATTTAAAGCAATGAAATGGAACAGTGGTTGTTGAAGAACACTAGCTTTAATAAAAGGACTAAAATAAAACCAAGACCCTGAAAGATTCACCCTTGAGGAGACAGTGGATACCTCTCTGCCTTGGGGTTCTCTAGTCAAGCAGTGTTCTCCACTCACTCTGGCCCCCGCCATGTGCTGAGCACCCCCACCCCGACCCCTTACATAGCTGTCCAACAATAGACACGTTCTTCCCCTTAGTTCAACTGAGATGATTGGAGCTTTTAAAACTAAGAGAAAGAAATGGAGAAATAAACAGATCACAGAAGAGGTAAAAAAAACAATTTTGTTTTGCTTTTAGTGCACAAGTTTTCGATCTTACCACTTTGCCCTCTCTCCGAGGTTCACAGGCACGCCTGACTGTACTGAAACACTGACAGGCTGATCACAGTCACGGCTCTTTCTCTGCGTTTCTTATTTATATCTTCCTGGCCTGTTTCCCATGGAGGACATCACTCTGAAATCTCCAGGAGCTTTTCCTGGGAATCCTATCACCTTTTTGGTGAACAGACAGGCTACATGTCGATTCTAGAGCACACTCAAGTGGCTGATACCAGAAACGAGCTCCCTGCACCCTCACACAGAGACACATACCTTCCTTCCTGCAGGACTAGGATTATAACCGTATCTCAGCGTAAGAAAATACTAGAAAGTGTGTAGAACAATTAGAATAAGGAGAGGATTTTTCCTTTATGGGTAGAAACACATTTTCTTTTATACTTGAAATATGAAAAGGTGCACAAGATTATTGTTATCATTATTATTATCTTCATTTAATCCATGCCATCTTTTTTTTTTCCTACATTACTTATTAACCCCTAGAAAATAGAGTTGTCTTTAAAGCATATTCTAAAAATGCAGGCTGAAGCAAAAGAAATTCTGTTCTTTAGTGCTAACGTACAATTTCCAGCA
This sequence comes from Chlorocebus sabaeus, assembly GCF_047675955.1. Taxonomy (NCBI): domain Eukaryota; kingdom Metazoa; phylum Chordata; class Mammalia; order Primates; family Cercopithecidae; genus Chlorocebus; species Chlorocebus sabaeus. The sequence goes on along the minus strand of NC_132910.1, from coordinate 132,594,530 downwards.
AAAAACTAGGACAATGTACCATTTATGTTTTCTATTGCAGTAGGACTTCGAGCCTTTTCCAAAAGCCCTTTCACAAAATTGATAGATTATTCTTCCTATTAAAAGAGTCTTTTATTCTGGGTGCCAGACCTAGTTCTTAGGGTTGAAATATTGCTTTAGCTTTTTTTGCGACCACAGTGGCATTTCACTGCTGAATAAAGTTACAAATTGTGTACCTAATTCTCCAGGGCACAAAAAACTCTCAAAGGGCTTGAAATGGGCACAAGGTGGGGGATGCATTTGTTTGTTATTCCTAAATAGACCGGGTAAGAGTCCATGAACCCATGAAAATTTCTATCAGGCTGTATGCTGTGTATAAAAAGGAGCATTAGGTTGGAAATAGGAGTTTTAGGCCTTTGTCGGCTACTAAGTGATACTGTCACTGTAACAGTGGACAACGAAAAGTGAACATATAATAATAATGACAATTTATTGAGTGTTTTGTAAATATCACATGCTTGTTGTATATTATCTCTGACCCCCTAGACTATTCTGCAAAGTAGGAATTATTATCTTTGTTTTAAAATAAGAAAATTGAAGGAGGGTACAGAGATGAATTAATTAGTACAACTGGTAAGAGGTGTGGTTAGAATTAGAATACAGAGCTTTCTAAAGGTCATGATTTTCTGGAGTATTATGATGGGCCCCAAATGACTTTAACTTTCTACATCTTGGTTTTCTCATCTAGATAATAAAGACATCTGATAAAATGACATCTAAGGCTCCTTCTAGGTATAAAACATTATAATGTCTAGAATATAAGCTTAGCTACATGTAGCAGCAAGCATGAAATAAAACTAGCTCAGTTCCACATCAAGATCTACTTGAAATTACTTATGCATACAGCCAGAGCCAAGACAAAAACTGAGAACCAGCAAGGGGTGAAACTGTTGTGTGTGGTCCAGCTGCTATCCTCAGTGGCTTGGTGATATAGGAGGGGCCACAGAACCTTGGATGGAATAGGGAGGAGCTAATGCAGAGGCATCTCTTCAAGCTCACCTGAAAACCACATCTTCAGTGGGGTCATAGTCTCTTCACTGCAGATGGAGGCAGCTTGAAGAGACTTTTAAAACTTTCCACTCCAGGAAAAAGGTGACTGGGACAACTGAGCAGCCAGGTTCAAGACTGAAAGTCACATTTTTATTTATCAGAGTCCACACTTTTTTTCCTCCAAGCTTGCTCTAAGGTCTTATGAACTCAATTGATAGTAAAGAATTCAAGAAAGTTCTCAGATTTGTATAGGGCCAGGGTGTGAAACAACCCTAGGGGCAAAGAAATAGGCTTAACAGGAAGAAGTTAGCAAAAGGCCTTCGTGCAGTCATGATCATGTCTGTCCTCGTGTTCTTTATTCCTCTTTTGTTCATCCCCCGCATCCAATGCATGTGTCCTCTTCAGTGTCCTTCCCCTATGGATGTAGAATTCTCCCACTCCGATGATCACTGTTCCTACCCTAGTCTAAGCTACCATCAGCCTGGATGCCCTGCTCCTCTTCTTCCCTCGCTAGGAATCGTCTTCTTGCAGAAGTTGTACTTTAAAGTATAAACTGGGTCATGCCGCTCCCTTGCTTAAAGCCCATTAATGGTTTCTCAATGCGCTTAGCGTCAAAAGCAAACTCTTCCTCTTTGCCTAGGAGGCCCTCCATAGTCTGGGAAGGCCACCTTGCTAATCCCATCTCAGGCTACCTCCTCTGCTGACAGCTTTGCAGCCACCTTGGCTTTCCTTGTCTTCTCTGGATGCTCCAAGTTTTCTCCACTGTCAGAGCTTTGCACAGGCTGCTGCTTTCAGTTAGAATGCTCCCACACCTGCTTTGCCCATGGCCACCTCCTGCTTATCCTGCAGACCACAGGTTAGGTGACATCTCTTCAGAAAGGTCCATTCTGGCTGCTGTACGTAATTAGATGGCATTCTCCCCACTTGTTACCTCTTTATAACAACACATTGCTGGCTTTCTTCACAGTGCTTATTGCAAACTGTTTCATTATTTATGAAAGCTTCGTGGGGGGCAGGAAGCATTGTTTTCTTCTCCACCTTTGTGCCTACAGCCTAGCATGGGCCTGCTGCTCTCCCCTTCTGCTTGTTTCAGTCCTCGGCTTTCCTTGGGTCTTGGTTTAAAGCTCACTTCCTCAGGGAGGTCTTTCCTGTCCCCTAGATGAAGCCAGATAGGTCCCCTGTACTTTGTTTCCATAATTTCCTGTCAATCCCAGCCATAACGCTCAACACATTTCACTGCCATTATTGTTTGTGTTTGTCTTCCCTGCTATTCTCTAAGACGATTACTCATGGTGACAAAGACTGTCTGGTTCACCCCCAGATGGCTGGCACCAACATCTTGCACAGGACGAAATCAGGAAATGATGAAGAGAAAGAAACGGTTATTGAAAGAGTGTGAAGGGTAGGTGAAAGAGATGACTCACAATTTCTACAAAGTAATTAATTAATTAATTCAAATATTCCCTGTCAGCCACTCTCACATCTGATTCATCTGATTCTTTATCTTTCCTTTTTTTTTTTTTTTTTTTTAGACGCAGTCTCACCCTGTCGCCCAGGCTGGAGTGCAGTGGCGCAATCTCAGCTCACTGCAACCTCCACCTCCCAAGTTCAAGCAATTCTCCTTTCTCAGCCTCCTAAGTAGCTGGGACTACAGGCACATGCCACCACGCCCAGCAGAGACGGGGTTTCACCATATTGATCAGGCTGGTCTCGAACTCCTGACCACAGGTGATCCACCCACTTTGGCCTCCCAAAGTGCTAGGATTACAGGTGTGAGCCACTGCACCCAGCCCTGATTCTTAATTATGCAAAATAAAGCACTCAGCACTGAGCAACATTCATTAATCCTGTAATAAATATCTATTTACAAATATGAACTGAGTACTATTATGTGTCAAGCTAGAGTTACATAGCTTGGACATGAATAAGGATATGAATATTTATGCTATGAGGTAAATAGGATACATGACTTATGAATGATATAAAGCAAATGCATTCGGAACCCAGATCTGGAACGTAACATAATGGCAATGAGGTTTGTCTGAGGCTTCAAGAATAGGGGAGATTTCCATAAGGCCCCATGTCGGTAGAATGTCCTTCAAGAAAATGGAAAGGCATCGGTACAGAGGAGGAAAAACCTGAGATGGACATGAGACTTGGCTGGGATTTGAGAGTTTTGCAGACCACTGGTAGGTAAGTTTGAAGGTCTGGTAAAGGCACCGGATCCAGAAGTGCCCGGCATGCAGAGATGAGCACGTGGGCTTTTATCCAATAGAGAGAGGCCATCTCCTGGCAGCTTTGAGAGTGAAGAGTGGCATGATTGTGGGTGCTTAAGGGGACAAGTGCCATAGTGGAGTCCTGTAGCTGGGCAGAGAGAGACTAGACTGAATTTGCAAGGCTTTATTTTCAGGCATAAGGTAGCCAGGACATGCTCTAGAAAGTAGCAACAGAAATAGAAAACAAAAGAGGAATGAGTTTCTACAAAAGAAGAACTAGCCTAGCAGGCTATGGTGGCTTATAGCTCTTGGGACAGAGCTCGGAGCTTAAGGTGGAGATAAAATGCTTACATTTTTCACAATGTAAAGAAGTTGTAATATTTGTCTCATCTTCCTTATTTATAAAATGACACTAATAATTCTACAAACTTCTTTTCTGGGAATACTATTGCCTTTTGAAAACAATCACAAATGTTTTTAGTTCCATAGAGATACAGGTGTTATTAATAAATTGTCTTTTGAATTATACTTCATTTTGCATATCTTGAAAATTACAATAAAACAAATTGAAAATTAAATGTCAATACAATGACTGCGAATTTCCTAATTCACTGTGTGTGAGCCATGTGTAATTCAGAAGTCTTATTCAAAGATTAGAGGAAGTCCTTTGATAAATTTCTCAGGGAAGAAGCAGAATACAACAAGGCCTTTTCTGGTTAATCAAAATATAGAATTTAAGCACATTAAATTGACTTAACCTAGCATCACATCAACTTAAAACAAATTTTTTTCATTAAAAAATCAACATGTTATGTCTCATGTAAGTTTTTCTTCTGAATAAATATGAATTAAAATGCAAAATTTAGTCCCTTCTTTTCTAGCACTCGAACACGAGGATCTTAATAATTTTTGAAAACAAAAACTCCACTAATCTTATGCCATTAGACACCACATTTTTTTCTATTGTTAGAGTTCAAAAAATAAAGAAAAAAGAAAATGAATTGACCTAATATGACCTCTTTCTCATAAATTATATTAAAATTTGAAGTTATGCTAAAAACTCTTTTTTAAGCATTGGTCCATCTTTTATTTTCTGTGTTTGATAGTAGACAAATCACTTATTTTCTTATTCAACTCCCATCCATAACAATAATTTAAAACCAGCTAATAAACATTATGGTTTGTTAGAACTGCTACCGATTAAATCTTAAGTGTCTAATACATATAAATATAAACAGAATGTAATTAGAGCTATTTAAAGAACCAATTTTTAACTGAGATTAACCATACTTTCCATTTGCTGAGGATAAACACTCATAAATGAAACCCATTGCTGAGCAAGAAGCAATTACTTCAGTTTAAAATATTAATATGCACTGCCTTTTAAAAAGCCATGGAAAATCATTTATGTAGTGCACTGTACAGACTCAAGTCATACCCAAAAGGAAGAATGGGATAGCGTTTGAGTCCTAATCGAGAAGCAATCAACTGAGGTATGGCATGTCTTTACCCTCTATGAGGTCCATTAAACTCTTCCCTCCAATTAGCGCATTGTCCAACATCATATCCCTATGTATGTTTAAGTGTGATTTAAAAGCACACACACAAAACACACACACACACAAAGGAGAATTTTACTGTAGAAAAATCAATTTCATCAACCTGTTTCTAGAAATAATTGAGACACATTCATAACCTAATAACTGATTTGAGCGTATTAAATAAAGATAGCCAGGAAGAGAAGGAAATGCAGACATCCCATACACCTTAATTTCACATTTCTCACCTAAAAATACACAAAAAATATATTGAGTCTGATTGAATGCAGCTAACTATTTAATTCTACAATATTTCTTGTAATATTGTAGGCTGACTAAAAAGCTTGGTTTGGGCTAGAATTAAATTCAGTGTAGTTAAATGCCTGCATTTTTAGTTGCTGATATGAATTAACCACAGGTCAAATCCAGTTACAATGAGCACCATTATCACAAAATGCTTCCAAGCTGGTCCCGAAAGTCTTCAGAATAGGGCTTTGTTAATTTCATCACAGTGACACCCACTAATGGAAGACACAAGATAGACCTCTTAACCCTTGATTTGCTGGAAATGGCTACAGTCTTTGGAAGCCTCTTTGGTTATGTCTCTGAATATAATGCGGTACTGGATGGGGGTGTGAGTATTTCAATATCAGATGACAAAAGTTCATAGAATAGATTTGTGCTATTAACAGTTCATGGTTGTGAGTATAATCGGTGTACTATTTAAAAATGGGGCTTAGTTTATTCATGACAACCAAATTTCAAGGCAGATGAATTTAGTAGATGATTTGCAGTTATGGTGATACGCCTTGAACTGTAAGGGATACAATTTATGATTTTAGGACCACATCTTTTTTTTCTGATTGATAACTGCAAGACAATATATTTATTACTGTTTCTAAAGTTCAATTCAGGAACTTCTAACCTCAGGTTTGATTAGGCTTCAGAAAAGTTCATGCAGTCACACATTTTCTTATTTTATTTTATTTTTTATTATACTTTAAGTTCTGGGATATATGTGCAGAACCTGAAGGTTTGTTACATAGGTATGCACGTGCCATGGTGGTTTGCTGCATCCATCAACCTGTCATCTACATTAGCTACTTCTCCTAATGCTATCCCTCCCCTTGCCCCCGACTCCCTGGCAGGCCCCAGTGTGTTATGTTCCCCTCCCTGTGTCTATGTGTTTTCATCATTCATCTCCCACTTATGAGTGAAAACATGCGGTGGTTTTCTGTTCCTGCGTTAGTTTCTTGAGAAACTTCCAGCTTCATCCATGTCCCTGGAAAGGACATGATCTCATTCTTTCTTATGGATGCACAGTATTCCACAATATATATGTGCCACATTTTCTTTATCCAGTCTATCATTGATGGGCATTTGGGTTGGTTCCAAGTCTTTGCTATTGTGAACAGTGCTGCCATAAACATACGTGTGCGTGTGTCTTTGTAGCATAATGATTTATAATCCTTTGGGTATATACACAGTAATGGGATCAGTGGGTCAAATGGTATTTCTGGTTCTAGATCCTTGAGGAATTGCCACACTGTCTTCCACAATGGTTGAACTAATTTACTGTCCCACCAACAGTGTAAAAGTGCTCCTATTTCTCCACATCCTCTCCAGCATCTGTTGTTTCCTGACTTTTTAATGATCGCCATTCTAACTGGTGTGAGATGGTATCTCATTGTGTGGTTTTGATTTGCATTCCTCTAATGACCAGTGATGATGAGCTTTTGTTTCATATGTTTGTTGGCCACATAAATATCCTCTTTTGAGAAGTGTTGTTCATATTCTTTGCCCACTTTCTGATGGGGTTGTTTTTCTTGTAAAATTGTGTAAGTTTCTTGTAGATTCTGGATATTAGCCCTTTGTCAGATGGATAGATTGCAAAATTTTTCTCCCATTCTGTAGGCTGCCTGTTCACTCTGATGATAGTTTCTTTCACTGTGCAGAAGCTCTTTAGTTTAATTAGATCCTACTTGTTAATTTTGGCTTTTGTTGCCATTGCTTTTGCTGTTTTAGTCATGAAGTCTTTGCACATGCCTATGTCCTGAATGGTATTGCCTAGGTTTTCTTCTAGGGTTTTTATGGGTTTAGGTTTTACATTTAAATCTTTAAACTGTCTTGAGTTAATTTTTTTTTTTTTTTTTTTTTTGAGACGGAGTCTCGCTCTGTCGCCCAGGCTGGAGCGCAGTGGCCGGATCTCAGCTCACTGCAAGCTCCGCCTCCCGGGTTCACGCCATTCTCCTGCCTCAGCCTCCCGAGTAGCTGGGACTACAGGCGCCCGCCACCTCGCCCGGCTAGTTTTTTGTATTTTTTAGTAGAGACGGGGTTTCACTGTGTTAGCCAGGATGGTCTCGATCTCCTGACCTCGTGATCCACCCGTCTCGGCCTCCCAAAGTGCTGGGATTACAGGCTTGAGCCACCGCGCCCGGCCGAGTTAATTTTTGTATAAGATGTAAAGAAGGGGTCCAGTTTCAGTCTTCTGCATATGACTAGCCAGTTTTCCCAATACCATTTATTAAATAGGGAATCCTTTGCCGATTGCTTGTTTTTGTCAGATTTGTCAAAGATCAGATGGTTGTAGATACGTGGCATTATTTCTGAGGGCTCTGTTCTGTTCCATTGATCTACATATCTATTTTGGTACCAGTACCATGCTGCTTTGGTTACTGTAGTCTTGTAGTATAGTTTGAAGTCAGTTAGCATTATGCGTCCAGCTTTGTTCTTTTTGCTTAGGATTGTCTTGGCTATACAGGCTCTTTTTTTGGTTTCATATGAAATTTAAAGTAGTTTTTTCTAATTCTGTGAAGAAAGTCAATGGTAGCTTGATGGGAATAGCATTGAATCTATAAATTACTTTGGGCAGTATGGCCATTTTCATGATATTGATTCTTCCTATCCATGAGACAGAATGTTTTTCCATTTGTTTGTGTCCTCTCTGATTTCCTTCAGTAGTGGTTTGTAGTTCTCTTTGAAGAGGTGCTTCACATTCCTTGTAAGTTGTATTCCTAGGTATTTTATTCTCTTTGTGGCAATTGTGAATGGGAGTTCACTCATGATTTGGCTCTCTGTCTATTATTGGTGTATAGGAATGCTGTGATTTTTGAACATTGATTTTGTATCTTGAGACTTTGCTGAAGTTGCTTATCAGCTTTAGGATATTTTGGGCTGAGACGATGGGGTTTTCCAAATATACAATTATGTCATCTGTAAACAGAGATAATTTGACTTTCTTCCTATTGAATACCCTTTATTTATTTCTCTTGCCTGATTGCTCTGGCCAGAACTTCCAACACTATGTTGAATAGGAGTGGTGAGAGAGGGCATTCTTGTCTTGTGCTGGTTTTCAAAGGGAATGCTTCCAGCTTTTGCCCATTCAGTATGATATTGGCTGTGGGTTTGTCATAAATAGCTCTTATTATTTTGAGATATGTTCCATTAATAGCTAGTTTATTAAGAGTTTTTAGCATGAAGGGGTGTTGAATTTTGTCAAAGGCCTTTTCTGCATCTATTGAGATAATTATGTGGTTTTTGTCATTGGTTCTGTTTATGTGATGGATTACATTTATTGATTTGTGTATGCTGAACCAGCCTTGCATCCCAGGTATGAAGCTGACTTGATTGTGATGGATAAGTTTTTTGATATGCCGCTGAATTTGGTTTGCCAATATTTCATTGAAGATTTTGCATCAATGTTCATCAGGGATATTGGTCTGAAATTTTCTTTTTTTGTGTGTCTCTGCCAGGTTTTGGTATCAGGATGATGCTGGCCTCCAGAATGAGTTAGGGAGGAGTTCCTCTTTTTCTATTGTTTGGAATAGTTTCAGAAGGAATGGTACCAGCTCTTCTTTGTACCTCTGGTAGAATTCAGCTGTGAATCTGTCTGGTCCTGGGCTTTTTGTGGTTGGTAGACTACTAATTACTGCCTCAATTTCAGAACTTTTTACTGGTCTATTCAGGGATTAGACTTCTTCCTGGTTTAGTCTTGGTAGGGTGTATGTGTCTAGGAATTTACCCATTTCTTCTAGATTTTCTAGTTTATTTGCATAAAGGTGTTTATAGTATTCTCTGATGATAGTTTGTATTTCTGTGGGACCAGTGGTGACATCCCCTTTATCATTTTTTATTGTGTCTATTTGATTCTTCTCTCTTTTCTTCTATATTAGTCTGGCTAACAGTCTATCTATTTTGTTAACATTTTCAAAAAACCAGCTCCTGGATTCATTGGTTTTTTGAATGGTGTTTCCTGTTTTTACCTTCTTCAGTTCTGCTCTGATCTTACTTATTTCTTGTTTTCCTCTTGCTTTTGATTTTGCCTGCTCTTGCTTCTCTAGTTGTTTTAGTTGTGATGTTAGGGTGTCGATTTTGGATATTTCCAGCTTTCTTCTTTGGGCATTTAGTGCTATAAATTTCCCTCTAAACACTGCTTTAGCTTTGTCCCAGAGATTCTAGAACATTGTGTCTTTGTTCTCACTGGTTTCAAATAACTTATTTCTGCCTTAATCTTGTTATTTACCCAGTAGTCACTCAGGAGCAGGTTGTTCAGTTTCCATGTAGTTGTGCGGTTTTGAATGTGTTTCTTAATCCTGAGTTCTAATTTGATTGCACTGTGGTCTGAGAGACTGTTATGATTTCCATTCTTACGCATTTGCTGAGGAGTGTTTTACTTCCAATTATGGGGTTAATTTTAGAATAAGTGCAATGTGGTGCTAAGAAGAATGTATATTCTGTTGATTTGAGGTGGAGAGTTCTGTAGATGTTTATTAGGTCTGCTTGGTCCAGAGCTGAGTTCAAGTCCTGAATATCCTTGTTAATTTTCTGTCTCATTGATCTGTCTAATATTGACAGTGGGGTGTTAAAGTGTCCCACCATTATTGTGTGGGAGTCTAAGTCTCTTTGTAGTTCTCTAAGAACTTGCTTTATGAATCTGGGTGCTCCTGTATTGGGTGCATACATATTTAGGATAGTTAGCTCTTCTTGTTACATTGATCCCTTTACCATTATGTAATGCTCTTCTTTGTCTCTTTTGATCTTTGTTGTTTTAAAATCTGTTTTATCAGAGACTAGGATTGCAATTCCTGCTTTTTTTTTTTTTTTTTTTTTTTGGCTTTCCATTTGCTTGGTAAATATTCCTTCATCCCTTTATCGTGAGCTTATGTGTGTCTTTGCATGTGAGATGGGTCTCCTGAATACAGCACACTGATGGGTCTTGACTCTTTATTCAATTTGTCAGTCTGTGTCTTTTAATTGGGGCATTTAGCCCATTTACATTTAACGTTAATATTGTTATGTGTTAATTTGAACCTGTCATTATGATGCTAGCTGGTTATTTTGCCAGTTAGTTGATGCAGTTTCTTCATAGTGTCGATGGTCTTTGCAATTTGGAATGTTTTTACAGTGGCTGGTACTGGTTTTTCCTTTCCATAGTTAGTGCTTCCTTTAGGAGCTTTTGTAAGGTAGCCCTAGAGGTGACAAAATGTCTCAGCATTTGCTTGTCTGTAAAGAATTTTATTTCTCCTTTGCTTATGAAGCTTAGTTTTGCTGGACATGAAATTCTGGTTTGAAATTCTTTAAGAATGTTGAATATTGGCCCTCCACTCTCTTTTGGCTTGTAGGGTTTCTGCAGAGAGATCCACCGTTAGTATGATGAGCTTCCCTTTGTGGGTAACCTGACCTTTCTCTCTGGCTGTCCTTAACATTTTTTCCTTCATTTCAACCTTTGTGAATCTGAAAATTATGTGTCTTGGAGTTGCTCTTCTTGAGGAGTATCTTTGTGGTGTTCTCTTTTTTTCCTGGGTTTGAATATTGGCCTGTCTTGCTAGGCTGGGGAAGTTCTCCTGGATAATATCCTGAAGAGTGTTTTCCAGCTTGGTTCCATTCTCCTCATCACTTTCAGGCACACCAATCAAACATAGGTTTGGTCTTTTCACATAGTCCCATATTTCTTGGTGACTTTGTTCATTCCTTTTCATTCTTTTTTTTCTGATCTTGTCTTCATGCTTTATTTCATCAAGTTGATCTTCAGTTTCCTATATCCTTTCTTCTGCTTGATCGGTTCAGCTATTGATACTTTTGTATGCTTCACGAAGTTCTTGTGCTGTGTTTTTCAGCTCCATCAGGTCATTTATGTTCTTCTCTAAACCGGTTATTCTAGTTAGCAATTCATCTAATCTTCTTTCAAGGTTGTTAGCTTCCTTGCATTGGGTTAGAACATGCTCCTTTAGCTCAGAGGAGTTTGTTATTACCCACCTTCTGAAGCCTGCTTCTGTTAGCTCATCAAACTCATTCTCCATCCAGTTTTGTTCCCTTGCTGGTGAAGAATTGTGATCCTTTGGTGGAGAAGAGGCATTTTGTTTTTGGAATTTTCAGCCTTTTTACACTGGTTTTTCCTCATCTTCATGGATTTATCTACGTTTGGTCTTTGATGTTGATGACCTTCGGATGGGCTTTTTTTGTGGACGTCCTTTACGTTGACGTTGATTCTATTCCTTTCTGTCTGTTAGTTTTCCTTGTAACAATCAGGCCTCTCTGCTGCAGGTCGCTGGAGTTTGCTGGAGGTCCACTCCAGACCCTGTTTGCCTGGGTATCACCAGACGAGCCTGCAGAACAGCAAAGATTTCTGTCTGTTTCTTCCTCTGGAAGCTTTGTCTCAGAGGGGAACCCACCAGATACCAGTTGGAGCTCTCCTGTATGAGGTGTCTGTCAATCCATGCTGGCAGGTGTCTCCCAGTTAGGAGGCACGGGGGTCAGGGACCCACTTGAGGAGGCAGTCTGTCCCTTAGCAGAGCTTGAGCACTGTGCTGAGAGAGCCGCTGCTCTCTTCAGAGCAGGAAGGCAAGAATGTTTAAGGCTGTTGAAGCTGTGCCCACAGCTGCCCCTTCCCCCGGGTACTCTGTCCCAGGGAGATGGGGGTTTTATCTATAAGCCCCTGACTGGGGCTGCTGCCTTTCTTTCAGAGACACCCTGCCCAGAGAGGAGGAATCTAGAGAGGCAGTCTGGCTACAGTGGCTTTGCTGAGCAGTTGTGGTCTCCACCCAGTTTGAACTCCCTGGTGGCTTTACTCTGAGGGGGAAAACACCTACTTAGGCCTTAGTAATGATAAACGCCCCTCCCCCCACCAAGCTGGAGCTTCCCAGATCAACTTCAGACTGCTGTGCTGGCAGTGAGAACTTCAAGCCAGTGGATCTCGGCTTGCTGGGCTCCGCAGGGGTGGGATCCGCTGGGTTGCATGGGTGATAGCCCACTTGGTTCCCTGGCTTCAGCCCCATTTCCGGGAAGTGAATGGTTCTGTCTCACTGGCATTCCAGGCACCACTGGGGTATGAAAAAAACTCCTACAGCTAGCTTGGTGTCTGCCCAAACGGCTGCCTGGTTTTGTGCTTGAAACCTGGGGCCCTGGTGGCGTAGGCACCCCAGGGAATCTCCTGGTCTGTGGGTTGCGAAGACCATGGGAAAAGTGTAGTATCTGGGCTGGAGTGTACCCTTCCTCACAGCACAGTCCCTCGCGGCTTCCCTTGCCTCGGGGAGGGAGTTCCCAGACCCCTTGCACTTCCTGGGTAAGGCGATGCCCCCCCCCCCCCCTGCTTCTGCTTGCCCTCCATAGGCTTCACCCACTGTCTAACCAGTCCCAGTGACATGAGCTGGGTACCTCAGCTGGCAATGCAGAAATCACCGCCTTCTGCATTGATTTTGCTGGGAGCTGCAGACCACAGTTGTTCCTATTTGGCCATTTTGACAGCCACACCATATCTTTTGATACTATTTAAAAAGTTATAATCAATTATTTTTATTCTGAATTATAGAAAGCTCCATTTTCGTTAAAGGTAGGGAAGTGCAACAGCTTCAAGGACCAGGATTTAAAACAGCAACAAAACCCCCAAACCCAAAAAACCTTAGCAGGGAGATTTTACGATTGGTCTTAGACAAACTTACCAAGCAAGAATACCAGTCTCAATTTTCTTCAATGATCTATTCTGTCCTGGCACACAGAAACATCACAAGGTTCTTTGGGTTGCTGGACATATCCCCATCCTACCGTACATAGTTTTATGTTACTTTAGTTAGGTTTCTTGCCTCAACAGAACTTTCTTCTCTTCTTTATTTTCTGACAGTATTTTCTCTGTCCTTTCTACCTCTTGCCTGATATCATGTCATCTAAAAATGAATTCTTGTGAATTCAGTGATGAAGACCATTCATATTTCATTCAGTGTACATATTACAGTTGCATTTATGGAAGCTTTCCGGATCAATGCCTAACTGCAAGATTGTTTCTAATGATAGAAATTTCAGGTTTATTTAAAAGATACTGAATTTTGAAGACCTTTCAAAATACACTGTAGAGGTGGCTGCATATTCTTTAGAACATTATGGCTCACCGTATGTCTTTCATTAGTTATCTTCAAATGAAAGGGTGAAGTCATGTGACTTTGGCCTATTGCTACATCATGCCAAAACAAGGCTGTTTACAAACTTTGAAGGAAATTCAAAATAGTGATTTTACTAAGCTAACCACATTATCTTTCCCAATCGCTAGAATCACAATAGATTCAACTGATTGAAATTGTCACTATTCCACCTTCTAAGTGAAGTAACTTGGAAACTCTAACATTAGGAAAGCTTATTTAGAAATATTCTGATGGATATCTACACTGGCCCCTCTCCAGTGCCATCCACCCAAACATAAAAGGAGATGCTGGATGTGTTGTTTTGCCAAATATAATGTGGACCAGAGTTCTACCAAGATAAATTTGAAACAGCGTTATTAATGGCAGCATCTCAAGGAATGACTAAGTTGCACTCCATAACTTTATAAAATTTTATAACCCATCAACGAAATCGCCTGAATTAGTTGACTTTATTGTTCGTTAAATGCTTGACAGCCAATAGATTTAATACATTGTTAATTATCCTATTCTCCTTAAAATAGTATTTTCATTTTTATAACCAAGAATATTTAGAGGCTAATTAGAAATCCGGTAATGTGAATTGTAAATTATGTGTAATTACAATAAAACTACTGGAGAATAACACACATTACTTATAAATTGTAACACTGTGATAAATTAAAGCAATTACAGGTAAACCAATAATGTTCTTTAATTAAGTAGTTATGAATGAGAATTTGTGCTTTGCATTTACAATAACCTATAAGGTTGAAGATTGCATTTATAGCTTCTGCAGAAATCGATTGCACTCTGCTGTGATACTTTGCTAAGAATAACTTCTAAGTTCATTACTGTCATTATGCCATTATCATGTAAAAACACCCAAGACTGTTAAATGTAAGTGTGCTGACAACCAATCAACCATGCTTCTTAATATAATTATAATTATGTCACTATCTCTTCTTCTGCCTTTATGAATCTGAGAAAAAGTTCATATTTCCACCAGTCTTCACCATTGGTTGCAAAGGAATAGAAGACGCTCTGTCACACACTTACCGAAAATACTATTGTATTTGACACTAATAAGGCTATTCATCCTCATAATTATCTTACTTCAACCTGCCGTTTACAAGATTATAGCAATATTTTTATGTTGCCACATCTGTTTATTTTATATATTGTTATAAGGTTGAGGTAACTCCTTGGCATGTTCAAGTTGCAATCAATGTCACAGTATGAGTAGAGAAGAGACCCCAACAGACCATCTCTCTATTTTTAATTCAAGTCGTGTGTCTTGTGTGTTCAAACAGGTCTCTGGAGGAGAAAGAGAGCCAATACAAATTGGTGAAAAGGGGAAGGGTTGGGAGGTTCAAATGAAGAGAAATTGTTGATCAAGCTTATTTAAAAGATGAATATCTTAAATAAGGAAAGGATTCTGAATTATTTAGGTATATACATGTTATTAATTTGCTTTGAGGCAGTAACAATGAACAGTTCTCCAACAAGTAAGGAATGATTAGACTAGTAGCATAACATAATATTCCAAATACAGTATTTTGAATATTCTTGAGTGATATACCCAACCAGGTGAAGTCATGTGCATGGTAAAGACTACACATATCAATGTGTATGATGATATCGGGTCTGATATTTCACCCTGCGTATAAGCGAGTAAACTAGCCAATTAATGCTTCCTGGATACTGGCACAAATCACAAGACTCCTGGGTCTGAAACAAAGGACTTTGGCACTCAAAGCCCAATCAGCAGCATGAGCATCATCATGTTTGTGTTTGTTTCCTTTGTCCCTTCTTCAAATCTCATGGGAGAGATGTGGAGGGGCCCAGACGGATGCTATACTCGCAGCGGGTTTGCCTGTAGCCAGGGAACACTGAGTTTGGGGAATCCATTGCTTTTAGAGCAAGCAGTAAGAAAACAAGAGACTTGACATCACCTGTCTAGGTTGCTCTGCAAACATGACCCTGAGAAACAGCCCCAGAAAAGAGCCGTCAGCACTTTGCATTCTTGATAAACCCAGTAAGACATGTAAGAGCCCAAGAGACTGAGGGGGGCACTGTCTTTCCCAACAAGTAGCATAAATTAGTATACTCATATAATGAATGTACAATTAATATACTCAGGAGTTGGATGTACAACTAGGTACAACAACAGTTTGTACCCTCTGATTTTAAGTTCAAAATTCTTTTCCTAGAACCATGCTTACCTCCATACATGAAAAATTATTTTAAATGACACAAGAAACTCCTGGGAAGAGGTTATCTTTTGATCTACTTCCTCGCTGTATTGCTCTTCAAATGATGTTTCCAGTCTATCATTTCTTTTGAACCACTCACTCACACTGTTTCCTTTCCTGTCTTTATTCACTTCTCATCCGATTAACTTTCAAACTGTGCCCTTAATGAAATGGTAGTTTAATATGTTTGTTTACATCTTGATTTACTTGGTATATTTAATAGTGGGGGCTAACAACAGGCTTTGATAAGCCATTTAATACAAATTTCTTAAAGAAAATGCAGAGCATTTGAAGACATAGTGTATTTTTATTCTCTATGTCCAAAGTCGATTTTCAGGTTTTAATTAGTTTTGCAGAATGATCCGCTGAGCTTTTTAGGCAATGGGGCCACAGTTTAATGTGTCTCCAGACTTTATGATGTCCAAACTCTAAAGTTTTCTGTAACTGGCCCCCAACTCTTTGTCAATCTTTTTTCATGAAAATTGTGTTGTTCTCCGCAATGCATACCCATCTCTTTTATTTGGATGAATAATTTTCTGTAGTTCATAGTGAACTTGGTGGTCCCTCACTCCAATCGATTGTGTCACTTCATTGAAAGCACAGGACTGGGAAGGGCACTTGAAGGAAACAATGTCGTCATTTCCTTCTCCTGCCACCTTTCGACCTACTTCCAACAAACTGTAGTTCCAGGCCTTGGGGTAAAATCTCAAGTGATCTCATACTTTTAAAGATTACCCTCAGATAAAAAGTTAATGGCCCCTCAGGTTTGGTTTTAAAAAGTTGAATTCAGTGTCAAACCAAAACCTCAAATCTTTCTCTAATTTTTTTCTTGCCAATACACCAGACACACACACACACACACTTACACACACACACACTTACACACACACCTGCTTTGCTTCTGCTGGGGAGGAACCCTGTGATGTTTGTGTAGCTCACTCCTAGCTCAGCTCTTTCTGTTCCAGTAGGCCACCAAGTTGGTGCTGGAAAAGTCAGACATCAGTCTCTGGGTTTCTGAGATACCAAAGACACACATTCAACATTTTGGGTGACTGTGCTTAAGTCCTCCTCAACTGGATTAGGGTTACAGGGAAACACTCCCCTGCCTGGTATGGTGGTACCACAACTCTCCAGCAACTTCCCAAAGGAATTCTTCTCCTCTCACATTGGATCAGTCTTCAATGTCTGTGTCCTGCCTTTGAGGTGGTTTGGCACCTACGGCATTGCTCCCAGGTTTTGTTTTATTTTGAGGAGTGGGGATAATAGCTCAACTGAAAATTCAATATATGCAGAAGAAACAAAGTTAACATCCTATTAAAGTTGCCTTTTTGTATTTAATTATTTTTTGAATTTATTACTTATTTTTTGTCACTCTTACTACGTTGCAAGCCTTTTGAGGAATAGGGTCCATTTCTGATACTTTTTCTTTGATCATTGAATTGAGATTGTCAATTTATATACCTTCAGGGACAGAGGGGAATACGAATGTATACATGAATGAAACAGACAGATAGGAAGAAATGAGGAGTATTAAACTTCTTTTTTTTTTAAAGGAGAAGTCAAGCATCTAGAATTTTATGGAAATCACTGATGCATTAATTGAAAACCTATAAACACATTAAAGTCATGTCTGCCCAAAGCCAAAATAATCAGTACATTTAATTTAATATAACAAAATAACTCCATTATTGGGAATAAATGAAAATAATAATATTTGACTTTTAAACTTGTTGTAGTTAAGTTTTAATTGATTTAAATAATTGGAATCTATTTAACAAACTGCTCTTTCATTTAAAAAATAGTCTTCCTGTAGACTAAGATAATGAAGAAGTTAATTTATTCTTTTTTACTGTTTAGGTTATGAGCAATTAAAAAATGTATCTACCTTCTGTTTCGAGAAGTCAGTTTCTAAGTAAACACTGTCTTAACAGGTTGAATTCTTCCAACTGTTTTCTAAAAGTTAAGGAAAAGTCATTAAATATTTATTATCTTTTATTATGTTATTTACTGTTAGAATGAATATGCAAATTTTATTAATACTATTCAGAAAGCCATGAAAAAATTATAATTCATGAATGAAAAATTAAGCATAGCAAACTAGTTATTTGAAACAACTTTCACCCGCAAATAAAAGGCATTGTTCAGTGCTTTCCTGTAGGTTAGTAAGGCCATGAAAGACTTTTGGAGAGAAGAAACTGATGAAAAGTGAGAAATAGAAAAGTAGCCTAAGAAAATATTTTCAGAGTATAATAACAAAATTAAGGAGTTGGTTAGAAGTCTGAGGAACAGGCCAGGTGCAGTGGCTCACGCCTGTAATCCCAGCACTTTGGGAGGCTGAGGCGGGCGGATCATTTGAAGTCAGGAGTTTGAGACCAGCCTGATCAACAGGGTGAAACCCTGTCTCTACTAAAAATACAAAAATTAGCCAGGTGTCATGGTGGGCACCTGCAGTCCCAGCCTCGTGGGAGGTTGAGGCATGAGAATCCCTTGAACCTGGGAGGCAGAGGTTGCAGTGAACTGAGATAATGCCACTGCATTCTAGCCTGGGCCACAGAGCAAGACCCTGTCTCAAAAAAAAAAAAAAAAAAAAAAAAAGAAAAGAAAAGAAAAAAAAAGGAAGTCTGAGGAACTATGCTGAGATGCTGACATGCTGAGATGCTGAGATGCTGAGATGCTGAGCGCTGTGTCGGGAGAGGCGCTGAGAGCTCCTGAACTGATGGGTAGGGTACTAGCACAGAACTTTCCCTCCCAGCTCCAACCAGGAAGCTTTCTTCCCACTTCTGTGATATCCTGCTTCTTCTCTGCCCTTGAGGATTTTATCTCCAGGAAACAGATGAGAAAAAGAGCAATTACATTTCATTGAATGCCTACTTGGAAAGTTTCTGGGTTTCATTAAAAGTAAAACAAACAGAAAAAGAGAGATGCTTTTAAAATTAATACATGTTATGTGCTCTAGATAACTGGGGTAGTGCCACTGGGCTGTTTCTATCGATCCCTTTTACACTGTTCTACTTTTCTTTTTCCTATACCTACCACCTTTGAATGCACACTATAATATGCTTATATCTGCAGTTTACTCTTTAGGTTCTGTATCTTTCTGCCAAAAATGTAAGCTCCACGAATGTAGGGATCTTTGCTTGCTTTGTTTGCTGATGTGTTTCAAGCAGCCATAAGAGTGCCAGGCATATTGTAGGTGCTCAATAAATATTTTTAGACTGTTCTATAAAGAATGCGTAGGATAAAAGGAATGGCAATATTGGGAGATACGGTAGTTGACCTGAGAAAGGATTTCTTTAAAATCAGGAAAGATAGAAAATCAATGGAACATTTTACATATTTTTTTTATCAAGCCTCTCCAATTACTTAGACATAATCCATCCAATAAATTTCAAGTCCCACTGCTTCTACTCTTTTTGTTTGTTTTTACACAGAGTCTCGCTGTCGCCAGGCTGGATTGCAGTGGTGTGATCTCAGCCACTGCCACCACCGTCTCCCAGGTTCAAGCGATTCTCCTGCCTCAGCCTCCCAAGTAGCTGGGATTACAAGCAGGCGCCACAACGCCCAGCTAATTTTTGTAATTTTAGTAGAGATGGGATTTCACCATGTTGGCCAGGATAGTCTCGATCTCCTGACCTCGTGATCTGCCCCCCTTAGCCTCCCAAAGTGCTGGGATTACAGATGTGAGCTGTAATGTGCCTGGCCTGCTTCTACTCGTAAAATACATCTCAAACACAGCTCTCCATTTCTATTTGTGTCATACTTTCAACGACCCTTTTTCTAGATGTCTAACAGCTTCCTTGTCTTTTCATCTCAGGGCCTTACATCAAATAAGTCATTTTCAACCATTCATAGGCTTGAGCCGATTTATGTATTACTTTTCTGTGTTAGACATGGAGGCAATGTTTATTAGCCGGTTTTACATAGTTCCTGCTTTCATGGAATTTACAGTTTAATTTGGCAGACAGGCATTACCAAGTAATGATCCAAATACGTATAGAATTACAATTCTAATTTGATGTTGGAAAGGACGGTTTGCCTTGAAGGTATAACTAGGGGAACTCATCTAGCCTAGAATATCAGAGGATAATTTCTTCCTGAGAAAGTGATGTGTATGATGAGATTTGAGAGAAAGTGGGGCATTTCCCAAGGGAAGAAGGGGAGCGAGTCTTTTTCGGGGACAGAATATGTTAAACCCCTGGGCTGGGAGGGCTGAGGCACCACCATGAGTTAAAAATCTGCTTGGTTGAAATCAGGTGATGCATGACTTGAAGGGGCCGGATACGGATTTTAGACTTTATTCTAACAGCGGTGAGAAGCCACAGAAGGATTTTACTTGAAGAATAAACTTGACCCAGTAAAATCACACTGCCTGTATTGGAGTTTTCTTCAACCCTCAGTGGCTCCCTAGTGCCTGCTGGGTATGGATCTTAATAATATCTTAGCCTGTAACTCAAAATTGTACACGTTACTCATAGTGTTTAATTTTTGCCTTTTCCAATGATACACACTGGACTACCTCTGGCTCCCTGAACCACCTTTCTGTCCCTCACAGTCAAAGTTCTCTGTTCCCCTCCCCTCCCCTCCCCTCCCCTCCCCTCCCTTCCCCTCCCCTCCCCTCCTCTCTCCTCTCCCCTCCTCTCCTCTCCTCTTCCCTCTTCTCCTCCCCTCTCTGTTCCTCCTCTCTCCTTTCCTTTATTCCTTTCTTTCTGATGGAATGCCTATTCTGCCTTCTTGGTTTAATATATAATCTGTTCCAAATATATCATTAGATTCAGATCAATTATTGTCTCATCTTTTTCTTTGAATCACTTTTACAGCATGTATAATATTCTCCTCATGGAATAGTGATTTTCTTTCTATCAAAGTTCCATTAAAATATCTTTTCCTTAAGGACCATGTCTGATTCTTATTTGATATCTCGTAAGAAATTCCTCATGCTGAGCACATAATAGCATGTGCTTCATGGGTATTTGTGGAATAAAGTATCTAATACAGTCTTCCTGAATCCGAGGGAAAGTGCTGGAAACATTCAGAAGATTCTTGAAACTCTAAAACATAACAGTGGCCTTTTCTTTCTCAGCCCAAACTGGTAAAGGAGCAGGATGAAAATGCCTATGTGAATGTAAGCAGCATTCTGGCTTCACTTATCTACGAATCCAGCCCAGACTCACTCTAAGTCATTTTAATTTTGCGTTCTAACAGTGGAAAGTGCCTTGTCCTCCTGATCTCCTAGTGTGGCCTCCAACCACTGACAATTTTTATTTCATGGAAAAAGCAGGAGACTGGGAGAAAATGGCCCAGGATTCGAACTTGACTTATGTGACTAAAACCAAACTCTAAAATCCTTCAATTTGGCCTGATCATCTGTAAAGGGACAGGTTACAAGGCTTGTAATGCTAAGTAATGAGCAAAGATACATAACCTATCCCAGTACCTGGTGGAAAAAGGGGCTCAATGATCGTCAATTCACTTATGGTCTCCTGTCCACAGTCTCCTGGTTCAGTTGAAAATTTGTCTCTTTTTCTTCCCAAGTCTCACTTCACCATCTTTGTTATTTACATCATTCATCCTGTCTTCTTCGGGATGTACCTCCATTAATTATCTCCTCCTTTCCCTCTCTCAGCGTTAGCCATCGTTTCCCTTGACTTATTCCTTCTGTTCTGCCTTCAAACATGCTCAGCTCTCTCCATTCCCAAACATCTTATATTTTAGCAGCTATTTTATGCATTCGTTCATTCAAAAGTAATGAAAAACAACATGTGTGGACAATGCTAGGTACTGGGGCTGTAAGAATGAATATAATACTGTCGTATGTTTTGTACCACATTAAGAGAGACACAATATATTAAAAAATCATTATTCAGTTAACATGATCTAGTAACCCAATAGCAATCCCTGAAAAGTTCTATGGAAGCATTGAGAGGAGGCATTCATTTTGCCTGGAGGATTAGGGGTGTCCTCGCACAGGAGGAGACACCTGAGATAGGTTGTAGGCCATTGGTAGATATTAGGAGGTATTTTATTTTGAAGGGGCAGCATTAGCAAAGGCAAAAGGTGTGAAAACTTTGGACCTGCTAAAGAAGGGCAAATAATATGCAGTTGATTGTAGCAAATGGTATCAGTCGAGTGTGACCTCAACTGGGAGAACTTTGAAGTCTTCAGGCAACGGAAGCCATCAAAACATTTTAACCAAAGGAGTGATACCACTAAATTTGGCTTTTAGAAAGATAATTTGGGTAGAAAGAAGGATGGTTGAAGAAAGGAAAGATTAGAAGTAGAAAGTGCAGTTGAGAGGTGACTGCAATAGACAAGGCTAAGATGTGATTTGGCTTTTGCTCTACCACCATCTTCTCCACTGAACATCACCAATCACATTGCTTCTCAGCCTCCTGGCTAAGCTCAAGTGTGAATATCACCAATCACATCCTATGGACTGTAGGATACAGTAAATTCCTCTTCAAAGTTTAGCCTGTTAACTTCCTTTAAAATTCAAGAGAGAGAAAAATTGTTAAGTACAATGAGTTCTGAGTTCCTCTTCAAAGAATCAATACGTCAGTATGTTCAGCTTCCCTGTTCTTTGTTCTCCATTTTAAAGTTTGACTTCCTCGTTCTTTACCCTCCTTGCCCCTAGTGTCAGTAAACAACCCCCTCCTAGTCTCTATCACCTGTTCTGTCCTTAGGTATCCTTAGTCACCTGTTCTGTAACTGTCCCTCTCACCAAAACTACTCACCCCACCACTCCAGCTCGTACCCTTGCTCTCTTTAAAATAGACATTTGGAATTAGCTTAGACTCTGCGGTCTAACACTAGCCAATAGGGAAAAGACACAGTAGTAGGGACTAGCTGGGTTAGGAATAAGACCCCCTTCCCCTTCCTAGTCCGGTGTGCTCTTGCCATTGCTCCATCTGCGAGATGCACCCTTCTATAGAAGTAAATTGCCTTGCTGAGAAACTTTTGCCCAAGTGCTATTTTCACTTGGCGGCGCTGAGCATTTACTTCCAACAGGACCAAATTCAATGACACTTTCTCAGTCCTCAACTTCCTTTGTTTGCAAGGTACATTTTATATCTCAAATCATCCAGTTCTTTTCAGATCGCCTTCCTGTCTCGGCTTCTGTGTTAGTACATGTGGCTCATGAACCTTATCATTCTTTCATTCCTGCATTGGTTCCTGCTTCAGTGAGATGGACAGCTCATCTTGGTCTATTTTCTTGTCCTCTCTGTGTTGTTTTGCATATATTCCTATCCTCACCCATGTATTCAAGTATCCTTTCTAAGCAGAGTAAAATCAAACATGTGACCCTTGTGCTGTTAACTGCTTTAGAGCTCCATTTATGCATTTCCGAAGGTCTGCTGGATATTTCTGCACAGAAGCCCTGCCAGCTCATTGACTTCAGCATGCGGTAACTCTACTTCAAACTCACATTTCCTTGCATCTTGCCCAATAGTGCCACCTTTCTTCTTATCTCTCAAGTAGAGATTCAAAATCCTGAGCTTCACCTCTTACTTTTCTTTCATCCCCTGCAACAATCTTTTTTGAGATAGTCTTGCTTTGTGGCCCAGGCTGGAGTGCAGTGGCATGACCTCAGCTCTTTGCAACCTCCACCTCCTGGGCTCAAGTGATTCTTCTGCCTTAGCCTCCAGATTAGCTGGGATTACAGGTTAACTTGTATTTTTAGTAGAGACAGGGTTTCACAGTGTTGACCAGGCTGGTCTCGAACTCCTGACCTCAGGTGATCCACTCATCTCAGCCTCTCAACATGTTGGGATTACAGGCATGAGCCACTGCACCAGACCACTGCACCAATTTTAAAAACCCTCATGTTGCTTTTTCCTGAGCAACAGTTCTTCAGTCATTTCATTCTTTCCATCCCCGCTGCCACTGTTCTAGCCGTACTTATTTTATTGACTCACATCACATGTATCACTATACCATTTCATATTAGAGAAGTTTGTGTATGCTCATCATATTCTGTAGATTTTAAGCATCATGAGGGCAGCATGTATCAGAGCTTGGAATGAAAATTCCTAATGAAGATTGGAGACCTATCGTATCAGAATCCTGTCATGTAAGTTTATCCAACTAAGTTGTCAACTTTCCCTTGACTTTTCCTCTTCCTCATTCCTGAAAGCTCCAATGTGGAATTTGAGCTGAAGATCAGCTCAGTGCTTAAAATCACAATAGCTTAAATAGCTTTGTGGCCCTGGCCCACCTCGTCTCTGCTTTTATTAAAGTACTAGGTTTCTTCATTTTGGAGACAGTATCCCCCGTGTGTGATCCTGAAATACACTTGAGGTACAAAGATTCTGTGTCTTGTGATTTGTAGCAAGATGCCTTATTTGTTGTAGGCCATAATTATTTGCTGAATGACTAACAATTTATCTAATCTAATTGATTTCTGCGCCACTGATATTTGTATGGTATTTGTGTATTTTAATGTACATAATTATTGAAACATTAGCAAGTATTTTCTGCCCATTTTAATGGCTCATTACCTCCTATATCATGTTATATCCTGGTTTCTATAAGAACATCTGTGTCTAATATATTCCTGTAAATCATCCCTGTTCATTTTCATAAGGATATTAGACTCAGCAAATATGTGTCATGTGGATTTTTATGTGCCAGCCTCTAAACATCACAAAAACTTCCCAGAGCCAGAGATAACTGCACTGAATCAGCTGTTCCCAAGTTTACTTTTAACCATTGCTCAAATTAGATATCTATGAGCTCCCCTTAGAGTCCAATCCCAGGCTGCCAGCTGCTCCAGATGTAAGGAGTTTTTATAGCCTTCAAACACATTTTATCTGTCATCATTTTCATCAACACGAATATCTTTCTCTTTATTCTCTCTCATAGAACCTGGTAAACAAGGAAAGAAAAAAGCTTGGCTTTATTGTAACTCCAAAGAGGTCAGTCTGTGGGGGGAAAAAAAACAACACAGCGTGTCTTTCTTTGCATCTCTTTCCATGCGGTTCTTCAAAGGTTTGTCAACCACCACCTTAATCCATTTATTGAAGACACCCAATTTTCCAGATGACCTTTTCTTTGGAATTCATTGGAAATGCAGCTTGAAGTGATAGAAGAGAAATGAAGAATGCAGGAAGGTTTCAGCGCTAATTTTGTCTCTACACGTTAACTGATCATGTGTTCTGACCAAATTACCCACTTTGTCTCATCTGTAAAATGGGCAGTGATTTTGAGAGGGTCAAACATGAAAAAGGATAATAAAGTTTTTAAAATAAGCTACAAATAAATTTACATACCTTTTTATCCTAATCACAGAGTTGGGATGTACTCAAATAAGTTTTCCAAGATGTAAAGTAAAAGGACGCGCATAGAAGCAGCAATGGCAATGACAATAGCCAACAACTGGAAACAGCTAAGGAAACTATGAAAAGGGAGCTAGAATGGAAATGATGAAATAGCCATATCATGGGATATTATGCAGTCACTTTTTAAAAGTTGTGTGGTTTTGCATAACTTATAAGGAAATGTTTCCAAGGAGTAGTATTAAGAGTAAAAAGTGAGGCCAGGCACAGTGGCTCACACTTGGAATCTCAGCACTTTGGGAGGCTGAGGCAGGTGGATTACTCAAGCCTAGAAGTTCCAGACTAGCCTGGACGACATAGTGAGACTCCTCTCTAAAAAGAAAAAAATTACTCTGTCGCCCAGGCTGGAGTGCAGTGGCACAATCTCGGCTCACTGCAACCTCCGCCTTCCAGGTTCAAGTGATTCTCCTGCCTCAGCTTCCCAAGTAGCTGGGACTACAGGTGTATTTTTAGTAGAGGCGGGGTTTCACCATATTGGCCAGGCTGGTCTTGAACTCCTGACCTCGCGATCTGTCCTCCTCAGCCTCTCAAGTGCTGGGATTACATGCATGAGCCACCGCGCCCGGCCTATATATATATTTTATAAAGAGCAAAAAGTGAGGTATAGAGCACTTATTTAGCATGTTATAAGATAAAAATAAGAAAAGAATGTGTGTGCACATAGGCTGCTATATATATATATATATGCACAGATATATTCTGGACTAAAACATAAAACTGATAAAATGACCAACTTAGAATAGAACAACTGAGGACAGGAAGGTGTGTCATTACTTTATGTTACACATGTGTCTACATTTGCAAACATTTTATTTTCTTTATAAAAATAGCAAAAGCAACATGAATAGTATAACAATGAGACTTTTTGATATTCTTTTGTATACATTTGTTTAAAAAACTAATATATAACCTGGAAATAAATGTAAAAAATTCTATAAAATCTCAGTGGATATATTGACATAAAAGATTGTTTTGTTGTACAAAGAATATCAACATTCACTCATAGACTCAAAGAAATTAAGTCTAGAAGATGTGCTGCTTGTAGTGATTTGGTATTATGTAGGTTAATGCTATACACTGTATTGGGGAGAATATTTACGTAATCAGCTTTTATCAAGTACCTGCTGTTTCCTTTGCCCTCGAACACCTAGTGTGTAGGCATAAAAGGATTGGAAGGCATCTCTTGTTCATTGCATCATGTTGCTTTTTAAAATCTAAAAAATAATTACTAGATGATCCATGAACAAATATAGTATGATGTGGGTGGGGAAACTCCCCAGCTGTGCTGAGGTAATGAGCATGTGGATCGGGAAGAACAGCAGCCGGGCTGAATCACCACGTCTGCCCCCTGAGTTGTTGGGTGCGGTGGCTGGAATTCTAATGATTGACCCAAGGTGAGCTGGATGAGCTGAGGAGGGACTGTGTCTCTAATCATCCCATTTGAGTACGGGACTTTATCCGTGGCAACAAACATTCTGTGGTCAAGATGTGGGGAATAGACCCATCTGATTTAGTCCCCACAATACCAGAGAAGGTATTTATTTTATGAACAAAGGTATTCAAAAATCATAGAGATTAAATAATTTTCACAAAGACACAGGGCTAAATGATAGTAGAACTGGAATTTAAACTTCTGTCTGACTCACTCCATTGTTTATGGCCTTAATGACAGGAGTGAAGATACGTAAGTGGGAACTGATAAAGTAGGGAAAACAGCCAGCTGAAGGCTTGTTAAAATAGTCGAGAGAAATTCTTCTAGGTGCCAGTAGTACAACAGTAAGAAATGAATTCAGAAACGGAAGGCAGAAGTCAAGTTGGAAAACCAGTGGAATGAAGATTTCCAGGAGGCTCTATGGAGCTAGCCTATAAACGTTATGTTCAAATATTCGAATACCTATAACCAAATAGCGGGAGTATTAATAAAAACCTCTACACCTCGCTTGCACTTCTTTTTCCCACAGGTCAAATCTGCAATCCACTTTCAGGTTAATGGCTGTGTCTTTGAGGTATATTTAGTGTGTTCACCTTTTGAGGATCACACACATAACTATGAGAACCTGATTTATCACCTATACTGTGTAACACTATCTTTTCCTCCAAACGAAAAATTAAACTTCCTACAAACTCCATAAAATGCATATTAAAATATCATGCACAGGGCGAATAAAATTTTTATATAATGACAGGTTTAATTTTGTTTATTCTGTTAGCATCTATTCTTGAAAACTAGGCCCCGAATTTCTCTATTTATGCTCTTAAATTCAGAACAGTCTAAAATGTCATTTGTATTATTCCTTATATTAGAGTGCTTAAAATTAAAAACATTCATCAGAAAATTGCTGTCTTTAAAATGTATCGCCCAATATGGAATGTAAATATTAAATTTAAATATTTTAAAATTAAATTATTATTTAATTTATAATTGCATGAGCATAGTGTAGTTGGGCTACGTGTGGGTGGACAGCTCTGTTCTCAGGCAGAAATACGTCCCTTAACACCACTTTAAAAGCCACAAACCAAAAACCTTCAGCTGCCAGACTGAGGACAGAAAGGTTACCGAAAGCCAAAGGGAAACTGTCACTACCAGACATTTCAAATCAGTCCCTAATTATTGAAAGTCACTTTAAAATATATGGGCACATTGAATTTTCAAAACTGCCTTTATGGAACTAACAACATAACAATCAACTGATTTTTTTTTCAGCAAAGAAACTATAAACAAATGCAAAGGAAGAAAGGATGGAATAAGACAGATACAGTGACTTGCACTCCCAGGTATGAAATACACACATACAACCATTTGATTTAAAAATAAAACTTGTATAGCTCAGCACTCTAGTCAAAAATACACGTTGTCTTAATAACATGGTAACAAACCCTTATGTGCAAGAAATAGACAACATAAACTTCATATATGATGCCAGCTCGTTTGTAAATAGGAAATACTTCTTTAAATGTGTACAGTGTCTCATGCATTTCAGAACATTTCACTTTCATTGTTTTGTCTGAATCTTGAAACATGGAGGTACCTTTTTACTCATTCAAGCACTTGGCCTCTTTCAGGGTCTGCTCAGATCTATGATTCCTGCGTTGGCTGCCCCAGATGGGAGTAATTCTCCCTCCTCTGCGAGCTTGTGGGGTGATGATCCCATAGGGCAATGGCGGTGTCTTGTGTTTGCCTTTCCTTCCTTCCTTACGATGTATCTCTGAGCTGTCTCGCATGTCACCCTCTCTCCTTCTTCCCTTCTCCACATCTCATCCTTTCACTGTAATACCCAGCACAGGACCCTGGCCAGGATTTACAGCCAGGGTGTCTGTGGGCTGACATGTCTCTGTGTCCTGGCCTGCAGACAAGCCTTCTGTGGTCTCTGGCGCTTGTCCATGTTTACCTAACATTTAAAACCTTGGGATATTTCACATGAAAATCTGAATTTCTAGTTTCTTTTGAGGAAGTGGAAGATTTGGCTACTCTGGGCCAGTCTTACTTGATGGCAGTGACTGGCTAGGGACATGTGGGAGCTTCCCGCTCAGGATTTGCCCATATACTCCAACTTGCCAGAGTCTCCTGGCTCCTTGTCACACCCTTACTTTGAAGCATCATCATGAATTAGTGACTATACCATTTTTTTCATGACAGAGAAATACTCTCTGCACTCCAATTTCTATTAAAAGTGAGTTGACAGGCTGGGTGGAGAGGCAGGCAAGTCACCTGAGGTCAGGAGTTCGAGACCAGCCTGGCCAACATGGTGAAACCCCATCTCTACTAAAAACACAAAAAATCAGCCAGGTATGGTGGCGGGTGCCTGTAATCCCAGCTACTGGGGAGGCTGAGGCAGGAGAATCGCTTGAACCCACGAGGCGGAGGTTGCAGTGAGCCAAGATTGTACCACTGCACTGTAGCCTGGGCAACAGAGTGAGACTCCATCTCAAAAAAATAAATAAATAAAAAAGTGAGTTGACAAAAGAAAGCAAGAAGAAGCCTAGTACAGTGGTGGCACACGCCTGTAGTCCCAGCTACTCGGGAGGCAGAAGCAAGAGGATCGCTTGGGCCCAGGAGTTCCAGTCCAGCCTGGGCAAGATAGCAAGACCCATCTCTAAACAAAAACAAAAACAAGAAACAAGAAAAAGCAAGAAAGGACACTGGGTGATTCCCAAACTGTATCCCTCATTTTCAATATGGCTTGGCCCTATTGGCATTTGACTTTGTGCTCTGTGTTAAAGAGAGAAACTTAGGAGCACGCAGTCTGTGCTTCATCACTTACTTCTTAACTGTGAAGCCCATCCTTCTGGTTTCTCATCTCAAAAGGAGAATCTGAGGTAGCTTTTTCTTGAGGATTAAATAAGGGAAATAAGTAATAACTATCACTCCCGGATAATAATGCTCACGTGTGCATTTTTGGCCTACAACATAGATAAACTGAATGTATCTAGTCCCCAATTTGTTGGAAACCTTTGGGAGAGTTCTCTCAGACAGGAGGAGACACTTGAACAGAGTTTGGAATATGAACTACATTGTATACAGCAACTTACATTTCCATCTGACTGTCCACAACCCCTATAGACCACTGGAGTGCTTCCTCACAGACTTACTATGCAATGCTGGAGAATCCAGACATTTTGAGGAAAACAGTTGATGAACTTCTTAATAGAATCACATTGACGGCTGCTTACCATTTATACACACCTTTCCAAATTGCCCTGCCTGCCATTTTATCTAGTGCCTTCAGGGCTGAAATTACTGTGGAAAGTTAGTTGTTTATTGGACAGTCTGGTTTTGAGAGAGAACAGAACTTGCTTGTCACAGTTACTAGATATAATGAAAAGCAGGAGAAATTGAGTAAAAAAGTATGCACCACCCAGCTCTGAAGAAACTGCTGTTCTGAAGCCAAAGTTGGAGCAATGTCATTCTGCTGAGCTTGCACTTAATGTAATTGCGAAGAAAAGGAAAGGCTGTGGAAGATAATGATGATATCTGAAATAAATACAGACAGGAGGAGGAAGAGTAGACTGATGATGACCTGGTAGACTCTCTCCAGCCATTTCAAGTTGACTTGTCAATGCTAACTAATCAAGAGAATTAGGAAGCATATTAGGCTTTTAAGGTGAGCCGTGGTTGTGCCAATGCACTCCAGCCTGGGTGACAGAATGAATGAATAAATAAATAAATAATATATCATATGAAAACATCAAAACATATTAAACATTTCTATTTGTTATTTAATTTTTTCTTTCATAGTAGTTCATGTAAAAGAAAACATCTTCAGAAGAGCCAGGAAAAAAAAAAAGCTGAGCTCATTATCTGCCACATAGTGGGTAGGTGTCGTTACTATCCCTATCATGTGTGACATTAGGAAATCATTTAGAACTCAGCTGTTCCGTGGGATCACCTCAGCAGCTCAAGTTAGATTTGCCCAGCAGCTGGAACTCATGAATCAAGACTGTGAGTCATGGTCTAATACATATTTATTAGATGCCTACTATGTGTCTGGCACTGTTGTAGATACTTGATATCTATATTGTAAACAAAGTAAATCTAGTCCCTGATCTGATGAAGGCTTATCACCAGTAAGTGAAGGAGATAACAAATACATACAGAAATATGTGTAATTATGCCAGGAACAATATGTGCTGTAAAAAATAAGCCAAGGCAGAAGAATAGAGAAAACACAGGAGCATGTACTATCTGTATTAGTCCGTTTTCATGCTGCTGATAAAGACATACCTGAGACTGGGCAATTTACAAAAGAAAGACATTTATTGGACTTACAGTTCCATGCGGCTGGGGAGGCCTCACAATCAAGGCAGAAGGCAAGGGAAGAGCAAGTCACATCTTACATGGATGGTGGCAGGCAAAGAGAGCTTGTGCAGGGAAACTCCCATTTTTAAAACTATCAGAGTTCGTGAGACCCATTCACTGTCACGAGAACAGCATGGGAAAAGACCCACCCGCTCCATGATTCAGTCATCTCCCACGTGGTCCCTCCCACGTCGTGGGAATATGGGAGCTGCAAGATGAGATTTGGGTGGGGACACAGAGCCAAACCATATCACTGTCTTATATAGCCTGGAACAAAGAGATGGTTCTCCAGCAGGGATCTGGATGCAGTGAACGAGAGAATCATGGAGCATTTGAGGGAGGGACATGGCTGGCAGCCAGGACAGAGTGTTGTGAACAGTGACAAAGAGACCAGTGAGCGAGTGACAGAGACTTGAGCGTTTTCCAGGGGTCACATCCCTTTAGGTCTTGTAGGCCATACATAAACACTTTAATTGTGATCAGAAAATCTTGGAATCGGTTTTTGGATTTTTTTATTTTTAATTAGCATGGGCACATACTAGTTTTATATAATTACGGGGTACATGTGATGTTTTGATACAGGCATACAACGGATAATGATCAAATCAGAGTGATTGGGGCATATATCGCCTCAAGTGTTTATCCTTAGAATATTTTAATCATGTAAGTTACATGATCCGCTTAGTTCTAAAAGGCTGCTAGGTGGGTCATAGGCTCTGGGGAAGAAAGAGAAGAAGCAGGAGAGGGTCAGGAGGGTGTTAGATCCTCTGTAGATCATGTGAGGAATGATAGTGGATTGCATCCAAAGGTGGTGGTGATGGAGGATGTGAAACAGTCAGATTGTGGGGACGCTCTGGGGCTGCAGGCTTTGGAAGAGATCTTGATACTAAGAGTATGAACAGTTTTTGAAGTAAATATGGAAGTGGATATCAAGAGCTCAGTTTTCAATTTGAGTTTTAGATGCCCAAAGAATATCCAAGAGGAGATGTTGAATGAACAGTCATATACATATCTGGAGTTCAAGGGAGAGGCTGGCGCTAGAGATATAAATGGAAATCATTGTTTTATAGAGACAACATCTAAAACCATGGAACTCATCAAGGACTTGAGTGTAGAACGAAAGAGAAGAGGCAGGAGGATTAAGCCCTGGGTAACACACTTAGTGGTCAGGCCCAGAATGAGGATGCCTCGGTCAGAAGAGAAGGTATAGCCAGCACAGTAGGGGTAGAATCAGGAGGGGCCCTCTGCAGGGCCCCAGGTTGCATTCAAATCTTGACTTGCACAGAAGGAAGCTTGCTCCCCAAGGTGATGTATTTTTAGACCAAAGGTGTTTTAGGTATGGAAGAACCTTAGCGGCAATATTTTGCAAGTCCTGCACTTTACAGAAGTTGAGACTGAGACACAAGGAGGTTAATTACCCAAAGTCACACAGTAATTGGTTTGAGTTGATTAGGGATGATGTGTCCTGTTGGAGAGATGACAGGCTGGGCCAGAGGTGAGTATCACCTAATGAAGTTGGAATTGTTACCAGTCATTCTTATCTCTAGGCAAGAAAAGGAGGGGACAGGAACAGTCACAGGCATCAGCTGTTGAACTTGTGTCTTAGAAATGCAGACTTTTACAGAGCACCTTTTGTATGCATAATACAATTCTGGACACTGTTTAACTGCAGAGTGAGAAGGTAAATGTTCTTTCCTCCAAGGTTGTTTTTTTCTTCAAATTGGTGGAAGAGCTGAACAATCTATAGCAAATATATATATACACATAAAAACTAATTCAGAAATTGAGTTTTGTTTTTGGGTTTTTTTTTTTTTTTTGAATCAGAAAGTAAGTAGATCCTAAAGCAATATAGATGCTTCCTTAAAGTGTGGTAAGTAGGATCCGTAGTACTAGGTGGGACATCCAATGACTATTTGCTGACTAAATTAAGGCCTTCTGTTTTCCTCAGTAGGAAACCACTCATGGGATAAAGCAACCAAACTGTGAAAGAATAGAAGTGTTTTTCCCCAAACTTAAAATTAAAAAGTTATATTCATACAGGTGATGCTGAAATCAATACTGATTGTAAAACACAATGTTCTTAAATATTCTACAATGAATGTTACTTTCAGTTAATTTTCACCTCATCACTCAGTATCATGTGAAAAAAACTTCCGCTTCTCCAAGAGCACATGCTTTGGATATCTAAATGTGTGTGTTTGGATGACGTTGATGGTCCTTGGTCTCAGAAACCAAGGCACCAATGGGAACTGAGTGTTTATGACTACATTTGGGGATCATGTTCTGCTCTTTTTGAAATTTTATTTTACTTTAAGTTCTGGGATACATGTGGGGAATGTGCAGGTTTGTTACACAGGTATGCATGTGCCCTAGTGGTTTGCTGCACCTATCAACCCATCATCTAGGTTTTAAGTCCCACATGCAATAGGTATTTGTCCTAATGCTCCCCCTCCCCTTGGTCCCCACCCCCTGACAGGCCCTGGTATGTAATGTTCCCCTCCCTGTGTTCTCATTGTTCAACTTCCACTTATGAGTGAGAACATGCTGTGTTTGGTTTTCTGTTCCTGTGTTAGTTTACTGAGTATGGCTTCCAGCTTCATCCATGTCCCTGGAAAGGACATGAATTCATTCTTATTTATGGCTGCATAGTATTCTATGGTGTATATGAGCCATATTTTCTTTATCCAGTCTATCATTGATGGGCATTTGAGTTGGTTCCAAGTCTTTGCTATTGTGAATAGTGCCGCAATAAACATACGTGTGTGTGCGTCTTTATAGTAGAATGGTTTATAATACTTTGGGGCAAAGACTTCGTGACTGAAACAACAAAAGCAATTGCAACAAAAGCCAAAATTGACAAATGGGATCTCATTAAACTAAAGAGCTTCTGCACAGCAAAAGAAACTACCATCAGAGTGAACAGGCAACCTACAGAACGGGAGAAAATTTTTGCAATCTACCCATTTGACAAAGGTCTGATATCCAGAATCTACAAGGAACTTAAACAAATTTTCTGCTCTTTTAATAGGGTTTTTTGGCTGTTTTAAGATATAAAAAATACCTATCTCCAAATTTTATAGAAGTGTGTGCCTGTGTGTGTGTATGCTCACATGCACATGCATTTACCTCTTTATCGAGAACATATGGACTTCCAGATTTTTATGCAAAGCCATACGTTTCTGTCTGGTATCATACGGCTCTAATTTGATTACACTATCCAGTCCTGTAATGTGCTTCTTTGTTACATATTATCTAAGTCATAGAAGTGAAAATTCCCATTACAGAAGCGGGGGAAAATAAGTTGCTAAATAATCCTTTTGCAGTTTTTTTGGGGGGGAATGAAGGATGTGAAAACTTGATAAAAACATAAAAATTTACTTTATAAGAATCATTTGAAGCCTCTGATATACCCGGTATTTTTGCTGGTATTTTATATTTTAATTCATAACTTTACACTAAACAAGATCCAAAAGTGGGAAAACATCGCGGTGAAATTCTGTGATTTTAAATATAGCGGGCAGCTGGAAAGAAAGTGGAAATGTGTGTGCTGATGTGAGGGGTGTGTTAGGGGCTTTCAGCTGTGAGTATTTTCAGTAAATATCTGCAAATATTATAGAGCACATGCCATGGAAGAAAGATCATAAAGCTCATAGACTCTCATGACATATTGGGTAATTTCCATTGGAAATCTCTAAAATAATTCTTGTAGGCAGGATCAGAGGCTCATCTAAATAACTGTTTTGGCCAACACTGATGCCTTTTCCTTTCATTTGGGAGATCAAATATTGAATTTAGCCTCAAAGGTGGATCCCATTCTGGGTAGCCCCAGGGGACAGGCTAGAGGCTTGGTTTTGGTTGGGTTTTTCCCTTGTGGCAGAGGAATTGTAAAATTTATTTCAAGATCCTTACTAGGGTGGCATGATTAGTGGATATGGTCACTCCATGAGTGACCTCACCAGGTAACTTTGGCCATGTGACTCCATCCAGTATTTTTGATTCATCATGACAGACAGGTTCATATATATACTTTTTGGTAAGGAGGTAGAATACATGTGGGACCCCTCGCACTATTAGAAGTTTCTTAGTTACAGAAGGGCTATGATATTGGGGAGGAAGCTTAGTGTCAAATTCTTCCTGTCCCTTGATCATTGAGAAGGTTTGTTGCAAGTCAGCATCATTGGTTTCCTCTCTGTGCCTCAAAATTGGGCTCCCATCTGAAAGAAAGTTAAAAATACGAAAGTCTACGCGCCTTGGAGAAAATGATGGAAATGGGAGTGTGTGCATACGTGGGCAGGTGCACAAAAACTCAGGCAGAAATAGGTGCCTCTCAGTGAGCTGATTTGCCACTTGAGAGAGAATAAAGAAACTAGCAATATCCAGATGTTATAATTCTGTTCTCAATGATACTACTGGCAGCTCTGGTGCTCCAGGGGAAAGGAAGAGAGCAGGTCTCTCCTGTGGTGAAATCACGGAGGAGAAAGACAGAAGCCTGTTCTTTGTTGTACTTCACACTGAGTGCTTTACACAGAGCAGAGGCCCAATTAATGCTTGTGGAATTGAATTTATTGAATTGCACTGAAGGAAAAAAAGGACTCAAGGGGCTTGAAGACTTCAAGAGTATATTGCAAGAGGGTCAGTTTCAAGTCGAGACTGAAATTCTAAATCTCTGGATTTGTCTGTTGTGAACTGGAGATATATATAGGCACATCTTAAATGGGAAACAAACAACGAATACACGTATTGGAACTGCTGAATGTTTGGTATTGGATCATATTTATATATGATATGTGAAAGAATATACTGATTTTCAACTAATAATATTTGAATACATCTTGAGCCAAAATTTATTTACTTTCCTTTAAGTTTTTGTGAAATTTTGAATGATGATAACCAGGTAAAGTGATGAAAAATGGCATATTTTTAGTTAATTAAAACTCTTAATGGAAAAAGTTTTTCCACTAAATTTGAAGAGTAAGTTAAGCTATTTTTGAATCTAAATTAATCTAAGAAGCCAAAATATTTTTGGCATTGGCAATCAGGATGCCTTTAAAATGTTCTCATAAATCAATGAAGATTTAAGATCCTCCTCAAATTTTGAAGCTAAACTCATATTTGGGCTGTGATGAAGTGTGAACAATTTCAGCATGGAAGTTGTTATTTTCATGAATTTATGAGTGTGTGAGGACATCTCTCTGCTAAATTAATTACAGCAATAAATACTACAACCAATAGAAAATGAAAGGTTAAAAAATTTGTCCTAAAATTTTTAAACATCAAGAAAAAAGGTCAGTGGGAAAAAATCAGGTTTACTTCAATAATAAAATATTCTGTGTAGTTGATAAAAATACTGTTAGGATCCTGTACAAAAAACATAGCCTGTAATCCCACCACTTTGGGAGGCTGAGGCAGGAGGATCACGAGGTCAAGAGATCGAGACCATCCTGGCCAACATGATGAAACCCCGTCTCTACTAAAAATACAAAAATTAGCTGGGTGTGGTGGTGCATGCCTATAGTCCCAGCTCCTCAGGAGACTGAGGCAGGAGGCTTGAACCTGGGAGGTGGAGGTTGCAATGAGCTGAGATCGCGTCACTGCACTCTAGCCTGGTGACAGAGCAAGACTCTGTCTCAAGATAAACCAAAAGCCAAAAACAAAATAAAACAAAAACCAAAAAACAGAACAACAAAACAAAACAAAACAAAATCCACACAAAGAATTGGGGTAAAATTGGTTTAAAAATTGTTGTTGGTTTTCTTTCACATTTTTGTAAATACTGTATCAAGTAATTTTCTTTCTATGTTTCTCTAAATCTTGCAGTTTTTACATGTTCCTTAATTTTTAAATTTACAAGCAAATAAAAACAAAATTAAATTATTTTACGTAAGTCTTAAGGATAAAAAGACAATATACGCCTCAAGATTTTTTACTTTTAACTTCTGAGATAACATGTGGACCTAGAA
Source organism: Chlorocebus sabaeus (assembly GCF_047675955.1). Classification (NCBI taxonomy): domain Eukaryota; kingdom Metazoa; phylum Chordata; class Mammalia; order Primates; family Cercopithecidae; genus Chlorocebus; species Chlorocebus sabaeus. The sequence continues at coordinate 132,558,016 of NC_132910.1, read as the reverse complement.
CTAGTCTTCTAATTAATCTAGTACTTTCAGTTCAAAACATTCAAAAACTGTTAAGAGATGCAGAGAGACAGTATTAAAAGTGACATAAAGAATCACATGATTTTTACTTATTTTCTCTGGAAAAAAAACATTAGCCCAAATTATTGGTATTAGTTTTAGATTAAATATTTGAAAATATTCAGTATAAGTATTTTAGAATGTAGAAAATGAAAATCTCTATTACAATGAATAATATGGTAATGTAAAATTGTTGTTTTTATTACAAATTGTAAAATAATAAAAGTTAAATAATACATTAAAGACTACCTTATAATTTAGCAATTGTTTCATCATTTCAGCAGAATGTTCTTTTTTAGAATCAGTAAACAACAAAATAAAAGATGTAATTGCAATATCTTCAAAACACCACTTCCGTTCAAAAATAGTGAATGAAATGCATTTAATGATAAAAATTTTGAAATATTATTACAAGCAGAAAGTTTGGGGCCTTGGAATCACATACACATGACAGATGAAAAATATTACAGGAAGTATTTACCACAAAGAATATTTTCCCAACAGAAATTTAGAAAGGGGTCTGGTCTAAAGAGTAATCGGTTATATGAAAACCTTCAAACATCTTAATTCAGAAAGATGAATGCCAGGAAGCTTAATGAGTTGGGGAAGTTCAAGTTTGCTGATTAGAACATATAGCAATATACATTTCAGTGGGACCAGAGAATATTTTACAGATCATGAAAATGTGAATAAGCAAAGTTGATGGGTCTTAGACCACCTTCACTTTCCTTTCCTTTATGTTAATAATTAGAGGAAGTCTTTTTTTTTTTTTTTTTTTTTGAGACGGAGTCTCGCTCTGTCGCCCAGGCTGGAGTGAGTGGCGCGATCTCGGCTCACTGCAAGCTCCGCCTCCCGGGTTCCCGCCATTTTCCTACCTCAGCCTCCCGAGTAGCTGGGACCACAGGCGCCGCCACCACGCCCGGCTAGTTTTTTGTGTTTTTTTGGTAGAGACGGGGTTTCACCATGTTAGCCAAGATGGTCTCGATCTCCTGACCTCGTGATCCGCCCGCCTCGGCCTCCCAAAGTGCTGGTATTACAGGCTTGAGCCACCACGCCCGGTCAAGGAAGTGTAATCAATGGAAAAAATAAACCATCAACAGGCTTTAGATATAAATATAGAAGAGATGAGTAAAAATGTAGAACAAAACAGTAAAAAAACCTAGAATAAAACACTGGAATTGGGTAACTATTATCCATTGACAGAAATATCACAAAAGTGTGTGTGTGTGTGTGTATGTGTAGCTACAGATGTGTTGACTCACCACCTACTACCGCTTTTTTCAAAGATTATATTTAAAAACAAGCGATGAAGTACCTCTGAAGTATTTTTAGTATGAACTGATCCTTTTCCATTTTCTCTTTTCAATGAAGTTGGATTGCATGAAGTGAATAAAGCTGCTTTACTTGATCTTATCAGCCTGCAGCAGATGAAGAGAGAATTTCTAATGGCACCTACGTCACTGACTGCAGTTGTTAGAGAAATAGGGAAATAGAATTGTTGGTGAGTCATATGGCTCGTACATTGCTCTAATGCGACTGCAGTTTTGGTGAGGATTTTGATATTTAATGAGTGAATAAGGGCAGAGCAAGTCTTTTAAGCTAATTTTTGATGGAAGCATGACCATGTAAGTTTAAAATAAGAAAAGAAAAGAAGGGGAAGAAAGAATGAATAAATTTATTGATCACATAACGCTGAAGGCATTAGAAGATGCCAACATTAATACAGTTAATAAATACATTGTTTACACAAGTGTGTCACTATCATTGACCAGCATAAAAACTGTCCTTGCCCAATAGTGTTTCCTCAAACACTTGAAATTGAAGAAGATAAAGTTCAGTATTTCCAGTGATCTCTAACTTTCAGATTTAGATGCAGATGATAAGCTCTTTGAATCAGAAACTTTGATCAAAGTTATGAATCTTGTTCTTGCAAAGCTGTAAGAAAACTAAGATGCTTCTAAATTTTAACGTAAAGTCAGTGTCATAAGAATGCCAAATTTAAAAATGGAACAATGTTTTACCTTTTAGTTAGTATGAACTTAGTTCAGAAGAGACTAATTGGCTAGTCACTTGTAAATGTATTCCTGGATACACTTAGCCAAGAAGAATGATGGAGGAGCTCTTCTTTTGACTAATAACACATTTCACGCTCTTTAGTATGTCTTTATATCTGCGTCAAAGCTGAAATCAATGAGCTACGGATAAAAAATGGGCTGAATATTGGAAGATGCCAATAAGACCCATTCCACTAACCCCTTCACTTGTGCCAAAATAATTTGTTTGAAATGCTGAATTCATGTGCTGAATAATTTGTTTGAAATGCTAGGCTACAGATCCGGGGGTAGAACTAGTGAAAAATAGCCAGTTTGGGAGTTGGTAGGTTGAAGGGAAGAAGGAACAATTGGGCTAAAGTGAATCCCTATGGAGGAATCGAACCTTTTCAGGAAGGGAATGTCAGGGTGAAGAGAAGGAGTTCTTTTCCAGGACTAGGATGGATAACAAAGGCTGCACAAAGTGGGCAACAGAATTTCAGTTTCTCAAAGGTGACTTCCAGGAAGAAGGTCTCCCCCAGTGTGGAGATATATTTTGGGGTTTAAATTGGGCCCTCACCCTGTAAGAGGTCTGTGATGCTGCAGATTCTCTCTACCAGGCAAGGCCTCCTGGGATTAGTCAGAGCCCAGCTGTGTGGAGGTGGAACAGCTGGAGCATCTGGGTGGGGCTGGCTGAGGGCCTGGTAAGCTGGTGTCTACTGAGAGATAGCATTCCTTTGGAACACCCAAGCCCACTGCTGTGTCAGCGAAGAGAAGGGAGCTGGAGGTCGGAAGCCCTGGTCTTCCACTCTCATCAAATACACCCCAGTGGTCAACGCATGCTTCCACTTTTTGTGAGAATCCTCATTTCTCATGTGTGTGCATTTAGCATGTACCATGGCTTCAGATGGTTCACACTTACTATTTTCCCGCCTGGCTTTGAGATGCATCTGGGGAAAGCCGGTGCTGTCACCTTTCAGGATGAAGAGCAAACGCTAAATTTTAATTACAAGAAATACCAGGATGTCTTTGAGAACATTGTTCTTAACTTCAGTAAAACTTTTCAGTTCTTTTAAAAGTCCCTTGCATGGTATCTTAGAATCACAAATTTTAATTTTAAAAGGGACCATCATGATGAGCTTATTGAACACTTTCATTTCATAGGCAACAGAATGGAGGTCTAGAAGAATTAAGTGACTTACTTAAGGTCATTTTTATAGAAATGAAAAGAAAATCTTGAACAAATTCTCTAGTTTTTAGACTGGGGGAAAAAGACTATTTATTCATCTGCTTCCCAACAAATCACTCACCCACTGTCCCTAAGCCCAAGGTCTGCTCTCTTCCATGGATATCCACTTTCCCTTGATTCAGAACCTGACAGTAAGTAGAGTGGGGAGGAAAGCCTATTAAAGGTTATGTTCTTTAAACAGAGTGCTTACATTTTAGACACAGTAGGAATAACAGTAGAGAAAGCAAATTAGCAGTGGGAATGTCAGGAAGTGAGTCTGTTCTATGAAGAAAAACAACTACATTTAAACAGTCACAGAAAGCTTGGGTATGTAACAGACTTTTGCCAATGGAGACACAATTAAAATAAACTTTGAGGCAGGCATGGTGTAGGGGAAAGGTTTATATAAAGAATACAATCAGGCTGGGTACAATAGCTCACACCTGTAATCCCGGCACTTTGGAAGGCTAAGAAGGCAGGAGGATCACTTGAGGCCAGGAGTCATTTGAGACCCCTCTGGCAACATAGTGAGACCTTGTCTCTATAAAAATTTTAAAAATTAGCTGGATGTCCTGGTGGCATGCCTGTAGTCCCAGCTACTCAAGAGGCTGAGAAGGGAGGACTGTTTGAGCCTGGGAGTTCAAGACTTCAGTGAGCTATGACTGCACTACTGCCCTCCAGTCTGGGCAACAGAGCAGGATCCTGTCTCCAAAAAAAAAAAAAAAAAAAAAATTCAGCCAGATAGAAAGTTGCACAGAAAAGATGGAAATGGAAAACTGGGGGACTGGGAGAGTGAGTGTGTACTGAGTGAGGGTGCTTAGATCTTCTGTGTAACTGTGTGTGCTGAGATAATGTTTATTAATGGAATAGCTAATGATAAGTTAATTAGGATCTCTTATATAGTTTGATTCAGAAGGAAACTTATTATTTGCCTCATGGAATGACCTAAGCCTTTATAGATGTTTCAATTTGCCAAAAATACTGATTTTGTTTAGGGCCTCGCTAAAAGATAAAAAATAGTCAACAGACACATACTTATACAATACAAACACATTATTTCCACTGACGGGGATGAAATCCAACAGTTAATATGTATTTGTTAATTTAACTGCATATGTTAATGTGTTAAACTTAACCTTCTGCTTATTAGAATGAAATGAATGAATGTTATTAGAAATAACATTATAGGTCAAGCAGAAGATAGCCCTACACAATATTCTTGCTGAATAAATAAATAACTATGGCGGATTGACTTTCCAAAGGAGACATCAATCGAAACAAGTGATTAAAGTTGACAATGGAATTGTACAAATGACCCTAATTAATGAATTTTCTAATATTTCTCATGTTTATAAACATTAGCCCTTGTTTGCACACTGTGTGCATAAATATGCATGCATTACAACCAGTGACAGCCATAACTGGATGCAAATCACGCTCAGACACCTACTCTGTGGCATCTGTGAATTCTGACATATCATTCTATTGTAAGCTGGAGAAAGTTCTAATTTCCCTTTTTTTTTTTCTGCTGCTGACTTGGAGACCGTTGACTTGGCAAAGCCCCTAACCAGATCTCAGATAAAATTGACCATTTACAAGACGTCAAATCTTCTGCAGTTTTGGATTAAGGATTCTGACCTTAAAAAAAGAAAAAAGTTCTACTTCCAATCACTTCTTCTCTTTGTAAATACGATAAACTGTTGGCTATTTGCTCATACTCCCTGACAGTAGTAAGATAATGTCACTCTTCAAATAAGCTCTTACTTATTGGTTACCTTTTGATGGGTTTATCAGCTGCCGACAAATAATGGAGAACTATTTTGGTGAAGTCAGTCACGCCAGGCCTGTAAATGAGAGTATCTCTGTGTGAAGTCTGAGCATTACAGGTAGGTCTCCATGGCACAAGGTTCGAGAGAATTAGAGCTACCTTCACGCTCTTACTTTTCTCCCTAGCCCTCATGTAATTACGGTAGAAAGTGCCGTTACTCATTACATTATTACTGGTAATGATGACCAGATCATAGGCTTAAGTTAAAGGGTAGTGTAACTGTTTCATTAGGAACTCTGAAATTAGTAACGTCATCGTTGCCTCATACCCTATTAACTAAGACCAGCTCCTTATCCAAAAACATAAGAAACTTATAGCTGGTGACATTCTCTTTGCAGGTGTTTAGTTTCAAAACTGTGTTTTCTTCATACCTGCTAGAACTCAATTTTTTTTTTTCAACTTCTCAAAAATGTAGACAGGATTAACCAATCCTGTTTTTTCCCTCCTACATATGAAACACAACATCTTATGTTTGATGTTTGTTTATTGGTAGTTTTATTAGCAATAAAAATGCTTTTCTAAGTGTACAGTTCTCTAAAATATACATCTTTTAAATGGATAGAAAAAATTACAAATTATTTCAAAGGCTTTGGTAAAATATCGGGATGGCTCTGTATAGTGTGGGAGTGTCTTGTGTTGCTAAAACATTTTAACCTACAGCCGTGCTCTCCTATTCTGATTAATCATTTAAAAACCAAATACAAATCAAATGTAGAAACAGGACCAAATACTAACAAAAGCATTTTCCTTGCATATTCACAAGAACATTTCATTTGGGATTAGTAGTTTCATAAAAGCACAAATATAAATGTCAATGAATTTTATATTACACAGATAATATTGCAGAAGCAAAAATCTTTGCATTTATTGATACCTAATTTGGAAACCACAAAATACTCGATGCATCCTAAGAGGAATGGTTGGGGGGTGGAGGGGGGGAAGTGGAGGTAGAGATGCCTGCGTCTGTATTTTTGAAATGTGTCTTAGATGACTATAATTTATCATCTATATTATCATAACCTTAACATTATAATAATTAACGTTCAGGTCTATTCCAAAGGTTTATAATTTTAGTGGGTGGAATAATGCAAAACAAGTTCACAGTGTGGGTTCGTCAGTAGAACCCCACTTGTTCTGTATTTTTGCTTGAAGTTACATGAGAATGTAGACATTAATTCTTACATTTATGGAACACCGTTTTTGTCATTTAAATTCATTTTTATTCAGTCTTTTTCATTTAAGCATGCTTCAATGTATTTATAATAAATGAGAATACATATAAACCTTCCAGAACATCTCTGGGAATACGGAATTATATTAATGACACTCTTAATGTCATTTATTTGACATGGGATCTGATTATGCCATTAAAGACCTAGTTCCTCTGATACTCACACAGGGATTAGAAATAACTGAATTGGGGAAACATCCCAGAAACTAGGAATAGTTATTTTTAAATTCAATGGTAGAATTCACACATTTAAAATGGTACAATTCACAGTTCTTCCTCTTCTGGAATGTTAAATCTTGTTTGAGAGGAAATTCATATATTCATGATAAATTAGAAAACAATTTAGAAGCAACCTATGTAATGTATAGTTTCAGCCTGTATGTGCCATTCAGAGGTCATTCAGAACATGAGAAAAACCACCGTGGGCTCATGTTAATTCAGACAGACTTCATGGAGAGGGAAAATTTTGAGCTGAGTATTAAAGATGTGTAGGATTTAGCAGAAAAAGAGAGAAACAAGACTAGGAGTGAATAGGAGCATGTGAGGGGCCAAGGTGGCTCAGAGTGCTCTCAGAGGCAAGAAACCATTCCTCTTAGGATACATCAAGAATGTCCCAAGATCGACAAAGTAAGCTGGGACTAGTTAATACGGACCCTTAATGTGGGATTGAAACTTTCAAATTTATTCAAATATGCAAAAGAAGCAAATATAGATTTTTAACAAATGGAATACATGGTGAAAATGACTCTGTTGTATAACCACCATTAAATAAAATGGTGACTCTGAGAAACTAGGTAGTTAACTATTAAAAATAAGAAGTAAAGTCACAATGGCAAATTAGAGTAACTATAATATGACATGAGAAGGAGAAATAAACCAGAAACTTTGCGAAGCGTGTATACTAGGACTCAGTGGCTACCTGAGTGTGGGATGGGAGAGAGATGCAATAAAATTAACTTCAAAATACGCAATTCATAGAAGCAAGGTAACATAGGAGACATTCATTGAGATAGGAAGTGTCTTAGTCTGTGTTGGGCTGCAACAACAAAATCCCACAAACTATGCAATTTGCAAAGACTAGGAATTTATTTTTCATAGTTTTGGATGCTGGGAAGTCCAAGATCAAGGCATTGGCAGGTGTGGTGTCTGGTGAGTGTCCAGTCTCTCCTGGACAAATGCTATGTCCCCACATGGCAGAATGTCAAAGGGTAAGAAGGTCGAATTTCCTCTGTTAAGTCCTTTTTGAAGGGTACCTAGTCCTATACACGAGGAAGGAGTCCTCACGGCTTAATGACTTAATCACCTCTTAACCTCTCCCCTTTCCCGCACACTATCACATTGGCAACACCTGAATTTTGGTGGGATCACATTCAGATCATAACAAAAAGTTAGACAAAAGATTCATTTTTGATCATCACATACACTAGATTTGACTTTACAAACATGACCACCTGATTGGACATATTCTGTGAACAACCGGAAATAAATGAAGGATAAAGGCATGGGCCGAAACTGCAGGTTTAACGATGAGCACATAGGTGATAGTTGACATGGCAAGAGTAGATGAGCAATCTAAGGAACCAGATAAAGAAAGAAAAGTAGAGCAAGGGTAGAAAGTCTGAGAATTTGATCTGAAGAGAACTGGTAGAAATAGAAGCAAGAAAGGAGAGAAAGAAAGAGAAAATAAGAAAGGTATTAGAATGGCTAAGAGAAGCCAAGGAAGAGGTTGTGAAGCAGGGGATTGTGGTATCAAAAACTGCAGAGATGGCAGGTGCTGAGTGGTAGGAAAGACCATCTGGATTTGTAAATATTAGATTAAATGGGTGGTTTAGGGAGGGAATAATTTAGTGCAAATGTTGGTTTCTTAAGATGACAAGGCTTCAATTTATATTTTAGATGCATTTTCCTCCTATTAGGGAACAAGTGGCCAAGTCCTCAGTTTGTTTCTTATTGGAATTTAGCCGTTTGGCTGAACTAATTCAAGTTTTTGAGCTTATGAACAGCTGCAACTTTGTATTTAAATTTCATCTGCTCTCTGTCCTACTTAATGTTCCAGTAACAATCCATCTTACTTTCAAGTCTGACAATTTCATAAGGGTATTGACCACCCACAGAGAGCATGCCTGCAAAAGGAAAAGCCCTTTAAGAGCTGTGTTGAGTGAAGCAAAAATGCTTAGATTGTAGTCAATACTATTAGAACTGAACTGGGATAAGAGTGCAGTGATTCAGAAGAATTAGTTCCATTATTTTTACTGATGCTTCGGGAAAGCAATAGCATCCAGGAAAACAATAGAATTTAGGGCACTGTGATGGTCATTGGGATACTGCGCTCTGTAGTTGAACAACCCACTAAAATATTTCAGTAAAAGTGCAGTTAAACACACAGAGCTGAAAACCTCACCCACCCTACAGACACTAATGATTTTCCATATAAATGCTTGAGGCCCCTTTAAGTAAAAATAATGAACAAGACTATATTCTACTTGCTTTATAATAGACACTTCTGATAAGAAGTGATTTCATTCTAATAATAGAGTGGGGGCACAGTTTAACACGTTAGAATAAATTGCTTGATTTTAATAATCTTAAGTGCAAAAATTTTTTAAAAAGCCCACAATGAATATTGACATTTAGAAACCTTTTAATAGTAGCATAATTCCTATATATAAAGCTAAGATAGTAAGGGATCTATTTTTTTCTTCTTTCAACTGAGCAGCTTTGTATTTTAGTAGTCTTTTTTTTTTTTTCTTTGAAAGCCAGATTCCTATTTATAAATATTTCTGAATCAGGACAGTACTCCTTTAAATTAAGTCTGTTCCTGAAGTGACCCACATCTGGCCATCAGGTAACCTGTATCAGGTAGTACCACATGTTCACAATCAACCCCAGTATGCACCCCTTGGGCTGATAACTAAAATGTGACAATTCTGATAATTAAACCACCTAAAGCCGGCGGCTGATGTCTTGCATTAATTCAAAACAGCTTAAGGTGAAACAGCGCACTATCCAATTACCAGAGACATGACTATATACGCTCTCAACCATGTTGGCATGGCTTTCCTCAGATACACTGAACCTCACACCTGACATAAACTGTAATTTAAACAAATAAAGGGGGTGGCTGATGGATTGTAGCCTGCTTAATCTGTTAGTCCCTCTGAAGACTTCTCTTGATTAGCAAGGCTGAGTAGGTCAGAGGATGACATTTTCCAATCAACCTAATGTTCACGGATAAATTATATTTTTCTGTATCATTCATTAAGAGCTAGTGGAATTCAGATTTTTGGCTTATAAGGAAGATCCCAATTAATTAAAATAATGAAGAAGAAAAATAAAAGCAAATTATTTAATACTGCGGTATAGTTTTAACATTTATATGCATAGATTCCATCAACAGTGGAGGAAGTTAGGATTTCTGCACTCTTCCCAAAATGCAACCAGAAAATATTACAATGGAAGGCACAGTTCCAAGGATTATAGTTTTCTGTATCTTTGCTGTTCAAAGGAAGAGCAGTCACGAAGAACCTCACTAATTTGAGGATTAATTTATAATTATTGCCCATTCAATTAAATTGTTCACACCTCTTCTCTACCACCACTACTACGACCATTAAACAGTATTGATTGTATGCCAAAAACAGCCTCAAAACGCATACCATGTGTGTTAGGCTGTTCTTGCATTGCTGTAAAGGAATATGTGAGGCTGGGAAATTTATAAAGAGAAAGGGTCTTATTTCTGCTTACAGGTCTGCAGGCTATATGGGCAGGGTGGTGCCAGCATCTGCTTCTGGTGAGGTCCTCAGGCAGCTTCGAATCATAGCAGAAGGGAATGAGGAGCCAGCATGTCACATGGTGAGAGTGGAAGAAGACAGCAGGCTGGGAATGGGAGTGCCACACACTTTTAAACAACCGGATCCCACGTGAATGCATGCATCACCAAGGGGATGGCGCTAAGCCTTTCATGAGGGATCCGCCCTGTGATCCAGTATCCCCCACTGGGCCCCACCTCCAACACTGGGCATTATGCTTCAACGTGAGATTTGGAGGGGACAAATATCCAAACCATATCACCATGTAAGTGTAGCATGATGGTTAATTTCATGTGTCAATCAACTTTAGTGGGCTAAGGGATGCCCAGGTAGCTGGTGAAACAGTATCCTCGGTGTGTCTGTGAGGGTGTTTCTGGAAGAGATCATTTGAATCGGTGAACTGACAAAGGAAGAAGATCCCCCTCCCCAGTGAGGGTGGGCATCGACTAATCTCTTGAGGGCCCAAATAGAACAAAAAGGTGGAGGAAAAGTGAATTTTCTTCTGTCTGAGCTACAACACACATCTCCTGCTCTCGAACATTGGCACTCCTGGTTCTCAGGCCTTCAGACTAGAACTGTGTCTTACACTGTTCCCTCTCCTCCAATGGACCCCGGTCCCCAGGCCTTCAGACTGAATCATACCACTGGCTTTCCTGCTTTCTCCAGTTTGCAGATGTCAGACTGTGGGACTTCCCAGCCTCCATAATCACATGAGCCTATTCCTCTAAGTCTCTCTGTCTCTCTCTCTCCACACACACACACACACACACACACACACACACACACACACACACGCACAGAGGCATATATATGTGTGTATATATACATATATTTCTATTGGTTATGTTTCTCTAGAAAATGCTGACTAATACAGATAGTGAATTTAATCTGATTTGAATTTGTTCTTTTCATGGGCTATCTAAACATTTCCCTACAAGCCTAGGGTCTATCAGAGTGCAGGCTGGGAAATGACAAACTAAAATTGAGCTTGGTCAGGCGCAGTGGCTCATGCCTGTAACCCTAGCACTTTGGGAGGCTGAAGCGGGTGGATCACTTGAGGTCAGGAGTTCAAGACCAGCATGGCCAACATGGAGAAACCCCCAGCTCTACTAAAAATACAAAAATTAGCCGGGCATGGTGGCGGGCACCTGTAATTCCAGCTACTTGTGGGGCTGAGGCACGAGAATCGCTTAAACCCGGGAGGCAGAGGTTGCAGTGAGCTGAGATCACTCCACCGCACTCCAGCCTGGGCGACAGAGCGAGATTCTGTCTCAAAAAATAAAACAATAAAATAGAATAGAATCGAATAAAATAAAATAAAATAAAATTGAGCCTCATATGGGGAGCTGTTTAGGATTATTGTGTATGATTTTTATTGCTTGCCTTTTTTTTCATGTGTACATATATAGTGCATATATTGTAGGCATGAAATAGCTAAAAGTTAAATCCTTGAGGTCCTTCAATCGAGGGAATATGCTTGATAGTTTAATGGAGGAAGAGTGATTTGAATTCAAGATTTTTGTATTGTAAAGGCTATTCTAGGTTGCTCCCCATTTTGAAGCTGCATCTCATCTTTAAAAAGCCAGGGGATATAAAATTATCCAGTGTATCCTGGAGTCCGAGAGGCTGATCCGAGAGTGCGCAGAAGAGAGACGCTGTTCTCAGAGATGAAGCGCTGAACTTAAAATTTTGTAGTGAAGAATGCCGGAAGAAGGCAATTGCCCTTGGAAATACGTTAAGCAGTTGTGGTTGCAGCCAGGATTTAAAGCATGATTCAAGGGAACATTCATTTCAGTGAAGATTGGATAGAGAGGCACAGAGAAAGAAAGAGAATGAAGAGAACTCAATGGGAAAAAAGAGAACCAGAATAGTCCTGGAGCCACCTACTAATAGATTAAAGCTATCACTAATTTCCTAATAAAGAGAAATTGGAAATAATCATTATAAATCTAATGTATTTTGTCAAGTCTATCATTAAGCTTACATTAACAGTCTAGTAAATACATTTAGTTATTAATGCATACACTGTAAGTTTAAGTTCTGGCTGTAAAATATCCTATTTTTTTTTTTTTTTTTAATCACACAAGTACATGTAAAGATAGCCATTTAATTTGGGAAGACCCGACCAGTAACTAAAGCTTAGAATCTGGGGTTCAGAAAGGACATTTTTTTCCTAGTGTTTCTACTGCCCATTATAATCGGTCTGTTAGACTGGCACTTAGGGGAAATAAGGTGAGCAGGAAGAAAAACTTTTTAAAGTACACTGTAGAAGAACTCATGAAATAAAACAGGAATGTATTTAAAGTATTTGCTGGGTTCTTACGAGCCAAGATTCGTCAAGGTAGCTATTTTCTCTAGCTTCCAGATTTTATTTATGTTGGCTCAACGGAAAACTTTCCTCATGGTAAAGGACATTCAAGCAGGTGTCAGGCACTAGGAATAATGTCAGATATTCATTACCCAATTTAGAAATATCACTGAATTAAAACTGAATTAAACTGAATTAAAACTGATCATTAACCCAAAGTGTATTAGTAAGGTGTAATATCAAAATTAAACCAGTAACAATGTAAGATTTTTAAACCAAATTTTAAAAATTACTTTTAAGTTTTAGTTTGAATATGAAATGAAGGCATGTGAAGTTAGAAACAAACCTAAGAGATTTTTCTTAAGGATGGTAATGTGTAGCTGAATATTAAGTGCATGTGCATGACATACTTGATTTGTATCATATATAAATTAGATCTATAGAACACATATAAATTATTAACACTGGGTGAAATAGAGAATCCAGAGAAAATGCCAAGAATCCATGTGATTTAAACGTATTTAATTAATGATTTTCATGTATTGAACCAATGTTTATCTCAAAAGTTTGCTTCAGAATTAAAATACATTTGTAGTTCATTTAATATCTAGTTACTTTCAAAATTTTTAGCAAAACTTAATGAAGAAAAAGTTGTAGAGGCCGGGCACAGTGGCTCTCTCATGCCTGTAATCCCAGTGCTTTCAGAGGTTGAGGTGGGCGGATCACTTGAGGTCGGGAATTCAAGACCAGCCTGACCAATATGGTGAAACCCCATGTCTACTGAAAACACAAAAGTTAGCTGGGCGTGGTGGTGCGCGCCTGTAGTCCCAGCTACTCAGGAGGCTGAGGAGAGAGAATTGTTTGAACCCAGGAGGCGGAGGTTGCAGTGAGTGGAGATCACACCACTGCACTCCAGCCTGAGTGATGGAGGAGACCCTGTCTCAAAAAACAAACAAACAAACACACACAAAAAACAAGACAAACCACAACAAAAAAACTTGTAGGAGAAAATGCCACCAGATCTTTTTCCAGCAGGTTGATCTACCTATTGAAATGTTCATATAAGAGATGACTTGCCTAAAAACACATGTATGGGACTGCACTTTCAAATCCACATTTAGAAGATGAACTAGCTTTTAAAATTAAGTCTATTCTTTGAATGCTTTATCTCTAAGAATGACCCAGTGAAAATACGTCATATTATTTTGTTAACATGTTATGAGATATAGGTATACCTAATAGAAAGGTATCTTGTAAGTGGTATCTTGTAATTTTTGAAATATTTAATTTTTGAACTGATATTTTTAACTTAAGATGTTATTTGATATAAATCTTGATCTCTATGCATTATTTTTATATGAGTCAAATGAAACGAAGACGTAGCTATGGGAGTGATTTTTTTTTCATGCTCGAGTAGAGGTTGTGTTGTTTAAATTCTAGTCAATGGTCTTAAAATCTTGAATCTCAACCAGGCGCGATGGTTCATGCCTGTAATTCAAGCACTTTGGGAGGTCGAGGCGGGTGGATCATGAGGTCAAGAGATCAAAACCATCCTGGCCAACATGGTGAAACCTTGTCTCTACTGAAAGTATAAAAATTAGCAGGGTGTGGTGGTGCATGCCTGTAGTCCCAGCCACTCGGGAGACTGAGGCAAGAGAATCGCTTGAACCCGGGAGGGGGAGGTTGCAGTGAGCTGACATCTGTCACTTCACTCCAGCCTGGTGATGGAGCTAGACTCTCTCTCCAAACAAACAAACAAACAAACAAACTTGAATCTCTTCAAAGTTTTTGAACTTTGTAGAGTTTTTGCTTAGGCTGTGGGACTGACCAAGAAGTTTTCAATGATTGCTAGTGGGCATTCTCAGGAAGGAAGTAGCTGCTCAGGACAAGGGGAAAAAAGATGCAACTTGTAATGCTTATACATTATACAAAAAGCAATGTGAAAATATTTGACAATTATATTGATCAATGAAGAAAATTAAGAAATATTTCACACGATGCCCCTTTGATACCAAGATCTAGAAAGTTTGTAATTTGTTAAACGAAAAAACAACAATAAGATTTTTATAAAAATTTTTATACGGATTAAGAAAACATTTTCCATAGGGAAAATCGCTTTCAGTGAAAGTCTCAAATCAAACCATAATAGATAAAGGAATAGTATCAAAGGAAAACCTTGAGGTCAGCAAAGTAACTGAGACAATGGTTTGACTGTAGGACTATTTAAGAGATAGGCAGATGTTATTTTAGATTATTTTGCTAGTATTTTGACAACTCAAGGAACAGGGAAAAAATCTAAAGGCTGAAAAGATTAGATTATGTTTTTCAAAAGAAAGGGATAAAATTGAATATTATCCAGCCATCGAAAGAGATAAAATTCTGATACATGCTACAACACGGATGAACCTGAAAGCATTATGCTGTTAAATAAGCCAGACGCAAAAGGACAAATACTGTATTATCCCACTTTATATGAGGTACATAGAATAGAGAAATTCACAGAGACAGAAAGTAGAATAGAGGTTACTCAGGGCTGTGGACAGTGAGAATGGGAAATTAGTGTTTAACGGGCACAGTTTCTACCTGGGATGATGAAAATGTTAAGGAAATAATGGTGATATTTACACAACATTGTGAATGTACTTAATGTCACTGAATTTTATACTTAAAATAATAAATTTTACATTATATAGATTTATTATAATAAAAATTAAAGTTAGAAAAATTTCAGAAATAAAGGGGAAATTCTTAGTAATTCAAGTCAGTTTAGCATGCGTTATTCCTAGATATTCAAGACAGGAGACCTTCAACTATCCAGGCTAGCCACACAAACTGGTTATCTGGGATGGAAAGTTCTATGTTATGTCCAATTGCCAGATAAACTTATCAGTATGCCATGAAAAAACTATCACCTCATCTAGAGTTCTGTGTAAATAATGAGAATTGTTCCACAGGGTTTTTCCCGGGAAACACAGCTATTTAAGGTATTTATCAAGACGTGTTGCTTCCCGAGGGAGCAGGATGCAGCCTCCCATTCATGAATGGGGACCTTGAACTGAACACGCTTCCATTTCTTTCTTCTGGCGACCAGAAAGCTCAAACAAAACATGATGTTCAGCAACCAGACTCATCTTAGGGTTAGCATATTTCTATTCCCCTTGTCCCTGCCATTAATCTTCTATTTCTATTTATAGTTTATTATTTCACTGTGGGATGTAAAAATTGTATATTGAGGTGGCTCACTCCCGGAATCCCAGCACTTTGGGAGGCTGAGGCGGGCGGATCACGAGGTCAGGAGATCGAGACCATCCTGGCTAACACAGTGAAACCCCACCTCTACTAAAAATACAAAAAATTAGCCTGGTGTTTTGGTGGGTGTCTGTAGCCCCAGCTACTCAGGAGGCTGAGGCAGGAGAATGGCATAAGTAAACCAGGAGGCAGAGCTTGCAATGAGCCCAGATCTTGCCACTGCACTCCAGCCCAGGCAACAGAGCGAGATTCCTTCTCAAAGAAAAAAAAAATTGTATATTGCCTCCAATTCTTTGTGAAAAGAGGTGGGCTGTAAATATGTAACAACATAAAAATAGTTGGATCAGTGACATTGTATCTAGTATTATGGGTATCCTCACTAAGTTTGTAAAGCATGGCTAGCATGTGTGATTTGAATGAGTTGGTGGACCTCTCTTTAATTTGACTAAACACACACACGTGTGCACCCACACAGCTTCTTAGCACAATGCTTTGGTATTAGTTCCTTGGTCTCTCCTCTTGGGGAGTTTACAATTTGGTCAGAGAAATAAGCTTTTTTACTCATCATTTGAAATGTTAGATGAACTAAACCAGTTATTAAAGAAGCAAAAAAAAAAAGATTGATTGCAAAAAAAGATAATATTTAATAAGTGCAACTGCTTCTGAAAACAAAATGAAACACAAAACATGCCATTACTTTGAATAGGGACAATCTGCAGGAATATTTATATATTAAAAAAATTAAAATTATAATTGAAAAATTGTTCTATCCAGGGTGGGCCGCTGCTAATTTGACGTTGCTCGTTGTTTTGAAATCACTGCTTACTCTGTTGGCTTGTTTCTCTTAATCAGACCTTTTGAGAGCTTAATCTGATGATTACAAGTCATTACTTCTATGTTTGTGACTACAGGTTACATCTCCCATTTCCAGTGTTCAAAACTCAATCCACTGGACCAATTTAGAAGAAAGTGTTGAACTAGATGAGTGGACTGTGGAATTATTACTGAAGCCCTTTCTAGCAGTCAAAGCCTAGAATTAATTATATGGAAATACAAAGTTTAGAATTAGAGGAGACCTTAGGAGTAATTGGTTTTTATCCTCTGATTTGATAAAGAAGGTCTTCAATGCCAGGTGTCTGAAGTCTAACTAGTGAGGGACAAAGTCAGGGTTAAAAACCCAGCTCTTTTGTTTTCCCAGCTGAACTATGATGTACTTGGGAATGGGCACCCCTGTATATCAGTCTTCACCCTCTAATTCCGAGAAGTGGGCCTATGTGGCAGACTGTGCAGGCCCCAGTGCTAAGAACAGTTCTCTCTTCTGGAACACTGAAATGGAAGTTCCAACACTGAGAAAATAAAGGCTCACTCCTTTCATTTCTCATTTAACATTTCCTTCCTGCAGAAGCCCACGAGTACACAAAGTGATGAGGAACAAATGTAATGAATGAATTCCCAGCTCCCGTGTAGAGGAATAATTAATCCATTTGCTTCTCATTTTGATTCTGCATCTCCCTTAAAATGTATTAGTAGAGTCGAGCAGATGCCCTCTACAGAGGGTTTTCCTCATAATGAAGTCACAGCCCGGAGAGCCAGGGTCTTGCAGCCGAACTCTGCAGGCCAACGTGGGGACTGCAGAAGCCCTTGAAAACATATGTTCTTTTTACTAAAACCTTGAACTTCCAGAATTAACTCGAAATTACACTCGAGTATTTCCACCCTGCAGTGTTTGACTTTCTGAACGGTGTGCATATTTTTCTCTCAATCAAAAATATACAAAGTCACAGAAGTTGCATGAATGTGAGGAATAATGCAGAAGATAATTCTAATTGAGAAAACTGTCGTGGGGGCGGAGCAAGATGGCCGAATAGGAACAGCTCCAGTCTCCAACTCCCAGC
This sequence comes from Chlorocebus sabaeus, assembly GCF_047675955.1. NCBI lineage: Eukaryota > Metazoa > Chordata > Mammalia > Primates > Cercopithecidae > Chlorocebus > Chlorocebus sabaeus. Next base: position 132,540,381 of record NC_132910.1, on the reverse strand, counting down.
GCGAGCGACACAGAAGACCGGCGATTTCTGCATTTTCAACTGAGGTACTGGGTTCATCTCACTGGGGAGTGCCAGACGATCGGTGCTGGTCAGCTGCTGCAGCCCGACCAGCAAGAGCTGAAGCAGGGCGAGGCATTGCCTCACCTGGAAAGCGCAAGGGGGAAGGGAATCCCTTTTCCTAGCCAGGGGAACTGAGACACACAACACCTGGAAAATCGGGTAACTCCCACCCCAATACTGCGCTTTAAGCAGACAGGCACACCAGGAGATCATATCCCACACCTGGCCGGGAGTGTCCCACACCCACGGAGCCTCCCTCATTGCTAGCACAGCAGTCTGTGATCTACCGGCAAGGCAGCAGCGAGGCTGGGGGAGGGGCGCCCGCCATTGCTGAGGCTTAAGTAGGTAAACAAAGCTGCTGGGAAGCTCGAACTGGGTGGAGCTCACAGCAGCTCAAGGAAACCTGCCTGTCTCTGTAGACTCCACCTCTGGGGACAGGGCACAGTAAATAATAACAAACGCAGCAGCTCTGCAGACGCAAACGACTCTGTCTGACAGCTTTGAAGAGAGCAGTGGATCTCCCAACACGGAGGTTGAGATCTGAGAAGGGACAGACTCCCTGCTCAAGTGGGTCCCTGACCCCTGAGTAGCCTAACTGGGAGACATCCCCCACTAGGGGCAGTCTGACACACCACACCTCACAGGGTGGAGTACACCCCTGAGAGGAAGATTCCAAAGCAAGAATCAGACAGGTACACTCGCTGTTCAGAAATATTCTATCTTCTGCAGCCTCTGCTGCTGATACCCAGGCAAACAGGGTCTGGAGTGGACCTCAAGCAATCTCCTACAGCTACAACCTACAGCTGAGGATCCTGACTGTTAGAAGGAAAGCTATCAAACAGGAAGGACACCTACACCAAAACCCCATCAGTACATCACCATCATCAAAGACCAGAGGCAGATAAAACCACAAAGATGGGGAAAAAGCAGGGCAGAAAAGCTGGAAATTCAAAAAATAAGAGCGCATCTCCCCCGGCAAAGGAGCGCAGCTCATCGCCAGCAACGGATCAAAGCTGGACGGAGAATGACTTCGACGAGATGAGAGAAGAAGGCTTCAGTCCATCAAATTTCTCAGAGCTAAAGGAGGAATTACGTACCCAGCGCAAAGAAACTAAAAATCTTGAAAAAAAAGTGGAAGAATTGATGGCTAGAGTAATTAATGCAGAGAAGCTCACAAACGAAATGAAAGAGACGAAAACCATGGCACGAGAAATACGTGACAAATGCACAAGCTTCAGTAACCGTCTCGATCAACTGGAAGAATGTCAGCGATGGAGGATCAAATGAATGAAATGAAGCGAGAAGAGAAACCAAAAGAAAAAAGAAGAAAAAGAAATGAACAAAGCCTGCAAGAAATATGGGATTATGTAAAAAGACCAAATCTACGTCTGATTGGGGTGCCTGAAAGTGAGGGGGAAAATGGAACCAAGTTGGAAAACACTCTTCGGGATATCATCCAGGAGAAAACTGTCATTAAAAGTTTGAAACTAAAAAGTAGGCCATTTTTATGGCCTAGATGCCCAGTAAGGAGATAAACGTATCCGTTGTTTAGCTTACTTGTTACAATTTTTGCAACCATTTCATTCGGCTATGAATGTTAGAAAACCCAGGCAACCGAAGGGTTAATATCTGGCATTTTTTGTTTTTGGAATTGTCTCTGTCATAGTTCTGTAAGTCTCCAGGAAACATATTCAGTCCCACTCATATTTCATTGACTTGTGACAGTTTTAATATGTGCTACTAATGCTAATAAAAGTAAAGCAAAATAAGCCAAGGGGGTCAAAAACAAAGACCAATTTCAAGATCTCAAATATATTTCAGGACCTGGAATAATGCTTTGTACACGATATGTGGTCAACAAATATTACTCCTTTCTTTCTAACTTCAAATATCACTTTTTTCTGATATTTGAAGACAGACAAAATGAACATTTGAAGACACGAATAAATATATTCATGTTCATTCTGTCTGTCTTCTGAACTACTTATTTTAACTTATTCTCCTTAATTTCCTTTTTTCTTTAACTTGTCGCTGTGAATTACTTTCACTGAGTTTCTTTCTTCTTATTGATGCTAGGTTTAGAAAATTGGTGAGAAGTAACATGATTGATTGACTCATCATACTTGCCTCTAAATGATTTTTCAATCTCCATTCCCGAAGAGTATCCTAAATTGTGCTATTCTTGTAATCAGATGGTCGGGGAATAAATCTTCAGGGAATGTGGAGTCGAAGTAGAGCTGAGTTATCCCTAAATGGAGGGAGTGGTGGAGGTCGGGGGTAGACTTTCACGCCTGGGATTTCCCCCAGAATTCTAGCTTCAAGTCTAAGGCTATTTTATAATATATTAGCTCAATGAGTTATTCTCATTACATACTCAAATGAACTTGGGCCAAATAACAGAATGATAAGCCAAAAATAAAACCCAAAACATGACTGTTACGTTTCAGGAACAGAAGAACTGATCTGACTTCTATTAGAGACACGGGGGCTGGCACTGAAAGTTGGTCAAAGGAGGAGCCCTGCACATATGGTTTGTAGATTTTATTGATTTTGTCACAAGGAGAAGGGCTTGTCATTTGCCAGGCGAACTGGAACTTCCTTTGTGAATTTACATGAATTTTTAACTAAAGTAAGGGTCTATAAATTTTTTTCTCATCTGTTTTCAAAGGGTGGGAGAGATAGAGCTTACCAAATAATTTTTTTTTAGCACCTACTAAAGTGCCAGGGACTACTGTAGTTGTTGACAATTTTCTGGCATTCTATGACCTTGTCACTATCACCATATTCACTACTTTTACTATGTTACTAAAAATTGGGTAATAAACTTGAATACAATAAGTTGTCAATATGTTTTAACAATATATATCAGTCAAAATGATAAACTGATGAAATGATAATCACAATGATAATCACACTTTAATTCCCCTATGTCTTTTATTTTTCTAAACCCTTTTCTGTATCAACTTTTAATGGTTAACATTCATACTTTATGTGTTAATTAACATTTACATATTTATTATTTGCATGTGTTATCGATATTTACATATTTGATTGTTTGTATTTGCATATGTAAATATTTAAACACTTTTCCTATCAATTAATCTACTATAGATTTCTAAGAAGCCAGGAGTATCATTTTTGTTTTATAAATCAATAAGACCACAATCATCTGTGTAGGTTATCACTGGATATCAAACTTGCTAACTTCCTGAGTTAGAAAGGAGAGAAGGAGTAGAGGAAGGTGACTTTGGCTGGGATAGGTCAGGAATCAACATGAGGCAGAGTTTAACAACGTTTCAATTATGAAGTGAATGAATCATATTATGAAGTCTCATGAAAATTATAATAAATTATTTCAGAGAACAGGAAGGGCAATGCAAATGAAAATCCCATAATATTTATCCCATCCCCATTGACTATGCAAGCGTTGAATTTTGGAAAATTAACTTCGACACACTAAAAAGAAGTTCACTTATTTTATTTTTAAAATCCAATCCGAACATGTTTCCAAAAAACACTTTTTTTCTTAACTTTGTATGTGCATGACGCTTGCAGGTGCTGATATTTGACAGATCACTTTGGACTGAGCAATCAACGAAGTGCCCCAAGTGTGTCTACTAATTTTATGAGAGGGAGCAAGAGTTCAGGGTCTCTTCTAAATATCACAGAAGTCACATCTGGGGCTTCTCCATAGTGATCTCTAACGTTCTATGAGTTAGACGGATACAAGATATTTTGAAGAAAATAAAATTTACCTCATTAACTATTGTTATTGCTATATACGAATTTTAAAAACCATGTCTTCTCAAATTTAAATGTGACTGCAGATATTAAATGCTTTCCTATGAGACGAGATTACGAGCAGTGTCGGTAGCCGGGCACCTTGTTCTCTAAGTCGGTAACAATTTTCCTTCACTGCTTCTGTCAGTTCTACCTAGTTTTTAGTAGACTGTATCTATTGCAGGGAGAAATGAGAAATTTCCAGGGCTCAAATTCAGTGAAGAAGGTCATTGAAAACATTTTAAATGTGGTTGGAGGTAATTTCTTCCACTGAAAACTCCTCAGAGAATTTCTTTTTTCCATCTTCCTTCCTTCCTCCCTCCCTCTCTCTACTTTATCTCCCTCCTCCCACTTTTTTTCTTTTTGCCTATGCAGTTCATTATACAAATGGTACTGAATATTATTCTTCTGAATTTATGTCGCTTGACTGTGTTGATTTCTGCAGGTTGACCCATATATTTCTGCACGTGGGCTTGTCAGATAGGAACAGTCTCGCTCTTCTATGCCAGAGAGATATTTACTGGGATAACACACACAGTATCAAGGAGCTGCCAATGTGGCAATCCCACTTGCATCTGAAACTACGTGAGGAGTTGATTCGTAACTGTGAAACGAGAATAGACTAGAACTCTACCCTTCCACTAGATGAGAAATGCAGCCTGCCAAGGACAGAGGGAACACTGATTAGGACATAGACCAATAGACAAAGAGCATTCATAATATAGATAGATAGAGAGTTAGAGAGAGAGAGAGAGAGAGAGATAGATAGATAGATAGATAGATAGATAGATAGATACAAAGATAAGTATGTAGGTAGGTAGGTAGACACACAGATAGGTAGATAGGTGGACACGTAGGTAGGCAGATGGATGGATGGATGCACGCATACATGGAGGGATGGATGGATGGATAGATGATTTGATAGATGGATAGGTATATAGATGGATGGAAGGGCTATGTATAGATAGATGAATGAATAGACAGATGAGCCCTCATCTTATTAAGAAATAAATAAGGAAGACAACATATTATAAAATATTAGAAAAAAAAGCTTATTTGGGACTACTTAAGGTAAACTCTCAGCATTTGCAAGTGTGGAAATAAAGAATCAACTACCAAAAACAATAAAGGTCATAACCAAAACAGCATCCCAGAGTAGAATGATGCACTACACTATGAAACTAAAGAGCAGAATACGTTAATACACAGACATCCATTTTGATTAGACCATAGACCAGACTATCCTTGATGGACTGCTAAGAACTTTCCCAATTCTGTTTCTCCCTCTTCTCTTTTCTCTTCCTTTTCCTGCCCCCCCCATTTTCTTTCCTTCCCCCTCTATTTTTATATCAACCCAATTATACAGTATGTTACCTATATACATACCTACCTAACCATTCACCCAAATATAATGATATGCAGCCTTGTATATAAGCTAAACACACAGCCAGATGTCCATCATTCTCAAACTAGGTTCAGTCATTTTCAGTGAATTCTTTCATGATCTTCATCAGAGCAGACAACTAGAATGTGTGGAGCCTACCTAAGGACTGAACAGTATGTCTGGTGCCTACCATAAATCCACCCAGTAAGTAACAGCCCTTATGTCAGGTGTCTCATTTCAAATTAGTTCCACCACAACGTGCATCAGGAACCTTAAACATGTTTAGCAGGAATGACAGAAACAGCCATATGCCTACACTAGGCTCCTTCCTTTCCACACTACCACCAAACCCTGTCTTCAGTCTGGGCAATCCGCATCCATCTAGAAGACTGCATTTTCCAGCCTCCATGCAGTAGATGCGGCTATTTGACAACCTCTTGGCCACTGGTGTATAAGCAAAGCAGCACGTGGTACCTCCTTAAGGCCTTCTTCAAGGAAGGGCTCGCACCCTTCTTTGTTCCTTCCTCTTGCTATAGGCCTGGAAGAGAGATGTGATGACTGGAGCTCCAGGTGCTCTCTTGGACTTGATTCAATACCATAGTGATGGGTGGTTAAAGGGCTGGAAAGAAACCCCAGTGACATCATGGAGCTGCTGTGATGCTGGGGGATTTGCCATAAGTGAGAAAAGCAATCCCTGTGTGTTTAAGTCACAATTTTTTGGCAATCTCTTGATATAGATAAACATGAATGCTGACTCATAGAGGAGGTAAAGCTAAATATAATAAAAACTAAATAAAGTACTAATTAACAGAGTTTCTCTGCTTCTAATTTTTCAATTAGTATGAAACAAAAGATAGCTATAAAAAAGCATCTGCTGTAATTGGATTATTTTGTATCTTCCACCCTTATTTTTTATATCCAATCTAAGTTGCTTAGATTTAATAAAAAAAAAATTGCATTTAAATTTGTCATTCGGTATTATTTTTGTCATGCATTGCTATTATGTATCACCTTTATTCAACTCAAATCCCACTCCAGACATAGAGTCTTACAGGAAGAAAAAGTTGTTTCCCCCCTCTAAAATCCAACAGTACTTAAGCCACTCCTTTGACATGTACATTTTTATACATTTCACTAGATCACAAGACCTGTGTATGTTACACAGCTCACAGGCAAATGATTGACATACAATGGGTTTTAGGTAAGTATTTATTGATATTTGTGGTTATATATACATATATATCTTATATAAAATATACTTTCCAATAACTCTGAGAAACGATAAAATTGCTATTAATAATATAATTATTTCTTTATTTTTCTTTGACCAGTTTCCTTCACGGTTCCGATTATTTCCTAAAGGAGAAATATAAAGACCTAAAATATATGACCTTGCAAATCAAGGATAATAAAATCTATGAATATCTGAAATCCTAAAACTTTTAAATGCTATTAATAAAGACATCAAAATTCTGTTCAAAATACTTTGCGTATCTAATGTTCTTAACAAAACATGCATTTCAAGCAGAAGTTTTAAGGGTTTTAAATCACAGATTTTCACAGCACTTCCTTCCGGCAGCTGATGAAAATTGGATAATATACAATCAGAACACTTTTTCTACACATTTTAAATTGATTGAAAAATAGAAACAGATTTAACATTCAAAAAAACACATTTGCAACCGTTATGTAAAAATGGCTTGATCTGATTTAGTAGATACTAGGTATAGAAACTTAGAGCTGACAGCATTCTTTGGGATGTTTTAAAACAGAGGAAACGTATTACAGCACCCAAGCTGCCACTCTCTCAAAATAAGTGCCTCTGACTAACAGCTTGAATCTTCTATAAGGTCTATCATAAAAGAAAACCTTCCACTTAATGAAAGGTGTTCCCCATATTTCATGGTGGGTACAAGTCTGCCATTAAATAGGTTATAAATAGTTTCAAAATAAAAACATAAAAGTAATAAATTGCCAAACATGAGATATATGGAAATACAACATATTTGCATAAGATTTGAAAGTTCAACATTTATTACTGCCTCAATATGATATATAACTTGGAAATTGAAAAATAACTAGATAGCCATTCAAGTTGTCAGTCTGCATTAACTAGGTGTATATTCAAAGAAAATAAATAACAAACAAGAGTGTTTGTCTTATATCATGTTTACTAAGCTATCAAGGCATTGACTCCATGGCCAGAAATATAGTCCAGAGGACATCGTACCTTTATAAAGAAGAGGAGGCATATTTATGGCCAAAGATACCACATTTACTTTCAAATGCTGTTTTCCTGAAGTAATTCATTCTTTTCCAAAGGTAAGGAAATATGGGACAGTTTTCTCGGCATATTTTCTTTTTCTGTGGGATGTTTGGGCATATTCAAGTTATTATGTGTTTTTCATAAGGCCAGATAATGATAGCTGAAATGTAAATCACTAAGCTTGTCAGAGGAACTGAGAACAGAAGCTCCAGAATTAAGAACTTCTCCCCTCAATAATACTTTAAGGCCTCTGCCCATTGGCACACTCGTACCAAGCCAAGGCTCTGAACGTAGAGTCCACGCAGGAAATTCCATCAACTCTGGTGAGGAAGATCAATGTGTTGTCTTTTGACTCATTGAGAAGGAGAAATTTGTGAATAAATGGGATGTGTTTTTCCTACTCTAAGAAATTTTCTAATAAAAGTATGGTTTGTGTTGTGCAGTTTATTTCTCAAAGACACATTCTGACCACATTTAAAACCTATTTCAAAGTGTTAGAGAATGAAGAGGTAGGTTGTATGAAGTCTTACAAACTGGTTAAAAAAAAAAAAAAGGTTCCTAAAGAAGAAACAACAACATTAAACTTGGAAAAGATAAACTGAATATGAAAAACTATTGACTAATGAAGGTAAATTTGGACTATAGGATTCTCTAACAAATCACTATTTATAAATAGGATAGCCAGGCCATTTATTACAAAAGTGAGGATATTTTTGAGAGTGAAATTAATAATAGGCATTAACTGGGACTACATTAGGCAAACAGGAGACATATCTGCCTTATTTATGAGAGATTGGTGGATATTTTATTTGGCTAGATTTGAAGATGATGAGATGTCCTTTTACTCTACCAAAATGCGAACAGAGACTTGCTGCAATTATTTTGTCTATCATTAAAAAACAGGACCAAACAGAAGCACTTCAACACATGGCCATGAAGGAATAACTGGCCCTGGATGTGTTCTCCCATCCTAAACAACAATAAAACTGGACACAGTATATACAATAACTGTGTGGAGGCAATGAACAACAGCCAGTGCAGGACGGATCTTTGAGAGAAGAGAAGCACATAAAGGAAACTCTATATTTGTCCTGGCTCCCTGCCTTGTGGCAGTTTCCAGATTGCATGCAAAGAAGTAGAGCCAAAGTAGAGCACTGTGTTAACATTAAACAGAGGAGGCGGAGATCAGCCACCAGGGCTGCTGTAGCATCTGGAACGTGCATGGTAGGGTACCAGAAAGGAGGGCGGTGCAGGGTAGGGATAGGAGAAAGGAGGAGAAGTCTGTATGGAGTCTCTCTGGGTCCTTGGCTAAGACTTGTGTTGTACAAATGGAAGGCAAGATTCCATGTGATCAAGCAGGCATTGGCTATTCTTTATGAGGCAGAGAGCTAATCTCTCTATCTCTTTTATCATGCAGGATGGAGAGAAGCTGAAGCCAACCCAGTCAGAGTGGTAAGAGTGAAAGAGAGACATTTTATAATAATAAAAGTCTTCATTGATTAGGAACTTAGAACAAGCTCCAACAACAGGTATGTGTGTATGCAGCTAATAACAGAGATTCAAAAATGTGTGAAGCGAATGTCGACAGAAGAAAAAAGGGAAATTGACAAAAATCACACTAATAGACATTTTTGACACTTTTTTCTCAGTATTTTGTAGAATAAGTAGATAAAAAATTGTTAGAATAAAGAAAATGTCAACCACATGATCAACCAGATTAAATAAATTGATACTTATAAAACACCATACTCGGCCGGGTGCAGTGGTTCACGCCCATAATCTCAGCACTTTGGGAGGCCGAGGCAGGTGGATCACCTGAGGTCAGTAGTTTGAGACCAGCCTGGTCAGCATGGAAAAACTCCATCTCTAATCAAAATATAAAAATTAGGCTGGGCTCAGTGGCTCACGCCTGTAATCCCAGCACTTTGGGAGGACGAGGCGGGCAGATCACCAGGTCAGGATATTGAGACCAGCCTGGCCAACACGGTGAAACCCTGTCTCTACTGAAAATACAAAAATTAGCTGGGCCTGGTGGTGCGTGCCTGTAGTCCCAGCTACTCTGGAGGCTGAGGTCGGAGAATCGCTTGAACCTGGGATGGGGAGGTTGCAGTGAGCTGAGATCGTGCCACTGCACTTCAGCCTGGGTGACAGAATGAGACGCCATCTCAAAACAAAACCAACCAACCAACCAACCAACCGACACAAAAACAAAAAACCACACACACACCATACTCAGTAACTTCGGAGAACACATTTCTTTCAAATGCACTTAAAACATCTGCCAAGATAGATCATGTGCTGATGCTGGACCATAAAATAGAATGTCTCAATAAATTTCCAAAGACAGAAACCTCACAAAGTACCTCTCCAATGACAGTGGAATTCAATTACATATTAATAAGAATAGGAGATAGAGAAAATTCCCAAATATTTGGAAATAAAACAATATGCCTCTAAATAATGCATAATGAAATAATAAATCATAAGAGAAATTAGAAGATATTTTGAGCTAAATGATGATAAAAACACCATGAATAAAAATTTATGGAATGCAGTTAAAGCAGAGATTCAAGGAAACTTTGTAGTATTAAAATACATATATTAGGCTGGGCCCGGTGGCTCATGCCTATAACCCCGGCACTCTGGGAGACCGAGGAAGGCAGATCACCTGAGGTCAGGAGTTTGAGACCAGCCTCGCCAACATGGTGAGACCCCATCTCTACTAAAAATGCAAACATTAGCTGGGCGTGGTGGCATGATCTCAGCTACTCAGGAGACCGAGGCAGGAGAATCGCTTGAACCCAGGAGGTGGAGGCTGCAGTGAGCCGAGATCTTGCCACTGCACTCCATCCTGGGCGACAAAGTGAGACTCCTGGGGAAAAACAAAGCAAAACAAAAAAACCCTTATATTAGAAGAGAAGTAAGACTTAAAGCTAATAATCTTAATTACTTCCTAAGTATCTGGAAAAAGAAGATCACATAAGAATCAAAGTAAGAAAATGAAAGGAAATGGTAAAAATAAGGGAATTAAGGTAATTAAGAAAAAATAAAGAAAATCAACAAATCCAAACATTGATACTATGTGTTTTTTATAAGGCCAGGTGGTGAAAGCTGAAATGTAAATGAGTAAGTTTGTTAGAGGAGCTGAGAAGAAAGGCTCCAGAAGTAAGAACAGGTCTGAACTCCTCCTCCCAGTGTCCATTCTCATCCTGGCACCAAGGCTAATAAAATGAATGGACCCAGCAAGACTGATCAAGAAAGAAATCTGAAAATACAAATAATCGATATCAAAAATGAAAGAGGGAATATGATCACAATTCATAGAGACATTCAAAGGATAATAAAGAAACATGAACATTTGTGTAAATACACTTTACAACTTAAATAAAATAAGTATATTGAACGACACTGTTTGTCACATCGACACATAGAGGGGAACTACACACACCGGGGCCTATCAGAAGGCGGAGGGTGGGAGGAGGGGGAGGATCAGGAAAAATAACTAATGGGTACTAGGCTTAATACCTGGGTGATGAAATAATCTGTACAATAAATCCCCATGACACAAGTTTATCTATGGAACAAACCTGCACATGCGTCCCTGAACTTAAAATAAAAGTTTAAAAAAAGTAAAACCCTGTAAATATTAACACAAAAAGCAGAAAACCTGAATAACTTTATATCTATATAAATATTATATATATACACACACATATATTTAAATTGCAATTAAAAAGCTCCCCACCAAGATAACTCTAAGCCTACATGGATGCTCTGGTGAGTTTCTATAAAAATTTTATGAAACATATAAATCTACACAAATTATTTAAGAAAACACAAAAGGAGGAAATATTTAAATACCTTCCAACTCATTTAATGAGACCAACAGCATCTTGGTAAGAAAACTTGACAAAAATATTTCAAGAAAATATAGAAACCAGTATTTCTCCTGAATATAGACATAAATAAGTTTTAACAAAACACTCTCAAGTCAGATCTAGGATTACATAAAATAACCATACATCATGAGCAAATGAGGATTTTATCCCAGGAATGCAAGATGGACTTAGCACTTAAAAAAATCAGTTTAATTCACCAAATTATCAGAAAAGGAAGAAAGACCATATAATCATTTCAATGTATGCAGGAAGGAAAGTTTTTGACAAAACTGAACACCCCTTCGTTACACTTAACAAAGTAGGAATAAAAAGGAACCTCTTTAGTCTGAGAAAACATCTATGAAAAGCCTGAAGTTAACATCATACCTAATAACAAAATATTGAACATTTTTTCCTCTCCTGAGGTCAGAAACTAGGCATATTGTTCTCACCACTTCTATTCAACATCATACGGAGAGTCTGAGATAGGACAATAAGTAAAGGGAAAGACATAAAAGGCATAAAGTTTGGAAAAGATGAAGTAAAACTCTTTATTCATAGACAAAATGACCGTTTACATAAAAATTCAAAAGAATCTCTAAAAAAAACTACTAGAGAGTTCTAAACTAAAAAATACAAAATATTTTAAAAGATCTAAATAAAAGGAGAGAGTTACCATATTCATGGATTAGAAGACTCAAAATCGTTAAAATAGTCATTTTTCTTCAAATTGAACTAGAGATTCAATGCAATGTCAATCAAAATCTCAACAAGCTCTTTTGTAGAAAATGACTAGTTGATTCTAAGCTATATATGGAATTGTAAAAGATCTAAAATGGCTAGAAAAATTCATGAAAAAGAAGAATAAAATTTGGGACTTATATCACCTGATTTCAAGACTACAATGTTCTTAGTGTGGTATTGATATAGGGATAATAGAATAGATCAATAAAATAGAATAAACAGTTCAGAAATAGACACATATGACCCATCAACTTTCACCAAAATTCCAAAGCTATTCAATTTGAAGTTCTTTTTTTTTTTTTTTGCTGTATTGAAATAATTGTGTGAACATATAAAAACAAATGCATCTCAACCCCTACTTCACACTATGCATAAAAACTAATTCAAGATCATAGACCCAATTGCATCAAAACTATAAGGATTTTCAAACCTAGTATTGGCAAATATTTTTTAGAGAGGATACAGAAAGCACCAAGAATAAAAATATTGATCAATGTCATCAAAATTTTTAAAAGCCTATTTATCATAAGACATTGTTAAGAAATAAGGTAAGTCATTAACTGAATGAAAATATTCATAATACATCTGACATAATACATCTGACAAAGGTCTACCCAAAAGATATTTTAAAGACAAATATCCAAAAAGCAAATACCTGAATATCCAAAAGATATTTTAAAAGCAAGTCAGACAAGCATATCTAATGGGCGAAGGACTCAAATAGACACTCCAAAAAAGGCAGACTCATGAATGGCTGATAAGCACATGAAAATATGCATCATTAGTCATGAGGATAATGTAAATTTAAAGCCACAGTGAGATCACAAGAAAGCCAAAACCCAGAAGAATAATAACACCAGTTGCTATTTTGGACAAATGGAACTCTCATACATTTCTGGTGAGAGTGTAAAATGGGACAGAATCTTGAAAATACTGCTAGACAGGGTATCAAAAGCTAACCAGAAATTTTACTCCTTGGTATTATCCCAAGAGAAATGAACACATATGTCCACAGAAAGACTTTTACAAAAATGTTCATGACAGCTTGATTCATAGCATCTAAAACTTGGAAACAACCCAAATGTACAGGAGGTGAATGATTAAAAAGTTGTGGCATATTAATCAATGAAATACTATTCAAGAGTAAAAAATACATGTACGACTACTGTCATACTCAACAACAGGTATGGAACTGAAAAACATCACATTGAACGAAAGAAGCCAGAAGCAGAAAAGCACACGTTGTAGATTACCTTTCAACGAAGGTTAAGGGTAGGTAAAACCAACCTTCATGATAGACAGAACAGTGGTTGTTTATTGGTGGTGTTTAAGCAGAATTGACCTTGTCTTTATTACAGAAAAAACTTCTTGTTTTTCACATTAATAGCTCAATGGAATATTTCCAGGTGTCTACTTCCATAATTTCCAACATTTTTTTAAGTTGTGATATTGTCAAATTGTGCATTTTAATGTCCATTTTTTCTCCTAATTTAGACACAAATCCCATTATGCAGTGACTAGGTCATCTCTCTGTTCTGAAGAATATCAAGCAAATTCTCAGTGCACTCCGTAAATGTTAAGCTTATAAAAATCTCTACATCTCAAGGTCTTGGTTTAAAAAAATTTAAATTTTAAATTTTTGTGGGTACCTAGTGGTGTATATATTTATGGGTGGTTCCATACGATGTTTAGATGCTGGCAAGAATGTGGAAAGCATCATGGAGAAGGGTATATCCATCCCCTCAGCATTTATCCTTTATATGACAAACAATTCAATTACTGAACACCAATTTTAACTGTGCAGCTGACTAACTGCTTTATAACATGCATAACCTTCAAATAATTAGAAGCCTCCTAGATCAATTTCAACAAAACTGAGTAGGAATTATTACTTTAAACCCTTTTCTTTTATACATGATTTACAGAATGAAAGATAAATTAAATACATGTTTAAGAATATGTAAGGTGACATAGGTATATAGAGGACTGCAAATCCCTCTAAACTGAAGTGTTTCCTGAAATTTAAGAGCAAAGTCAAGAAGTTCTTCTGGGTAACAGGGAATTAATATATAATAGCTAAGATGAGATAAAATATCACACTGTGATTTGCAGATTAATAATGACACTAAATATAAAGAAATGGTTTAGATGACACATTATTTTTACGAAAGGAACCAGACACCCTAAAATATAAATTAATAATGTAGGATTAGAACCCTAACATTTCAAAATAGTATAAGAAAATTGGTCAGCAACAGTTTTTTTTGGAAGTTTAGGATAGGTAGAAATCCTAATATTAAGTGGAACATTCGAAGTGTTAGGATTTAATTGCTATTTTTTAGGAAGAGACCTAAAAATTAGCAGGAATCAGTAGGCTGTTGGGAAGGCCTTCTCTGGAATAAATAACTAGAAATGCATTTATCTTTCTTGAAATAAAGAAATGTGATCCTATTTTGTCATTTATTATGCTAAATACAATAAAGTCTTTAAGAAACGTGTAATTAAGCTGTTCACTGATCTACTTCTCTCTTCTAGGTTGCTTTGAGAAACCATGCAAAATCTTCATCCCATATTAATTACCAATTTAATCAGTCAATGCTAAAAGAAAATCTTTTGCTTTAATTATAAAAGGCAGTTGCTGTAAACATTTGACGTGACGAATACCTTTGCTGATCTTGGGCAAGTTGTAATTTATTAAGCACAAATATGAGAACAACACAAGTAGAGGCTTAATCAGCAGTGACCCTCGATTAAAACAGGTGATGTTTGCTGGGGTTTAGAATAATGGTGAGATAATGCCAATTAGTTGTCAAATCATCTGGCAAAACAGCTGTTACATAAATAGAAGATCACTTGGGCTTCTCGTTCATTTTCTCAATTTCGTCTTTTTAAAGTCATTCAAAAAGATAGTTCCTCTGTTTATATAACATTTAAAAGCAGGGGAAATAAATTTGCAGTGTTAGAAGTCATGATCCTGGTTAGCCATGCTGGGGTGAGGGAAGAGAGGTGGGAAGGGGTGTGACTAGAAGGGGCTCGGGGCTGGAGATACCTTTTGGCGTGTGGAGAATACGCTGTTTGTTAACTGGGTCCTGGTTAAGGGATGCGCTCCCTTTGTAAAAATCCATCAAGCTGTGTGCTCATGGTTCCCACATTTTCTGCATGTATATTATGCTTCCAAAAAATTTCCCCTAAAATATAAACTATTTCCAGAAATATAGGGAATTACCTCAATATTGTGTCAAAACTGAAAGGTTTTATACAAATGTCTGCAAGAAATAACAGTTTTCTTGACAACTTTTCCTCAATTCCCTCTATCTCCAAGAAAACATACCAGAACATCTACAATTTTTATTCAATAGGATTTTAAACAAAATGGAGGCATAAACATTAGCCTTGTGCTTACCATCAGATTTAGAAATGTATATGCTACTTACCAAAAAGGTGTGTTCTGTCTCACTTTTGTGGCAATTTGTTCATTATAGTTGTCAAGCAGAGATATTGGCTGTGGCACAAGCCTGGAAAAACAGAACAAATAGAAAAATTGCGATCCTATAAAACATTACTTTTATCGTAAGAGTATATGTCACCTATTTCCTAATGTATTTTTCTGCAGAACTATAAAATGATAACTGGTTTGCTCTGTCATGTAACAAGCAATTACTCTCTCTGCATATACCAGGTGGTACGGGAGATGTGCAGCTGTCTATTGTAAAACTTTTTCGTCAAGGAAATTAAGCAAACAAAGAAGTGTAATAAATATACCAAACTGGCGAGTATCATAAAGGAGGTATAATCAAATGTTCTGGGAGTCGGGAGGCAGAAGAGGTGACTTCCAACTGGAAGAGGTGGTGATTTTTGGAGGCGGTGGGGCCTAAATGGAGACTGGGGATAGGTACGGTCTTCAAGGTGGTGGGCAGGGCCTGGGACAGGAAGATTGAATGAGGAGCAGCCCATGTATGGGGGACAAAATGACCAAGTTACAGATTTTGAACATAATGGAAATAGGAGGGGAAATTTGATGCGTTTCAGTTTGATCGAAGGAATTTTTCAGAGGGATTGGAACTGAGGTGAAACTGTGAGAGCAGTGATTAAGTCACTTGTAATAATTTGGGTACTGTGCTAGGCCCAGAAATTCAGCAGTGAAATTAGAAGGATATGAGCCCAGGCCTCACGGAATTCCCAGCTTATGGAGACAAACTGATATAGCGGATTATAATAATGCATGATGAAAAGCAGAGGTTTACTGGGGGATCTGTAGCAGGGAAATCAGTGTGGTCCAAGGGTCGGAGATTTAAAACAAAACAAAACTTCAAGTCTCAGAAAAGTGATCATTAAGGCAATGAGGTTAGATGAGATTGCCAAGGGACAGTGTAGAATATAAAGGGGGTGGATATGGACAGACTCCCATCTAGGAGGGAGGAAGGAATCAGAGAAGAGGAAGGAGTCTCTGAAGACTGTGGCGTTAGGAAAGACAAGAGACCCAAGTTTTATGGAGGAGGCTGTGTTCAAATGCAGAATGCTTTAAAATTCAGGCAGGGTTAATACTGAGAAGTGGTTGTCTTGTTTGTTGACTTGGATACATTAAAAAATGATAATAAAAATTGTGGGGTGATGGAGCTGGCCTGATGTTCAGTTATTCTACACACACATCAGTGCTGTTGTTCTCTTTTCTGAAAAGCAGCCTCTCTTAAACATCATGCAGTGATTCAGGACTTAGCCTGGCTAGGGTTCACAGATTAGAATAAATGACAAAAATAATCATTTCAAAAGCTATAAATTATAAATATATAATCGCAGTGACTTCTCATTCTTTTACAACTACAGGATTTTTATTAATTGCAATTATATGCTAAAGAAACAAACCAAGGCAGTATCTAGATAAACTAAGTAACTGAGTGGAGGAGCAGTTGGTTTGGTTGTTTAGTCCATCCTAATTAGGAATTAGACACAACGGATCACCATACAGTTAACCAGGAGGATGTTAGAAACTTCTAGATTCACTGTGATTTTAGCCATAGCTTATAGTTAACAGCTTTGATTTCTTGAAAATTACAGAAGATAGAAATAGCACGTTAATTTATGGAGAATAATTACTTAAGGGTGCTATTGAGTTTAGCCATGCAATCAAGATTATGGTTTCCAAATATCAAGTGAATTAAAATAGTCATTTACTGTTAACTTTTCCCTTGCAGAAACCATTTTCAGCTTTCAGGAATTTCATATCCCTTGCAAAATATTTAGAAAAATAACTAAGATTTATGGATTTAAAGAAAATGAATATAGTATACAATTTAGAGCCATTTGTATTCTGTACAGGTTTATAAACAGTGATTCCAAACTGATTATTTAAAAGGCACTTAAACTGACCAATTTTTCTGTTCATAGATAGACATTTTTCTATATTCTGAGATTTTTTTCCAGTCAAGTCTCCTTAAATATCTATTTGGGGGATTTTGATAAGAATCACAATACAAATGGAAGAAGAGTACAGTGACCAGATTTCTAAAGCTCTACAAACCTATGGACGAGTATCATTTCTGAAGATCAGAGGAAAAAAGTATCTATGATGAAAATAGACAGAGTGGAAAAAAATGGTTATTTCTGTCCGTGCTAAAAAGCTTAGAGAGTCACTGATTAAGGTCACTGCCAATTTTGTCAATGAGGAAAGTGCTTTAGCAAGCCTTCAACCCCTCATCTTTGCCATCCTCCGTGTAGGCATGAGGATGACGGTACTGTCAGGGTGTCCACGATCAAACACTAAGAGGATTCGGGGTCAACCAGACTAGAACTTTTTAGCAGAAAACTGAAGGTGTCTAAAACCAACTCCAAAGAATGCATTTTGTGTCTTCTGTCCCTTTGTCCCCTGAAGGGCCATCATCATCGGCAACAAGAAAAAGGAGAAGAAAGAAGAAAGGAAAAAATAGCTATTAGCCATATTCACATTTGTTCTTGGCTTTTCTGGAAATAAAATGTAAAATCTCCAGGAACTAGCTTTCCTTTAAAGATTTATTAATACAATGACAACTGTTCACAACAGCTAGTAAGATCTAAATCCTGTGCTCTAAGCTAATATCCAGACTGTGTATTGGCAATCGACAGCCAGAACAGCTTGCCTTGTTACTCAGGTGAAGTTTATTAAACACTTTTTCTATCTGTAAGCTCCAAAGAACGGTGAAAGATGCTTGTAAATCGACTCCTGTAGTACTTGAATAATGTAACTGGAAATTAGAACAAGATAAGCAATAGTTATTTCACATTAGAACACACTTTATATTACTTTGTAAGGGTGGATTGATATGTTCAGACACGCAGGTGTCACCGAGCCTTCATCTGAGCCATAGAATCACCTCACCCTAGAGCAAGTGGAGAACAATTAATGAAATACTTGGTTTGCATAAAAACCCTAGAAGAAATCCTAGGCAATACCATTCAGGACATAGGCATGGGTAAGGACTTCATGTCTAAAACACCAAAAACAATGGCAACAAAAGCCAAAATTGACAAATGGGATCTAATTAAACTAAAGAGAGTCTGCACAGCAAAAGAAACTATCATCAGAGTGAACAGGCAACCTACAGAATGGGAGAAAATTTTTGCAATCTACTCATCTGACAAAGCGCTAATATCCAGAACCTACAAAGAACTCAAACAAATTTACAAGAAAAAAACAAACCACATCAAAAAGTGGGCAAAGAAAATGAACAGACAGTTCTCAAAAGAAGACATTTATGCAGCTAAGAGATACATGAAAAAATGCTCATCATCACTAGCCATCAGAGAAATGCAAATCAAAACCACAACGAGATACCATCTCACACCAGTTAGAATGACGATCATTAAAAAGTCAGGAAACAACAGGTGCTGGAGAGGATGTGGAGAAATAGGAACACTTTTACACTGTTGGTGGGACTGTAAACTAGTTCAACCATTTTGGAAGACAGTGTGGTGATGCCTCAAGGATCTAGAACTAGAAGTACCATATGACCCAGCCATCCCATTACTCGGTATATACCCAAAGGATTATAAATCATGCTGCTATAAAGACACATGCACATGTATGTTTACTGCGGCACTATTCACAATAGCAAAGACTGGGAACCAACCCAAATGTCCATCAATGACAGCCTGGATTAAGAAAATGTGGCACATATACACCATGGAATACTATGCGGCCATAAAAAAAGATGAGTTCATGTCCTTTGTAGGGACATGGATTCAGCTGGAAACCATCATTCTCAGCAAACTATCACAAGAACAGAAAACCAAACACCACATGTTCTCACTCATAGGTGGGAACTGAACAGTGAGATCACTTGGACACAGGAAGGGGAACATCACACACCAGGGCCTGTTGTGGGGTGCGGGGAGAGGGGAGGGATAGCATTAGGAGATATACCTGATGTAAATGACGAGTTAACGGGTACAGCACACCAACACGGCACATGTATACATATGTAACAAACCTGCACGTTGTGCACATGTACCCTAGAACTTAAAGTATAATAATAATAAAGAAAAAGACGCGGCTTGCTAATTTGGCTTTGATAATTCAGAGTCTTGGGAAAAGGAGGGTGCTCTCTGAAAAGCACTGACTTAAATGGGTGAGAGCAATGTAACACACAAAGCTCTAGTTAAGGAATTGCTGGGCATCTAGATTCCCTATCTGGAGTATTAGGGCTCTAAGATCTCAGTTCAAAACTACACGGGTGGTTTAACCCATCAGCTTGTTGTCATCCTATCAAAACTCCCCTATTTTATTGGGCCCTGATCCATATCTCAGCTCATTTGACCACTGAAAACTTTGCTGTCGCCTCTAGTTGTTACCTGCACTGGTTTCCCAGTTCGTGGTCTAACCGAATTCTGATTATAAGATGTTTTGTATAGCAAGGTAGATCATTATTCGGATAGACCATTGTGGCTTACTGAGACATAACTGGTTTTTTTTTTTTTTTTTTTTTTTTTTGAGACGGAGTCTCGCTCTGTCACCCAGGCTGGAGTGCAGTGGCAGGATCTCAGCTCACTGCAAGCTCCGCCTCCCGGGTTCCCGCCGTTCTCCTGCCTCAGCCTCCCGAGTAGCTGGGACTACAGGCGCCGCCACCTCGCCCGGCTAGTTTTTTGTATTTTTTAGTAGAGACGGGGTTTCACCGGGTTAGCCAGGATGGTCTCGATCTCCTGACCTCGTGATCCGCCCGCCGCGGCCTCCCAGAGTGCTGGGATTACAGGCGTGAGCCACCGCGCCCGGCTTCTTTTTCTTTTTTGCTTTCTCTCTCTCTCTTTTTGTCTCCTGGGTTATTCAAGTCTGTAGCCATTGGCACCCAAGTAAACAAGGGTGAAAATGAAATCTCCATCTGGGAACAGCTTCTGACTCCATCAGGTCATGATCAGTGCATTGACGCTGAAATCCCTCAAACGCAAAGTATGCCCCTTATACTCCTGCAGAAATTCAAAGTTCAACCTGAATTTTGTAGTTCTTTGCTTCTTATAGTTGAATAATGTGCAGTTTCATAGAGGCTAACAGATACTCACTAGTATTTGCTGAGTTGGTGGAAGATACTATTCATAAACTAATAGTGTGTTACCAGAATTAACTGAGAACTCTAAGCCAGGATTCCACTAAGACATTTGATTACAACCTCATGCCTGAGAGCCTTGCAGTACTCCTGAGATTCATGTTCACATGAAACTTGTTAGAGTTCTTGAAATCTAGGGAGGCACATGTGGTTATTACTGCTGTTTTGGTTGCAAACTGACATGAATTAACATATTTGTGACATTATGATTAGATTTTATCTGTACTCATCATGGACTGTGCTGTGTTGGTATTGTATTATAATATGTTGATTGTTATTTTGTTTATCCCAAAGTATTTTTTTTATTATGGGGTCTTTCTCTCTCAGAAAATGGAAATAGTCTGGGGCATGTACATCTGTAAGTGAGCCACAGTCGAGAGGCTTAAGAATCGCTGCCATAAAAAAATGGAAGTTAGCATACAAAAACTTTCATGAGTAGGGGACCTGCAATAATGATTCTTGCCTGTGGTGAATTACCCTTAGATCTCTGGACCCAGGAGAAAGACTTAAGGGAACTGGGTACACAAGGACGAGTGTCAAGGGCAGGTAACTCACTTGACACTCTTGCTCAGGGCCAGCCTTGTTTGTATATTGCAGAGAGCCCAAATTTTCTTTCAATTTTGCCTTCTTATTCAGGTATCATGAGAACCATTAACTTTTTTGCCTATAATTTGTTTTTACCTAACTTTACTAGAAATGCATTTTCTACGCAGAATGTATATTACATTTCCTATTTGTCCTGAAACCAATGCAGCGTTTCTTCATGCTTTTATGCATGATATTTACCGCCTTTGACATTTTTATTTAGTAGTCAGTATTAATAAATCTTCATGAGAGTAGCAGAGTCATTGTGATTTTGTTAAAAATGCATTGCTTACAGTTCTTTGAAGAAGTATGAATGTTGGGCTAAAAAGACAAACAAAGGAACAAACACTGTCATAGAAGCCATCCAATTCATCTTTGCATTGGTGAAATAAATATATTCACTGAACTGTTCATTTTATTCTGAGCTCTAGTCTTTCAAATTCTTCAAGTATTAAATTAGGGTTAAGGTAGCACTTAAAAAAGTTAAGAATGTATATAAATCAGCCCACAAATATAGCTACCTAGTTTCTCATAAAAACACCCCCAAATTATTAACATTTTTCATGCAGATTTGTGAAAGACATGATTCATGTGAGCATTCTTTCTGATGTCTGAGCTAAATTTCTCTTGTTTGTACCTATATTTATGTCCATCAATAACTTCAGTGAGAACCAGGATATTCTTTACTTCTTATGGGATAGACTATTTTATAAAAAACTAAATCCACTAGAGTTACCTTTCATGTTTCATATGTTTTATTCCCTGGGAACAGCGCTCTATTGCTGTAAACTGGACGTAATAGTCTAGTCATCAAAATAATTGAGGAACAATAATAAAAGAAATATAATACAGTTTCATATATAATATAATGAAGTAGCAATTTAGAAAAACACATCGTTTTTACTCTATTTTTTACTGAGAGAACACATGGAAAAGAAATTTGCTGCAGTGCCTGGCACATCGTAAGACCTGAAAATATGTTTTCTTTTGTCCCCTTGTTGTCTTGCTTCTCATAGCAATTGGCTCTGTGACAAAGCTTGAGATACATTTTTTTTCTGCAGGGAGGCATTTCTATTAATGAAGTTTAAAAGCTTAGATTTGGGTGAGAAAAAAGAAAATGGTGGTATTGATAAGAGATGGAAAGGGAAATTGAAAATTTATTTTAGTGTGTTATCAGATAAAATGATTTATAGGAATTGTAAATGTTCCATTGCATTTTATAAGAAACATAATAGTATATGGGAAAACGGTTTTAGTTTATGGCCTTTCATGACCCTAAGTTCTTTTACATGCAGTTCTCCCTAGTTTCAGATTTGTAGAAAAGTGTGTGTGTGTGATTGTGTGTGTGTTGTGTAAGTTTGCGTAATTAAAAGACATTACCCTGCTCCTTTTTAAGCTTAATTAAGTATCTATTTTGTCTTTAAGAAACGCTTTAAGGCCGGGCGCGGTGGCTCAAGCCTGCAATCCCAGCACTTTGGGAGGCCGAGACGGGCGGATCACGAGGTCAGGAGATCGAGACCATCCTGGCTAACCCGGTGAAACCCCGTCTCTACTAAAAAATACAAAAAAACTAGCCGGGCGAGGTGGTGGGCGTCTGTAGTCCCAGCTACTCTGGAGGCTGAGGCAGGAGAATGGCGTGAACCCGGGAGGCAGAGCTTGCAGTGAGCCAAGATAGCGCCACTCACTTCAGCCTGGGTGACAGAGCGAGACTCCGTCTCAAAAAAAAAAAAAAAAAAAAGAAACGCTTTAAAAAGACATTACTTTGTAACACCTTATCAAATAATGATAGTATCTACAAAATACATCTTAAATATTAACACAAAATTTAACAGTATCCACCCAAGCCAAAGACAAATCAATATTGAAGAGGTGAGCATAGATCAGAAGAGGAGGTCATGGGTTCAATCTGTGGGGATATTTCTCATAGAGACTCAAAGCAAAGAATACAAAAATCGCTGTGGCAAAATTCCACAAATGAGTTTTCCTGCTGACAGTGAAATTATCCTATATTAGTTGTATGTTAACAGAGAAACTCACACAAAGGATAATTTCACAATAAAGTGATTACTTAAAATAACTGAGGTAGGTTGGTCAAAAGAGGAAAAATGGAAGTAAAAGAAATATTTTCATGGTACAAAATATGTTCCTCCAATAAACCATCACGAAGCTAACCAAATCAAAGACAATGTTTGAGATGTTAAATGCTATCAATAAATTTACTTATCTGGGTATATTATAGCCATTTTGACAAGTCATGGACTTAGAAGTATTAGGGATGTTGAAAGATAGAAAGAATAAAGAAAGAACAAGGAAAAACAGAAAAAGAGAAAAAACTTGAACAAATAGGTATTGGTTGAAACACTCAGCAAGTTCTAGCCCTACTTGAAGTATTGTCCACATAATGAATATTTCAGGTGCATCTTGAGATCCTTATGTTTTTCAAAGACAAGTAGACAAGATGCATTTTACATCTGTTAAAGACTTCTGATTGGCATACATGTTGAAAGACTGTCTCAAGATTGAAAGGCGGAATGTTCCTCAAAAGCCATAGCTATGAAATATTTATTCCACCTTCTTTCATGGAAAAGCCTGAATTGACTTCGTGACATAAAGCTCTACTAATAATGCCAAGAAAATTACACATCCTGTGTTAAATGATTATTCTTACAAGGTGAGCCAGGTCTTGTGTGTCATAGATGATCACAGAGAATCATGCAAGTTAAAGTTTACAGTGTTCTTGTAAAAGATAATAATGTATTTTCAAGCTTTATAGCATGAGGGACACAAGGTCTGCTGAAGATTTCTTAAGAAAGATAATGCTGGATGGTTTTTTCCCCAGGATTGTTTAGTTTCTTTCTTTTTAATTTCAAAATTACATTTTTTTGATATCAACCCCTGCTTGTGAGAACCTTTTGTGTATAAAATGCTGGAGCGATACCTTTGAGTATACTTTTTATTAAGCAAGGCAAAGACTTGTGTGCCTCCAAATATTGCTCAAATCTCCAAAGCCAGCTGAATAAATAAACATAATGTGATCTGTAGCCCAAAAGTCTGCAAATGACTCCATATGATGTTAAAAAAACTATGATTCCTTCTAAGTATTTCTTGGAGCCAGTGATTAGCAGTTTTGTTTAAGTTCTGGGACCCCTGAGCCCCCATAAAAATAACTTTGAAATATTATATTATGTGTGAAAATTTTACACACATGCACATTTATAATCAGCAGACAGGGCCTCTGCCCTTCGTCAACCTGATAATCAACCATAGGACCTACTCAAACATGAAAAAAATAAAAGATTGAGAACTCTAAAGCACATAATCTTAGAGCCATTTAGAACCATGTGTATTTCTGAAATCCTCTCTTACCGCAAATCTCTTGGTTGTATTTTCTATGGCATTGTCTGTTTCTCATTATCAAAGTCTAAAGAAATTTGATACAGTCATGTAACACTTGGCGAAGGAGTGTTAGAAAAACGCATTCCAAAGTGCTCGGCTTATCTTTTCTTTCCAAAGCAGTAACTACTGTCTGGCTTTACTCTTCTGGGGAAGCCAACTGGGAGGGCGGAGAGAAAAAAAAAATCAAACCAAAGTAAATTAAACAATGGCCCTGTGCCTGAAATAATCACAGATGTCAGCTTTTAAACAATGCATTGTAGTTAACAGGCGCTTAAGGCAACATTAACATGGAGAATTCCTACTTGGTAAAGTCACCTTTTGCTTAGAGAGTGTGTAGCATGCCATTCTTGAAAGCAGATTTTAGATGGAACCAGACAGAATACGATGATATGGGCAAAGTCTGAGGTTTGCATTGCCTGTAACGGTAATAATCAGATGGCAATTGGCTTCAGGAAATCAGATTATGAGTTCCCGGGGATGGTCTAAGGGACATCTTATTCTTTCTTTTGGCCAGAACTCAGGGACTACATGTCGTCCTTTCGTAAGAGTCAAGACATTAAAGAAAGTCTGAGGAAAAAAATGATAAATGATAGCTTTGAAGGAAGTTTTGTGTGTCTTACTCCAACAGGTGTTTTTTTCTGCTCATGTAAATTAGTTAAGTTATTCAGATATTACACAAATAGTATTCAGACAATACTAGAAGCACATCTGATCAATTAAGATAAAACTCTGTTTTTGCAATTCAAGCTTTTAAAAAGCATTATAGTTAAAACACACTGCAAAGACATGCTGGGATAATTGGTTGTCAAAGTACATTGGTACCACTGAGTAGTCTTAAAATAGCAGGAAATGCAACTGAATACTGGAAAGGAAATCACTATTTCACTTTTTCAAATAAAACATATTGCACCTCTGAGTTCACAATGGGATATTTGCTGAGAGTCTGTAATTAACTCATAATGATGAGAACCAGAGTAATAAACATTTCCTTAGTAAAACACTCACTTGTTTTCATAATTTCCTACTTTTTTGCTATTTCCTTGTGGGTTTTTTATTAGCTTGTCACTATTACTCAAGAAAATAATGGAGAAAAGGGTGAATAATTTTTCTAGAAAGGGACTATTTTTAAATGTTATATAAAGAATGGACACTTCTTGATAAAAGCTATCATATCATCAGATAGTTCATATGGCATAAGGAAAAATGAGGGATTTTTTTTTTTTTTTTTGAGACCGAGTCTCACTCTGTCACCCAGGGCGGAGTGCAGTAGCAGGATCTCGACTCACTGCAACCTCTGCCCCCTGGGTTCAAGTGATTCTCCTGCCTCAGCCTCCTTGAGTAGCTGGGACTAGAGGCGCATGGCCAAAAATGACAGAATTTTGACATATATGTAAAATTATTTTACTTTGAAAACCCAGAACCAACAAGACCAAGACGCCCCTCAACTGAAGATCACCTACAGCAGCTGCTTCCTGCCTCCTCTCCTGCCTGTCTGGCACACAGCTGTTGGATTAATCTTCCCAAATACCTTTTCATCATGTCACTCCCTTGCCCCAAACCCTTCAAGAGCTGCCCAGTTCCAACAGTACAAAGCCCACATTCCTCGGCCAGGCATTAAGCCCCCTGTACAACTGGTTTCAATTTTCTATTCTTGCCTCATTTCCCACTATTCCCTTCTAATGTAACAGCCCATGTGAATTCTCTGGCCTGTCTGGTCAATCACCTTTGAAAAAGCTATACCTTTCTTCTTTGGCTGTCATTTCCTCAAGCTGTTCACTGTCTGGGTGCTCCCCTCCTCCATCCCCTGGCACATCCTTCAGCGCTGGTCTGGGCCTTCGCACAGGCTGTCAGGTAGGTTTACCTGTTCTGCAAATGCATCCTGGCTCTGCGTGAGATTTCAAGCTCCATGTGAGCAGGAAAGTATCATATACTTCTCTGCGCCTGCTACCATTTTTAGCACAGTATCTTGTATTGTACGGCACTGGATAAATAGCTATTGGTTGGTATAACAATGGTTACTCTAACACACAGAGCATTAGCCCAGCGTCTGATGTGCCTCACTAGTGTCCGTTAGAAACAGCTGGTTCATTACCAAAACCCCTAATTTCTGCCCCCCACAAATTTTCCTATAACATCCTTAAAAGTAAGAGCAAGGCAAGGAATAAAGCAAATAAATCTTGCAAAGTATTTGGGCTGAATTTGCAAAACCTATAAATCTAAACTTCATTTATTGCCTGTCAAGATATATGCCAAAATTCAGGAGGCTGAGATGGGAGGACTGTGCTGCCTTGTGCTGCTGCAGCGAGCTGTGATTGCACCGCTGCGCTCCAGCCTGGGTGACAGAGTGGGATCCTGTCTCAAAATAATATATACATATATATGCCAAAATTAAATGATTGTAATACCTGTAAATAGTTATTTAAAAACGTAAAAATACTCTAGATATTTAGAAGTAGCTGAATGCAGCATGTGCTCAGGATCACTGGGTCCAGTTCTGGCTGTGAGTGTGACGGCCTGGCTTGGGGAGGGGACTCTGGTTCCAACTGCCTGGCAGGACTCACTGCTCCACATGTCTCCCTCTGTCCTTTCTCCTCACAGCAGACAGAGGCATGTTTCTCTAATGAGCATTATTAGGCCACGCCCCTCCTCTGCTTAAACCCTGCCAATGGCTTCCCCATTACACCTGCATAAAAATGCAGTCTTTCTCTCTCTATTTTTTTTTTTATTTGGAGGAACAGGGTCTCTCTCTGTCACCCAGGCTGGAGTGCAGTGGTGGGATCTCAGCTCACTGCAACTCAGGCCCAAGGGATTCTCCGACCTCACCCACCCCAGTAGCTGGGACTACAGGTGTGCACCAGCATGCCTGCCCTGGCTAATTTTTTTTTTTTGTAGAGACAGGGTTTCACTATGTTGGCTAGGCTTATCTCAAACTCCTGACCTCAAGTGATTCTCCCGCCTCAGCCTCCCAAAATGCTGGGATTACAGGCATGAGCCACTGCCCCTGACTACAAATCCAGTGTCTTTTCATGACGAACAAGGCCCTTTGCTCAGATCTCATCCACCCCTCCCCTTGCCCACTACTCCTCCCCTCACCTGCCCCCTCCAGCCACCCTGGCCTTCCTTCTGCCGTCTCTCTTGTCTCTCTTTGTATTTACTGTTCGCCCAACCAAAACCTCTGCCCTTGATCTTTTCCTGGCTTGTTCCTTCTGTTCATTCTCAAACATTTCTCTTCAATGAGGTCTTTCTTAATCACCAAATCTAAGTTCAGTACCTCTCATTCCCTCACCTCACCCTCCATCACATCATCCAATTTGAAAAAATATTACCTACTGGTATCTGAAATAATCTCGATTATTAAGTAATGTACTTGCCTGTCTATCATCTTCCATTAGAAGTAGACACCATGGAGCTTAGTATCGTTTATGATCACCATAGTTTGCCCCAGAAATTGCTTTGGCATGAAGCATGGGGCAAATATTTGTCAAATGAAAAAACTTGCCTAAAGTACACAGCGAATAAGTGACAGAATCAGCCCTGAAACCCAAGTCTGCCTGTCGCCATAACCTCCTATTCTGTCCAGGTGCTGCCATGCCCCAGACTCCACTTCACCATCCACATGCTGAGAGCTGACCTGCCCTGGTGTGTACAGAGCAGAAACCGGAGATTCAACGTAAATACAACAGAGAGAGCCAGCATGCCTGTCAGTCCAGGAGGAGCAGCCTCCCCGGGAAATTACACAGGACTGGGACCACGGAACCTCATGCCACACCAAGAAGTCATCCCAGAAGTATCAGCTGGAGGGATAATCACACCAAATCACTTATAACTTTGTTAGAAACAATTCGGCACTATTGCCAGTGCATAAGGCATGGACATGGATAGAATGGGCGAAAAGGGAAACATCTATGGGGGGTACACTATAGAAGATAAATCAGCAAGATTTACTCGTTCATGAGATATTGGAGAGAGTAGGTGCAGGCAATAAAAAAATCTCAAACGGGTTGACTGGGAAGGGGGGGTGTCATTGTTAGAGCTCATGCACTTAGAAAGCAGAGGAGGCTTCGCAGATGAAGCCAGGGAGAACACTGAGGACTGTTTTAGATTTATAGGTCTTGGCATATTGTTGGTGCTCAGAAAAGATTTGTCCAATGTCCCAGATTCCCTTTTGAAGTTAAGAGGAAGGAGAACATTGAGGTAGGGGTAACTAAATTCCTCAAGGTCTGGGACCATGTGCCCATCCTTCTCTCCCTCCTTCCCTCCCTCCCTGCCTCCTTCTTTCCTTCTTTCCTTCCTTCCTTCCTTCCTTCCTTCCTTCCTTCCTTCCTTCCTTCCTTCCTTCCTTCCTTCCTTCCCTCCCTCCCTCCCTCCTTCCTTCTTTCCTCCCTCCCTCTTTTCCTTCCTCCTTTTGTTCCTTCCTTCTTTCTTCCTCCTTCCCTCCCTCCCTCCCTCCCTCCCTCCTTCCTTCCTTCCTTCCCTCCCTCCTTCCTTCTTTCCTCCCTCCCTCTTTTCCTTCCTCCTTTTGTTCCTTCCTTCTTTCTTCCTCCTTCCCTCCCTCCCTCCTTCCTTCCTTCCCTCCCTCCTTCCTTCTTTCCTCCCTCCCTCTTTTCCTTCCTCCTATTGTTCCTTCCTCCTTTTTTCCTCCTTCCCTCCCTCTTTCCTTTCCTTTCTTCCTCCCTCCTTCTTTCCTACCTCCTTCTCTCCTTGCTTCCTCCTGTCCTACCTCCCTCCCTCTCTCCTTTCCTTCTATCCTCTCCCTTTCTGTCCTTCCTTTATTCTCATTTTCTCTGTTTTCTTTCTGTCTTCACATCACTTGATACACAACTGTTAATATGACAAACAGTCCATAAATACTAGTCACCTAAAGATTTGAAAAGCAAGACTTAACTAGTTTCTACATCTTAAATATCATTCATGTTCCAAGGAATTTCACATAGCATGAAGAATAATGACCTTAAGTTCAAATAGATCTGCCCACTACACGTTTTCAATATCTTAGGCAATTATGATTCACTTTTCTTATTTGAAATTTGGAGCCAAACAAACCCCTGTAGGGTTCTTCTGAGAGTTACCAAAAATAATGTACTTGGGACATTCAGCAGGATGCTTGAATCATAACTGACACTTAATAAGTGATGAATCATTAATATTGCCTCAATTTTCCTCATTCCATGTTGGGCTTTTGAGAACTGTTACTTAAGTTTAGAGACGTACATGCCAACCTTAAACTTGAACTAGTAATCTTACCTTATCTTCATTAGAAAACATCTATCAAGTGTCTAATTTCATGTGATCTTTTGAAAGTCGAACTATAAAATTAAGGAGTAATGTTACTACTACCAAACTTTATCCAAAACACAAAGAAAGCTTACAGCGTCTAACAACACAATAACAAGTTAAATGGTAAATTTTACTCAGCCTACTTCCACTGGCCCATTTATGCGAATATCATCTTATTCTCTCTAAAAATAATATTGCATCGACATGATTTCACAGAACAAAACTCGGTGCTTGTATGTTTATTTTCTGTTGTATTTCTCCATGTTAGCTTGTCTATCTCAACCACAGTATATACCCAACCAATTATTTCAGTTTCCCTGTAAAGAAGCAAAAGTAGAAAGCACAGCCTTAAAAAAAATCCATTCTTGCCAATTTTCCAATCAAACCCTTATGCTAGCGAAAGTGTGTTCTGTAGTCTCTGTTATTAATCTGAGAAGGTGGCCCTTTGGGGACAGAGTATTCCTCATATAAGTTCATTACTAGCTAGCACTGACATTGATCATTTTGTGATCCTTCATAAACGATAACCAATTTAAAAATTAGGAAAATATTACATAAGAATATCACAGGGATTGACTTCTTGGGCCCTACTGACCTAAAATTACTTGAAATGGTAAATGTGTTAGCAAAGGGTAATGGAAAACTACCAAGTCTCAAAGGCATGCAGATTATGTTTCCTCGTACAGAGACTGCTTTAAAGACGTAAACGTCTATTATGGCATGATTCGGCAACAATTGATTGATTGGCAATTTAACAGCACAGTAAACTCAAACATTACCATTTATTGCCAGTTGGAAAGGGGAAAAAAATGGGAAACTCTGTGTCTAAGGAGGGATTCTGTAGTTTGGCACATTTGCTGGTTCTTAAATTAAGTGCTTTGCTGAACGAGCCTGCCTATGAGTGTGTGGTAGCCCAGTGTTCTTCTGACTAATTCGGATTGCTTGAGGCCACGGAATCATTGAGTGGTTCCATTCATGAACAGCAGATGATGTATGACAAGGCTGTAATGCTCTTAGGAGGAAGTTAGCTACCAAGAGCAGTACTATACCAGAGGGGGTTTTGATAAAACTTCCATCCAGGCTACGAATTGTAGACATTGATTTGAAATAAATTGTGACTGATGATCAGTCGATGACGATTTCCATAATCATTATGCCGTCAGTAATTTATCAAGGTAATGATATTTGTGTCCCTGATGTCACATTCATCCCGTACTAAGGGACTGAAGAACATGCTGTGATTTTTAAAAGCCCTTATTAAGAACCAACTGGTTGTTTTATACTTCCAACTGTAATCAGTGGGATGGCTACAAGTGAATAAAACATTTAAAAAATCCTGCTAGGTTTGTAATAAGATTCTTTCAACAAAATCTTCTATAGCACGAAGGCAGAGATCTTATGCTTGCAGCATTTTAATTAAATCTCCGTTATCAAGATCATTCAGCATCGTTTGCCAATATGCATTGGAAAGGGCTATTACGGCACACTGGGCAGAGCAAGCTGCCAAAGAACCTTCTCTTAACCCTCTTGGACTATTTTTTTTCCAGTATATTTCTGTTCCTTTTTAGATTGCTGTGATTTCTTAACAACTGTGATTCTTCAGCATGTGTATAGTCAACAGATGCCTCCACATCCTGCATTTATTCCTGTTAGATTTCAAAATTGCTGAACAATATTCCCACCCTTATTCAGAAAAAAAGCTAATGACATTAAACACTAAATGTCATAAGTATCTCTTCACCAAAAGGGAAAGTGAGCTGAGAAAGTCAACGAGAGTGATATAATTAACACAATTAACAAACGTGTTCTGAGATTGCCATTATAAAATGAATTACGATTAGATTGCAAATGTTATAGGATCATTTATATTTTCATGGAACATGGTTTAAATACATATAATCCAATATAGTTTTGAGAATTTCATGAATAATTCTAGTTTGGCAACGTAAAAATTTAACTAAAATTACAATAAAGCAAAATACTTTGGCTCAAATCAGAAAATAGAATATCAGATATTTGTTTTTAAAACTTTATGTATCCAGTTTGTGGAGATAAATTCCTATGAGGAGATCATGCATCTAACTCATGTCCAGGAGATCCACAGTTAGAGATAAAATACTCAATAAAATTACTTGAGATTGAGTACACAAACTTCAGTTTTTCTAAACACTGAAAAGTAAGTAGATAAAACTATAGATCTACAAATGCCTCTTTGTTTTAGAAAAATACCTGTCTTTACTAGTCTGAGATAACTGGCATGGCTCAGTGGTGTCACCTCTTAAGGTATTTGCATACTGTCTGGCTTTGGTTCCTGGTAAAATCCACATAACGTTTATCACTTTAACCATTTCTAAGTGTAAGATTCAGTGGCATTAAGTACGTTCACAGTGTTCTGAAACCATCACCACTACACTGGCTTTCTGATTTTTAAGCTGTTGCTCATCTTCACTTTGTCACCTGTAAAACAGGAACCAGGATTATAACAGCAACTTCATGTTGTTTTGTGAGAATTACATGAGATGATATGTGTAATGCTTGCCTGGTATATACGAAGTGCTGAAATATTAATACAGACTTCTGTTCTTATGAGTTTTCTTCTAATGTAGACATTACCTAACTCTGACAGAGCAAGACTCCGTCTCAAAAAAAAAAAAAAAAAAAAAAAAAAGAGGAAAATAATTATGAAATAGCACAAGGGATTAACTTACATTTATTTAATAGAGGAGGCTATGTATTACAAGTGCTTCCACAAATATCTCATTGGTACCTCACCATAAACCCCTTGCCACAAACAAGAAGGCCAGATTTTGTTTTTTTGATTTTAAATAGGAAAAGTGAACCCCACGAAAAAGTTTTAAATAGGAAAAGTGAACCCCTTGAAAGAGTAAATGATTTACCCAAAGTCCCACAGTCAGTGAGTGGTGGAGTTAGGACCCGAACATAGCACCTGCCACTCAGGGAGCACCCGGTTATTAGTGTGTGTTGAATAATAAATGACGTAAAAGAAGTTAAGGTTTCTGACGTTAAGTTCTCTATTCCTTCTGCCACACGACACTGACTTATTCGTGTCCAGCCAATCAGGTGTCCATACATCACCTGGTTTATCAGTATCCTGCTTTTATTTAGTGCTCCCATTTGCTAAGACCTTCTCTTGTAAGGTATTAAAAGCCTGAGAATCCACGGTGGGTTCTTGCTTCTTTAAATTCTTTGAAGTTGACCTTTCTCTTGATTTGGCCGGAAAGACATGCCCTGAGTTGACTTTTCTCTTGGTTTGGTCAGAAAGAGGTACACTGGGTCATTAAAACTGGAGCTCTGAGTTTGATGGTCTGCTCAACAGGTAGGCTAGTGACTTTGGAGATCATTTAAAATCTATGACCCAGGCTCTCTTCAGGCATTTAGAAGATAATTGTCAAGAGGCAAACAGCTTTGTAGACTTTGTAGCTTTGTAGACTTAAATGTCGCAGTGGTGGCTGTATTTTATGTACTTACAGGCCTCTGAGTAAGGTTTAGATTTCAGAGGATGATGAAAGGAGGACCAACCCTACACAGTACTGACGTTTTCCTAAGCGTGTTTAGTTAGGTAAATACTGCTTTTCCTTACTATGCTTGTATTTTTATTCCTTTTGAAAATTATTGTTTGTCTTTGAGTAGTGTGGATGTGTATGTATGTGTGTATGTGTGTGTGTATGTGTGTGCATGTGTGTGCATACGTCTGTGTGTGCATGTATGTGCATACCTATGTGTACGTGCATACCTGTGTGTGTGTGCATGAGTGCATGTATATACCTGTGTGTGTGCACACGTGTGCGTGTGCATACCTGTGTGTGTGCGCATGTGTGTGCATACCTGTGTGTGCGTGCATGTGCATATGTATACTTGTGTGTGCATGCGTGTGTGCATACCTGTGGGTGTGTGCATGCATGCATGTGTGCATATGTGTGTGCGTGTGTGTGCATACCTGTGTGTGTGTGCGTGCATACCTGTGTGTGCGTGTGTGTGTGCATACCTGTGTGTGCATATGTGTGTGTGCATACCTGTGTATGTGTGCGTGCATGTGTGTATACCTGTGTGTGTGTGCATACCTGTGTGTGTGTATACCTGTGTGTGTTCATGCATAACTGTGTGTGTTCGTGAATACCTGTGTGTGTGTGTGCACGCGGACACTCTTGATTCAGTGCTTGTTGGGCTACCAGGAAAAGGAGGGCTTGTATCTATCCTACAGAGTGGGAGAAATTTAAAAGTATCAGACTTGAAATGACACAACGCTGTCTAATGGTTTACACTCTTCCGGGAGTGCTAAATCTCACCTTGGGCTATCCTCATGGAGCATCTATCCCAGGAGGGTTGTTGTGGTGTATTTCTACGCTGGGTAACTCAGACTTCGGGACATGGAGTGCTACAATCGACTATGTTCCATGGGTTGAACTATGAGAATACTGGGAGGGGTAGGGCATGAATGCTAAGGTGATTTGGAACTTGCGAGTAGGTAAGTTTGCCCCAAAGAGAGTTAGAAAGTCATATTACGATAGTCTGTAAACGTATTCTCTCAGAGGAAAGTGGCCCTCAGAGGAACAAAGCCAGGAAATAAGGGAGTCTTCTAGTGGAGAATGAGCTGACACTTGAGTATTTTCTATGAAAGAGGTATCTCTTTGGGAAGTGGATTTCCGATCACTTGAAGTCACCAGAGTGACCTGAGATTGAAAATGCAATTCATCCTTTCCCCATTCCCAGCTTTATCCCATCTGTCCCCTCCCGCAGCAGCTAAGCATGAGAGATGAAACGGCTTTACCTCCAGCAGCAATGTAATTTGAAAACTAAATAATTTTGGATGTATGGAATGGAGTGAAGGAGAAAATTGGAAATAAGAGGCAATATACTTAACTATTTTAAGAGAAAGGTAACTTGGGCTGTGTCTTAAAAACACTCAGAGGAACACAGGATGAGGATGCTTTATTAGAGTAATAGAAAATAAATTCTAAGACTGATATTTCACCCACTGTATGTAGAATATTTTAATATTAAAATTAAAATGTAGAACACATCGGCACATCACAAAGCAGCAGTAATTCGCCTATTTAAAAAAATGTAAGGAGAATATATGTATTTCATGCAAATAATATTTTTATAGCAATAACATGGTTTTCAGAGTTGTAAAAATTATGATTCAAAATCTAAAAAGCCTCTCAATATAACAAGTACTACTGTACTATAGAAATATGGATTTAGAAATATAAATTTCCTATGTGGCTTTTTCAAACAAATGCCATTTAAAAATATTTTAAATGTCATATGAAAGAACCAAATACCAAAATTTATTTCTAGGCATATTTGATAAAAAAATGTATCAAATTTATATTAACAGCATATAAGATGATTTATATGCTATTAACATTTAATCTCTTGTTAACCAAATCATGTTGACTAACAAAGTCCATTAAAGCTGCTGGGAATATCTTCATAATTTTTTAAGTAAAGAAAGGGTTGCTGAGAAATAGAAGAAAAATGAGAATTGAGAGTAAGGAGAGTAGAAAGAAGTAAAAATAAAAATACAGATAAAAAGACATCAGTAAGGAAGAAATAATGAGTGAATGAATTGGGAAATATGGGGAGGAGCAGGGGGAAGGAGAACGGTGGGAGGGAAAGAGAGAAGAGAAAGGCAAGAAGGGAGAAAGAGGAATGAAATTTGACAAGGAATATTCAAGGTCGGGGGCTGGAGGAAGACTCTGTGTGTGTGTGTGTGTGTGTGTGAGAGAGAGAGAGAGAGAGACAGAAAGAGAGACAGCAAGAGAGAGAGAGAGAGAGAGATGCTTTTAATCCAGTATGCAGTCAAGCCAAACATAGCAGCCATGCCCACCTAATCTGCCTTCCTCTTAAAGGTGAGTAACATTAATTTTGGTCTTTCATACAACCCATGGCAGAACTATAGAGATCATTCTTGTGTCTGTCAGCAGATCAGAATGGGTATTTCAGAATTTTCTAAGATAATTTAGAAAAATTCCAACAATGTCTGTGTAATGTCATACAAAAGGACGTGGGGAAACTCAACATACATCAACTTGAAGGATGACACCATCTTCCATTAGCTTGCTTTTGCTTTGACTTTTTAAGTGGCTTTTAAAAACATTTTTGAATTTTTAAACACATTAAAGAAATACTATAATGCTTTTTAGTGTGAGTATGTAAAGTACATTTTTTTTTTCTGCAGCATAATTGAAATCTAATTAATCATTTTCTCTAGAGATTTTTTTAAAGACAACTTATTGTGACAACAATAGGAACATGACTTTGCTCATCATTGCTGAAAATGTTTCTGTTGGGGCAACAATATAATTTTATGAAGGCTTGCACACACTTATTAGGTATATTCACACAATGTACAAATGAAATGAACAGTCCAACTGAGATGCCTGCAAACTCTCACATCTTTCTCAGAATAAGAATTGTTTCTTCATCTTTTAAAACAAGAAACGGATTTATATAGCCATTTCAGTTATACTAATATCTTTTCCATTCATGAATTAGGGGAGTAATGTTCCTTCTTTAGCTGTAGACTGGAATATTAAGCACTTTTACTTATGACTGTTACCACTAATATAATTCTCTGGAAGACCCCTCACTGTAGCTGAAATGTGAACGCTTGGTTGTACTGTTTATGAGTGAACTGTAAATTTTAATGTCAAATGGTTATTTTCCACTTATCCATCTGTAGCTCACAAAAACAAATGGATGTGTGGGTTGTTCTATACGTTGGCTCATAAAGGAACTCAGATTGTGGCATCAACTCAAACAATCCCTAAGAGCAGTCTGTTCTCTCTATGAGAATTCCAGAAGCGAAAAGGTCTGGGGCTCCTGGGTTACTCCAAACCGCGTTTTACATTTGAAAAATTAGCCTTGGCGTCTCTGGGCTGACCCTGATTCATCACGTCACTTTTATTCCATTGTAAACACATTCTGACATCCCTCAAGTTTTTTTGTCCTTAAACAAATGTATTCTTTGGGATTTGGATATTTCCAATATGTATTATATTATTACACTTACCACCAAGAATCTCGGTAATAAGTGAATCTAAAAACCTTTAGTATTCGTTTTGATGTTGGGGTTGATTTGACGATTGACGTCTGTCATGGTAAAAGCGCTCATCTTTCCATTATCATACAGTGTTAACACAGGCAGCTAGAACACTGTTTGTGGATACATGATAACTGAGTTGGATACTGAGTACCCACCATCCTTCATATTGCATTGCAGTGACTTCATGCATGAAAATAATAACATGTGGACATTTCTGGAATAGCTGATTTCTGTTGTGTTCCATTGATAGACATGAAAGGACTTTGAATCTACTTCTGGCTTCATCACCAACAATCTTAGCCCAAGCTTCTTCATGTTCCTGTTGCCTTGTTTATAAAATAAAAGTCACTAGATGGCCTATAAAGCTTCTATCTTAAATGTTCAACTCTGTGCACTTGGACATGAGCTTAGGGTTTCACAGGAGAGCACAAGAGGCATTGGCAGGTTTTGTTCCTTCTTCACTTCAGTTTTTAGATGAGATTCTAAACTCCATGATTTCTAAAAATAGAAATGTATTGATTTGTCTATTGGCACTAGAATAGATACAGGGTGCAATGCAAAAGTGTCACTATGTTTCACACCGTTTTGTGCACCCAATCAACAATAATAATTTTAAAATAACTGAAACAACTCTCTGGTCTTTAGCTTCAGCATCAAATAATGTTTCTTGTATAAACAAGGACTGACATTGTGAATTTTAGTCTTTTCAGTCCTGAGCAAGTTTTGCAATTACACATATACTGGAATACAACTTTTTGACTTAAAAATTATATTCTAATATAAAGTTTCTTTCAAGTCATTTATAAATAATGTTCAAAAGCAACCCTAATTTTAGCTCTAATATATAAGCTTGGAAAGTTAATATTCTTAATTCATATTATATACACATGTGTATGTACACACATAGTTGGCCAAAATACAGATAATTTATATATAATACATATTTATACAAAGCATATAGGTGGTGTGTCTATCAATATATTTCTATTTGCCTATAAATATGTATATTTATAGATGTTATATCAATCATACATTATAATATGTTATATAATGTTATGATCAATATAATATGGTTTTCCCCCAAGAAAGGAGGAAAGATAAGAAGTAAATGCAACAATTTTCTTTGTTAAGTGGATTTAACTTTTTCTGAAGAAATATGAGTCATAGAAAGCCCATGAGTAGGGTAGGATTGGAGAAAGACTGAAAGGGAACCAATGCAAATGATACCTCCTCAACTTTAACAGTTATCTCTTTACCTTTAATATGATTATGGCACCATGTCTATTTTCACTTAAAAGAAAATAGTGACCCTCAAGAGCAAGGCAGATTTACTCTTTTATTTTCTAAATTTAACCAGTGAAAATTACCTTAATTCTAAAGGTTTAGGTGTGTAAAGCTGTGAAATTACTAATTCACTTGTATTCTCTGTTATAATGTTTTCCATATGGATGGGATTTTCATATCTAAAATAGATCCATATGGAAATTATGAAGCCACGAATTTCCTCCTGATGTAGCAACTAAACTTGCAACTGCTGGTGTTCGGAAAGCAGCATTGTCTCACTGCAGGATAGTAAGGTCACTGCAAACCCCACTGTTGCCACACTTTGGGACACAGGGCCTAGAGGATGGGAGGGCAGCTCCTATTCTGGCTGCATTGAACAAAATTTATTTTTGTTAAAGGATTAATTCCATAGCCCACAATTGACCAGTTCTATATTTAAATGCATTTGTACACTAAAATATTATTTCTTAAAGTGTGGTCTGTAAATCATTAGCATCAGAATCACCCATGGCGGTTGCTGTCATACAGATTCCTGGGCTCCAAATGCCTGATTTAGGGCACAGATCCTGTGTGGGGTTTCTCTCATTATTTCCCAGAATATAGTACATAGTCTAACATACAGTGGTCAATTAATAAATATTTGTTCAGGGAATCAACTAATGAACACTAAAGAATAAGAAACATTAAAATAAAGAAACAAATGAATTGAGTAAATGCAGACCCAGGCAAAATTGTCTTGTCTCTTAATAATCCTCAAAAATTGTTTATCTCTTAATAATCTTCAAATAATCATTTTCTCTTAATAATCTTCAAAAAATTGAACCAAAATGATTCAAACAAAATTCTTACTAAATCTTTAAGTTGAGTCAACAGGAAAATTAGGTTTATGTTACCACAGTCTTCCCTGGAGAGAGACTTACAAAGACATAAAGTATTCTATTAAACAATCTAGAATCCAACCTAGAAACAAGCTGTTTCTAGAAGTTTCTTCTCCTTCCATCCTGCAGAGAAGCTCAAATTCTTAGCAGTATTCTATATTTTTTCAAAGCAAGATTTCAAAAAGTTAAGATAGCCTTTCAAAATTTCAAAATATTTTCACATGTTTATTTTTATTATTTATAGACAAACTCCAAGTGACTTATGAATTTTAGATAATAAGCAGTTCTGACGTTTTAAAGATACTCATAGAAAATCATATAGTCAGGGAAATAGTAAAAATGCCAGGAAAGATGCCTTGAAATATATTAAAAAATCACGTAGGAAAATGACTTCAAATGCCTACAAGTAAACAGCACAGTGAAGAAAGAGCA
This sequence comes from Chlorocebus sabaeus, assembly GCF_047675955.1. Classification (NCBI taxonomy): domain Eukaryota; kingdom Metazoa; phylum Chordata; class Mammalia; order Primates; family Cercopithecidae; genus Chlorocebus; species Chlorocebus sabaeus. Next base: position 132,500,775 of record NC_132910.1, on the reverse strand, counting down.
TGTATGCGAGAGAGTTCAGAAGGGGCTTTCAAATATCACAAAGAACCTTAGTGTAAATAGGAATGGCCAGGCTCTGAAAGCTTATAAGTAAGAAATTGAAGAAAGGTGCAAGATGCCAATAGGACAGAATAAAGAGGCTCAAGCCACTGAATAATCCTTCCCTGAGAGAAGCACATTTGCCCTCTTCCAGTTTGAATAGGATTCAGGAACACAGGATGTAACTTGTAGTAATGACTAATATATCTTTGTTGAAACTCAGGAAATGGTTTATCTTTAGTGTGAGGCCAACTAAATTTCTTGCTGTTACAAGTCTTGTTTTTAGGTATAGAGCGTTAACAAATGCATGAATCCCGGAAGGTCTTATCAGTGCAAAGACCAAAGCAGGTAGAAATTTTCTAACTGCATCTCTGTACCTGCCCTCGCACTTGACAGAGAGGAATGGCAAGGTCAGTGTGCCAGATAGGGAGGGTGCACAAACACTTAATTTTGTATTAAGATTGTGTGTGTGTGTGTATGTGTGTATAGCAGAGATATAACATATATTTCCTTTCCCATCCACTAACATTTTAACCAAACAAATAGAGATTTATCTAATAGATTTCACATTCTAGCATTTAAAACAATCACTACAGAGATAAGTAAATGTGAAAAATTAAGTCCATGTTTTCTACGGATTTCCTGGTTATATAGTAAAATTTGTACAAAATCATCTCACTGTCATCACTTAACATTTCATAATTCAAATTCATTTGCATCTTATTACTACAGAGCTTCAATGCATATCTTCAAATACTCCTGTTAAAATATTTTTTTAAAAATTCTGCTTACTAAAACATAGTCTCAAGTTTTGAAAAGGATAGAAAAAATTTCTTAGAAAACAATACCCAGAGCAAAGTCGATGTAGCAGGATATTTAATTGAATGTCTTTAATTATACAAATTTGTAAACAAAGGAGACTTATTGATCCCCAATACTTAAATATCACATTGCATGAATAACAAATTATATAAAATATGCAAAATAATAGTACATTAGCTTAAATAACACTAATAAATTGCAAAGCTTAGCATGAAATTGAAAATCACTAATGGAACACTATGCAGTTTGTTCATGCAACAGGCAAAGACTCATACATAATGTAAGAGTACAACTGTTAGCAGCAGGCTGAGGGAGGACCATTTAAATGCGTTTTTATGGACAAGCTGGATTGATCTGGGAAGTGGTTCCTGAGGAGATTCCACTTACCCCGAAGAGCATCTTGGGAGATTGTCATAATTTTCCACTTGTATCTGAAACTCCTATTATTTAGATCATCTGTATCCTTTACATCCAACTTTATAAGGAGAAATAGATAGAATTAAATAACTGATATAAAATCATCAGTAATAAAGGCCATTTGATCTGGGGTGTTCTCTCACAGTGTATTTCCATTTCGTATTTTCTATGGTTTAAATGTGTCTTCCAAAGTTCATATGCTGAAAACTTAATCCCCAATGCAACAGTGTTGAGAGATGGGGTTTGCCTTCACGAATAGGTTAATGGCCTCATCTCAGGAGTGGGTTAGTTACCATGGGAGTGGGCTCCAATGGAAAGACGAGTTTGGCATCCTTCCCTCTTTCCCACACTCTTTTGCCCTTCCACCTTCCACCTTCCACCTTCCACCAGGGGATGGGGGAGCACAGTAAGAAGGCCCTTGGCCAGGCGTGGTGGCTCATGTCTGTAATCCCAACACTTTGAAAAGCCAAGGCGGGCAGATCATGAGGTCAGGAGTTTGAGACCAGTCTGGCCAACATGGTGAAACCCTGTCTCTACTAAAAATACAAAAATTAGCTGGGCATGGTGGCAGGCACCTGCAATCCCAGCTACTTGGGAGGTTGAGGCAGGAGAATCGCTTGAACCTGGGAGGCAGAGGCTGCAGTGAGCCAAGGTCATGCCTCTGCACTCCAGCCTGGGGGACAGAGAGAGACTCCAGCTCAAAAAAAAAAAAAAAAAAAAAAGAAGAAGAAGAAGAAGAAGGCCCTTACCAGATGTGGCCCCTTGCTCTCAAAGTTCCAAGCCTCCAGATAAATTGATTTACTTATAAACTACCCAGTCTCCAGTGTTCTGTGATACCAGCAGAAAAAAGACTAAGACAATATTCAAGTTCTATGTTCTGTAAATTTAATAAAAAGTTGTTCTGCAAAAACACTTACGGTGATGAAAACTAAAAATTTGCCTAAAAGATGAGACTCAAATTCTTAGTATACTGGAGCCTCACAAGATTTAAGATGCAGTATCATACAGAAGTTAGTATATATCAGGGGCTACCTTGGACCCCATTCAAGGAAAATGAGTTATTGAACATATTACAAGCAACTTGTTAGGACTATGTTTCAACCCTAAGTTGGTCCCCAGGCATGGAGATTGATGATAACATTATTAAGTAAAGCTCTAGTGTTTTCTACTTTCATTTTTACCTTAATATCACCTCTAAATTTAATTGGTATTTCAAAAGAGAATATAGTTTGAATTTGAACATTTTGTATCTAAAGGTGAGTGTAAGGATGAGTTTGAAGGTGATATGAAGTTGTCAAAAGTCATAAAGCTGCTACTAATTTCAAGATAAAAATAAATTGCGTTACTGAAGGAAAAGCTTAGTTAATACAACAGGGAATATAATAACGAGTTCACCTAATATAGTCCCTAAAAGTGAAGAGAAGGTTTTAGTCAAAGGAACTTAGAGAAGATGGAATCTGTTTGTAACAAAACACTCTAGGGATACAGAGTAAGTAAAAATAGAGGTTTGTCCTTCACTCATTTCTATCCTCAATGGCTCATTTATGAGCTTCTTCTGAATTATGATCCTTCAGGCTCACTTAAGATTTAGGAAAGATGCAAATGTATACTATGTCCATCCATCATATTGTCTTCGATACTTTAGTGATCAATAATATCAAGACACACAATTTCAATGTTAACATTTCCTCAAACAAAGATAATCTGAAGCATACTTAATACCACGATGTGTACCTAACCTTACAGATGTCTGGACTTGGTCTACCATAAACAATTGTGATTACGCTCAGGTGACCTTTTAACATCTTAAGCTAATTGACCCAGCCAGAAAACACCTGCTTCATGCATATGATTTGCTGCTACTGAGCTTCAAATAACGAAAGGAACAGCAAAAAGGGAGTTGCAGAGAAATATTTAAAGTGTAGTGCAAATATTAAGTTTTAGGAAATGGTTACAAAACGCATATATGGGGAATTGGTTAGTTATGCACTTAAGCCATGTCAATTTAAAAGCTTGTTATAAGAATAAAAGAAGAGAATGAATTAAACAGGTGGACATAGAATTAGATGTTTAAAATAGAATAGAGGCTTAGAGTAAAATAGGTATCAATAAAATAAAAGTAAAAAATGACTGCTGGTTAAAGAGTAACAGTAGCTTATTTCTCTCTTGATTTTCATGGATAATTAAAACACATTGCAATTCCCAGCCTTTCTTTTTAGGAAGATCACAGGTAATCCTACAAAGCATCTTAACTACTATTGGATTATTTTGTTAATATTTAATTATTACATTTGACTAGCCGTTAAGTTATTTAGTAACAATCCTTATAAATGTTATCAGCAGAATATATTCTTCCAATTTTGCATGCAATCAACAGTCTTCAACTCAGAAAAACATCTATGATACAGTAAATATATATAGATATGTGAAATATGATAAAGAGAATCCACATGTATAGATTTGGAATATGATAAGTCAAGGCCACTTTATCTATAAAACTCCCCTTTGAGTTGATTTGAGTTTTTCAGTTTCAACAGTTAATAGGCTCCAGTGCCTGCTGCTAACATTCAAGGGGCCTTATTTTTGTAAATGTCAGTGTTTGGATTCTTTCCATGGTGAGTGGCACATAAAGTTAATTGATACATTGATGTAATTTTTTGGCACTCCAAAGAACAAAGCCCCCAAATCAGCCTTATGCCACATTTTCTGAATATACAAAAGAGATGGACAGAGGAAACGTCAGGAGTATATTGTTGTTTTAAATGACATTTATACTTCATTTCAAACAGAGAAATATTAAGAATATTTAAAGACCCAAAAATATAAGAGAATTGAAATGTCAGAAGAATACTATAAAGGAAGAAAAGCATGTAAGTGCCAGAAAACAAATACATAAAACCAAATCTGCATTTGTAAGATAAATTTTAGCATATGATTCTCAAACTTGATGATGTATGGGAACAAAGAGCATTATTTATTTAAAATGGAGATTGCAGGCATTACTCTGAGAGAGCCTGATTCAGCAGGCCTGAGGAGGGACCCGAAAATATGCATGTTTAATTACCTCTCCAAGATGCTCTGATGCAACTGACCCTTAGTACACTTTGGAAAATGCAATTTTAACATGTGATTATTTATATAGCCAAATAAGAGGTACTATAAATTACTGTCCCTGAATTTTAAATTGTTTTAAGAAAATATATTTAATAAAAAAGAAGAGTATTTATCATATGACACAAAGGATCAAATTATATTCAACTGATATTCAACTGAAAATGCATAGATTTCAGACCCTATACACATATATCTACATGCCATAAGAATATTTTATTACAATTCTAGTCTTACTTATAGGTTCTCCAAATTTAGAGGAGAACCCTGATTGAACTACAATACCTATTAACCTACAAATCATTGACATTTCCTAAAGCAGCATGGATTGCTAGAAAACTTAAAAACTTTAAAAAGTAGACAAAGAAATAAACCTCTTTCAAATATAGTCAGTCCAGAAAATACTCAGGCTAGTGACTGAGTGGAAGTGGAAACTAGCAAAGTAACTGAAGCATTAACTCATGATTTTGCTTTTTGGAGCATGTGTCTAAATGGTGATCTTGACATTTGTGTTCTGCTATCTTCTAGAAGTAGAGGGGTTCAAAGCCCATGGCTCATGTCATGTGTGGATTCTAATAGGAGAACCTTTCCTGTCCATGAACCTGCACCTAAAGGGGTAAATAATTAGCAGCAAGGGAAATGAAAAATAAACCCCTGCCCAGAAGACTGCAAGAAAATACTCTATATCATATTTTGGAATTAAACAGGAATAAGGTTGGAAACATACCCTAGTAATTCATCATCATAAGCCAGGCCTCACCAACAGTTGCAGCCTTACTGTCTGTAATTGTAATTTTAAGGCTTATTCAAAAATCTCAAAATAGTATTTAGTTTAGAGTAGCCTCAGACTGGTAGTGCTTCAAAAACAAATACACTCATTCCTGAGAAATCTGGCTTATATAAACAAACAAATCACAAACACGCAAGGCAAACAAGACGTCATAAACAAAAGCCAGTAGAAGTTACAGACAGCAGATTTAGACCCATAAAATATTCGCTTATTAAAATTATCAGCCACTGAATGTTAAATAAGTGTACTAAAATGTCTCAAAAAGTCAAAAAGAAAAAATCAAGAAAAGAACTTTTAATATAAACATGGAATGAAGAAAATGGAAAAATTAGCTGATAAGTTGAACTGTAGTTTAGATACACTTAAGGAAAAAACAGGTGACTTGGAAAACAGTAAAATATTTATGGACATAAAAATTTGATTCCTGAGACAAAATGCAATGAAAACATGCAAGAGAGGTTTAGAGACTTTGAAGATAAGGTGGGAAAGTATAACATACATCTTGCTAAAGTTTCAGAAGAAGAGGAAGAGACAGAAAATGACTGAAGCAACATTTAAAGAGATAATGGCTAAACTTTTTCAGACTTATTGAAAAGATATCAATCAATTTATTCCAGAAACCTAATGAAATACAAGAAGGATTCATAGGAAGAAATGTCAACCTAGACATATTGTAGTGAAACTGCAAGATACTAAAGACAAAGAGAAGATCATAAATGTAGCCAGAGAGAAAAGACAGATTAACTTCACACAAGCAAGAGTTAGGATATCCTGTGAATTGTCATCAGAAACATCAGACCAAAGAAGACAATAATATATAATAATATCTTCATTATGCATAGAGGAAAAGCTGCCCCAAACTTCTCGATCTAAAATTCGATTTTTTTAAAGTATTGAGATGAAATAAAGAATTCCAAACAAAAACTGAAAAAGTGTAAGTTTACTACCTGCACACCCTCAACAAGGCTAATTTTAAAAGCACATATGAGCACATGTGTACATATAATATTATATATTATATGTATTATATATTACATAAAATGTATTTTGTATGCACATATAGATACATATATATCAATGCACACAAAATATATGCATATGTATCTGCATATAGATATACATATATATATATCTATACCCTCACATACATACATGCACATAGACACCCATACAGACAGATAGAAGATATAAAAGCTAACAACTACAAATCTGGGAAGGGTAAGTGGGAGTTCTTCATATTATTCTTCCAACTTTTTCTATAGATTTAAAATTATCTGAAAATATTAAAGATAAAACAAAATAATGAAAATGATAATAGAAACTTCCCCATATGTTTAGAAATTAAGAAACCTATTTCTAAATTACTCATAGTAAAAAAAAAATATAATGGGATTTAGAAAAATTGAGAAATGAACAAAAACAAAATAACCAAATTTCATTACCAATTTACCCAAACTTGTAAAATGTAGTTGAAAAATATTTAGAGGAAAATTTAAAGTCATAAATGCTTATATTAGAAAAGAAGACAAAGAATTCATAAATAAAACACGCATTTTGTAAGAAGTTAGAAAAATAACAACAAAATAAAAGAGAAACAGACAATAAAGAGCAGAAATAAAATAAAAATGAAAATAAAAGGAGAGAATCAATAAAGCCAACAATTTTTTTCTTTGAAAAGCCTAATGACATTGTCAAACTCCTAGTGACTTTTCAGTATAAAAAGAAAGAAAAAGAAATAACATTTAAAATTTAAAAATAAGAATGCTATATATATTAGATACACATGAATACATTGTTGTCAATAAATTTGAAAACTCATGAAATGAACAAATTCCTAAAATATAACTTATCAAACTAACTTGAGAAAGAATAGAAACTCTTAATATTGTCAAGCTTCTAAAAAATTTCATCTGTAGCTGAAAATCTTCCTGTCAACAAAACTCCAGGCCTAGTCTTTTTTACAAGTTTGGTCTACAATACATTTAAATAACAGATAGCTCCTATTCTATACTAGCTACTCCAGAATGTAAAAAAGAAGAGAAACTCTCAAACCCATTTTATGAAGCCAGCAAACTCCAGATGCCCATATTCAACAAAAAAGTACATTAACACATCAATTCTTTCGAAGCGAGCAAATTCTCGATGCCAAAACATGGCAAAAAAGCATATTACCAGATCAATTTCATTCATGAATGTAGGCGAGAATATTCTAAATCAAATATTGCTGCATGAGATCCAGTAATGTATGGAAATGTAATTCTTACAACAAAGGGCAGTTGTTTTAGAAATGCAAGTCTACTAGAGGCTTCTAAGATTTTCTTTCTTTTTTTCTTTCTTTTTTGAGACAGAGTCTTGCTCTGTTGCCCAGGCTGGAGTTGCAATGGCATGATCTCAGCTCATTGTAACCTCCGCCTCCCGGGTTCAAGTGATTCTCCTGTCTCAGCCTTCTGAGTAGGTGGGATTACAGGTACGCACCACCATGCCCAACTAATTTTTGTATTTTTAGTAGAGACAGGATTTCACCATGTTGGTCAGGCTGGTCTCAAACTCTTGACCTCATGATCTGCCCGCCTCGGCCTCCCAAAGTGCTGAGATTACAGGCGTGAGCTACCATGCTTGTCCCTAAGGTTTTCTTACACTGGTTTTTTCACTCCTGGCCACATGGTAGAATTTCATTTTCCCCACTTCCATATAAGGAATTCTGGCAAAATGGCTGTGGGCAGACGTGTTATGAGCCACTTCTGGGCTAGAGCACTTAATTGCCCCAGAAAGATCTTTCTTCTGATCACCTGTTCCTGTGCAATGATGAACGTGGAAGCATGCGTGTCAAGGTGGTCTGTCCATCAGCTCAGATCCTGGAAGGACTGAAATAAGCATAGGTCCCCTGCTGAAACTTGTTGGACATGCAGCAATGATTGCTTTAACTGAAATGGTGATGAGCAAACGCAGCACAGCCTAGCTATTAATGACAGTTCCACATGGTTGATTTAGCATTGAAAATCAAATGTAATTCACCACATCCATAGTTAAAGAGAAAAAAAAATAAACTTAATACATGTGAAAAAAACCTGTGATAAAATTTAATATTCACTCATAATGAAAAAAACTCTTAAAAACTAGGAATAGAAGTATTTTGAAAAAGACAGTATCACGCAAAATAGTAAAACATTTAATATTTTCTAAGACCACTCTAGGAGCGGCTCTCAGTACCACTGCCATTCAATATTATGTTAGAGACCATAGGCGGTCTGCTAAGACAAGAAAGAAAAACTTGTTTAACAATTGGGAACAAAAAAATAAACTTTCTATTTAAAAAAACGATATGATAGTCTGCTTGTCTTTAAATATGAAGATAAACCATTAGTATGAATAAGAAATGTAAGTTTACAAGAAAGTGAATTATTTGCACTTCCTGTACTTCTGAACAGAAGATAAATTTAAAATATACTATTCACAACAGCATCAACAATTTACAGTTCTTAAGGATAATAAAATGTGAGCCAGACTGTTATAGAAAAATCATAAAACTTCATTAACAGATAGTAAAATAAATAAAAAAGATGAACCATATTCATGGATTAGTAAACTCAGTATTTTAAAGGTATCAATTTTCCTTCAGATTGAACTATGGATTTAGTGTAACCTATCCTCCCCCAAAGAAGAATACTTCTTAAATTTTATAACTTGACACATCAATTCTGAAATACATATGGAAGTGCAAAATTCCAGGGATATTCAAGAAAGTGTTCAGAAGAACTGGGCGGGAGGATACTGGCCTTATCAGATATCATGAGGCTAAAGTTATTAAGGCACTGTGATATTGGCATAAACTGACTAATGAAATAGAATAGTATCCAAGACACTGAGTTATGTATGTGTAGCTGAACAAGCAATAAATGTCAAGGTGGTATTGGAAATCAATGAGGAAAGGATGAAGTTTTAATAAATGATACTATGATCAGTCATTCATATGAAAAAAGAAATTGAACCCATCTCTCATCAAAACATGCAAAATCCAACTCCAGGTTAATGAAAGACCCAAATGTATTATTTTAAAAATATATTATTAAATGATGTGATGCATTCCACAAGGCCTTCAACTGGAGGTAGGGGTGGGGAGTGGTGTCTGTATATGAAATTAGAAATAGCTGTAATTTCATTTTAATAACAGCCTAGTATGTCAAATAATTCAGTAAGAATATGACTATTGTGACTAGAATTACTATTATCCAGAGAATTTATAGAGGGGAAGTGGTGTGCGTGTGTGTCCATGTGTGTATGAAAACAGTGTATAGCAAACATGATCACAATGGTATTGGAAAAGATTCTAGGGAGAGAATGATCAATGAGAGTCACTTTCGTCCTCAAGGAGCTCACATTCCATCAGGTAGTACCTATAGGACTTAGGGGGCTGTCAGGTCCACCACTCATATCCTCTCCACTGTCAAAAACTGTACAGAATAGGGAAACATAGTTACCAAGGTCAAAATGACCAAGGATTTGGGATCACCTAGAATAGATTCCTGAAAGTAGAACCCCTTTTGAAGAAAAAAAAAATGTTCCTACTGTTGCATTCTTAATCAGACAATTAATCAAGTGTAATTACTGGCTACTGAATAAGATAACTTGTAGTATTTATATCAATTACATGCACATCTTTTCAATTCTTTTAATTAGGTACCTTAATGTTCTTACTGCTGATAACTAGAAAACAACAAGGTTTGGTAAACATGCAAGCCTCATCACATCCTTCATTAAATAACTGGAGTATTTGATCATTAGATCTGTCCGATTTTAGCTGAATATGCAATAGACTCTCCTGAATTACAGGAAAACGTCTCTAACTCATACCAAGCAACCTGGAAATGACTGTATTGGTTGCCAAGAGTGGTTGACTTTGCTCATCACTTGCAGTAAGTTGTCTTTCTGTGATCACTCAAGCCTCATTATTCATGTAATTACTGTAATCATTGTGACACTAATGACTGTTGAAGTCTAAATGTGTGAAATTAATTCACTAACAAGTGTAAATATGTGTCCATGAAGGGCCAATATATAAACTGGAAAATGAAACTTCGGTATTCTGCTGAAAATGAGAAATTAGCACCAACATTAGAATATCAATAGGGTATATGAATGTTTTGTGAATGTAACCATACATTGACCATGGTTAGATAAATTTAGTTATTAATAAAATTAATCCACCTGGGAGTGATTACTCAGAGTACACATAACCCTCCTCTAACAGACTGAATTTGAAAATCTAGTTCAGTTTCTTGAGTCCAAAATAAATTAATTCATGAAGGTGACCTAATGGTTGACACATTTTAGAATGTGAGGGTGACCTGACTTTGACAAGCCATCCCACTGATCACCGGTGTTTTTTCAACTCACCTTACTGGCTTGTTGGGTGCCCCCCTCCCCTCCACAGTTCTGCGTCTGTCCTTCCTGAGGCAGAATGCTTGATCAAAAAGGACACTTAAAAAGAAATGACAGAACTTCTCATGTTGATTTCTGTTTAGATAATTATCAAATTTCTAGTTTATCTGAACCTACTAGAATGGAAAAAAATGGCACTTTAAAGTTAACAATAAGAATAAGATATCCTTTCCTTTAGAGCTCCTATTTTTAGTAATCTACTCCCAGACCAACCCCCAAATCTGTCCCCAACAGGTTGGCTGTAGAAGAGCGTGAGGCCCTTCCTTGTTCTCTGATCAAAATGATAACCACCTGCCTGACTTTCCATGTCGTGAAGAGCGGTTGGTGTACGAACGTGTGACAGGATAACTCACACGCTGGCTAAGAGGCCAACCATTCCTTCCCCGCTCCCCCCTCCCCATACCCAGGCTGAGGGCAGGAACTTGAGTTTGTCCTGGTGAGGTGGGATCCCAGGTGCAGGTGCATAGCAGCTGGAGGCTGCTCGTACGCCAGTTGGCGCCTATGAGCCCAGACACACACTTGCTGTGATTCTGAGCCTTCCTGCAGCCCAGCTCCCTTATGTGGTAAGCCCCCTGGAATACTGGTGATTAGACCCATATTTTAAAATGGTTTGTGACTGACAGGACAGGAAAACAATGCATTCGAAATAGCAGCATAAGTCTTCCTTACAGATTTAGTTGAATAAGTTGGGCATCTCTCTTTAGTCCAAAACAAACAAACATGACACGAAATGTGTTGTTGAAAATGCCATATGTCTGAGTTAGAAAATAAAAGGTTTCATTCAATAAGAAGTTGTCAAGCAACCACCAAGAGTGAGGTAACAGGGGCAAATGTTATGGGCCATAAAAATCCCCCTCCATTCTTTCTTCATTATTTTTTTAGCAAATTTATTTTTTCTCATAAGTCTCATTTTCCTCCTGCTGCATATATGCATCTAAAATGCACGTCAATGGAGAATACAGTTGGTCTTTTCCTTAAAACATCGAAAGCGGACTTAAAAAAGCTATACTTTAACATTCTCCAAGTTGGAGTTGCCTTAATTAATGAGTCAAATTTTGAAAGCAAGATTTAATAAGTTCTCAATTAAGTGCCAGGTGCTGTGTTAGGAACCAGGGAGACAGAAATGATAGCAGGATACCCCTTGTCCTTGAGAAGCCAACGGGCTACAGAGAAAAGAGACATATTACCAAGTAATTCCAATCTCATTTAATACACGGGTCAGTGCAAGTTGTTAAGAACATGACTAATTATGTCAAGGAGAGCAAAAAAAAAAAAGTTTCCAGAGAAGTAGATAGGCATAGAGGAATAGCAGAGAGCAGAATGAAATACAGGAAGGTCTAAAAGCAGGGTCCTCTCCCCCGCAATTAAAGGTGTGAATTTGTCATGCTTGAATGTCAAAGAAGTGGAGTAGGAGAGGTGGGGCCATATTTGAATGGCCTGAGTAGCCTTGGAAATGAGTTTGAGTTTTATCCTGATGACAGCTAGAAACTAATCAGAGGTTTTAAGCATGGCAGTGACATGCTTTCATCCCCCTCCCCGTCTTATAGTTAGATAACTCAGCATTTTCCAGATAACATGGAGAGGGTGGAGGCAGAGTCCAGTAAGGAAGCTACTGTGATAGCCGCATGGACAGTAAGTGATAGCCTGAGTTAAAGCTGTGACTGTACGGATGAAGAGGATAGGAGGATGGGGAGGGTAGAGATTTGGCAGCTGGAATGAACAGGTCTAGTGATAACTCACTTGAGATTTGAGGATCAGGAGAGGGAAGGAGACACCAGCGCCAGTGATCTCTGATAGCCTCTCCTGGAATTATCACCTCTATTGTCGGGAAGTTTACTCTTATACCAAACGGCACTCTCTTTTGATCTTATTTAAGCCCTTTTGAGTTCTCCACAGAAATGGGGAACAATTACTCAGCATTCCCATAAAAACCTGCTGAGTCATTGAAGACATGCATTGCATCTGTTTTTAACTCTCCCTTCTCTAGATGACACAATCTCAGTTCTTTCAGATCTAGGATATGTTACTGAGTTTGTTTTGTTCTGTGTTTCTCAATTATTTTTTGCTTGTTCACATCTGCTTTTCAAAGGTCCAGGTCACACTCAGGGTGACTGTGTCCACCGCTAGTTTGGTAAAGATTTCTCATCTTCTGGAACATGGTCCTTCCATGCTTGAGTGAACGTTGTTGGTTACCCACGGGGTACATTTCACTCTCTTCAGGCACTGGACTGCCCCCACCACACAACCCACGTGATCTCAAGAAATGCCACCCTGTTCCCTCCAGCCCTCAGCCTGCCCCAAGGCAGTTCAATTGATTTGAAAGTAATTCCATCCCAATAGCGAGTGACTCGTCGGGGTCCAAGAATGTAAGGAAAGGTTTCCTAGGGGAATCTTGCAAAGTTTATCTTTCCTTGTTCCTCTCCAAGAAATAGCTGAAGCAAGTCTCTTAGCGTATCTACAGATGTTAGATACTTCATAGCCATAGAAGCAGATGTGTCATAGATATTTAGCCTGGAAATAGCCAGCTGCTGGTTTATGGAGGTGGAGAGAGCTAAGAGGATTGCAGAAAAATGGACCCAGTTACAAGGCTAATAGAACACTGAAAGCCCGTCCTTCCTCCCATGTTGACCTTTTGGCGAGCCAATCAGTTTTCTTATGCTTTAAGCTAGTTAGAATTAGGTTCCGTAGCACGGAAACAAGAGAAACCCAACTCTTGCATATCGTATTCTTATTAACACACGCTGAAGTCAGATTTGCTTTTTTAAAAAATGACCACATTGCAAGCCTCCTATTTCACTGCTTCAGATCTTTTGCCGATATATTTTAGTCCACCCTGTACTCAGCTCTTGGGCACCAATTATGGAGAACATAAACAAAGTGGAAAACCGTGGTCTCCACTCTGAGTTCATATTGTGGTATGGCAGACACGAAACACACCGTGCACTTCCGCAATTTCCTCCCATATGATGACCTATTGCTTCCTATGGTTTCTCCAAATTTCTCCATACCATGAATGACCTGAGGGCAGGAGCCGGGTCTTTTACATTACATATATATTCACACAAAATGTAAATATATATTACTGTATAGATGTATATTCCCTGATGCTTCAAGCAGGGTTGACACAGAGTGTGCTGATTTAAATCTGGGATCTTTTTGGACTCTTAGTGTATTGCTCCTAGTAAATTCCTTTTCACCCATGGTAATATCCCTGTGTGCAGGGACAGCACACAGCCACTCCACGGAGGAAAAGTCGGGTGTGGCTGGACTGGCCCTGGAGTGCTGAGTGGAATTTGGGAAGACATTTCTGGTGAAAGAAGGAATAAGAACAAAGGCATGTTATGTTTTGGAGGCAGTGAGGAAGTGGACTGGTCTGAAGCAGTATCTGTCACCTGCGGGGCCATTGGAAATAGGGTTGAATCCCCGGAAGCCAGGCGGGGATTTTAGGTTTCTTTTATACTCAGAGTAGGCAAAGGTATACAACATTTTCCTCCCGTATAATTACCTATTGCTTCCTACTGTTTCTCCAAATTTCTCCATACTATGAATGACTTGAGGGCAGGAGCTGGGTCTTTTACATAACATATATATACACACAAAAAATGTAATAAATATATTACTGTATAGATGTATATTCCCTGATGCTTCATGCAGGGTTGACACAGAGTGTGCTGAAATAACTCTGGGATCTTTTTGAACTCTCAGTGTATTGCTCCTAGTAAATTCCTTTTCACCCACAGTAATATCACCTTAATAGTCCGTATTTTGTCTGTTGTGTAACTGATTACATATTAGCTGGTTTTAACACGAGCAATACTGCCTGACAGGTTCAATCACTCCTGCAGAACCTGTTCTCTACAAAGCTTTGTTCTTTGTTAGCCAATGGCCTCTGACTGATGTTTCTGAAATCAGATCTTCATAACATTCCCAGTATTTTTCAAAATATGAAAATTAAGGTCAGTGATCTTTAAAAAGACTAGATTGCTTATTTTAATTTTTTACAGTACATATAAAATTCCCTTATGTCCAGTCTTTCATAACTCAAAAATCAGGTGTGTGTTTTTTTTTTTTTTTTTTTGGCACATCAGGCAATGTTAATTAAAATGATAGGTTAATACTTTCAGGGTTAAAAATGTGATGGCAACAATATTAAATAATACACCATTTGGCTTTTATAAGTTCTGTAGCAGAAATAAAACTGGACAAATAAGAACTCCATGACTCTCAAAGGTGGACTTATTAGAATAATATGTGCAGATGACAAACTCACCTCAAAGGAGATACTGCTAATCAAGAGATTACCAAAAACAAAATTTTTTGCAATCTTTAAATGTAAGCTGAAAAAAGTACAAAATGTGTTCATAAAATCTTAATATTTGTGGGAAGTGAAGGATAAGAATTATAGAATTATCTGTAAGTCACAGTAAATCTATTTTTAAATAATATACAAAATGAAAAATTGATTATTTGTTTTTGTGTCAATTATATTAAATTAGAAAGACAAACATTGTCATGAACTATGAAAAAAACAGTTTTTTGGGGGTTGGGAAGAGAGAAAGATTTTTAAGATGATAAGATTATTTTTCCTTTGATGAGGCCAGTGCCTAATTGAAATGCTACGTACATGGATGAGAAGCTGTAGGAAAAAGTCCCCCAGAATTTAGGCACACAGTTAGCGAAGAGTCATTCTGAAACTGAAAACAGTAAAAACTCCAATCAACTTAGGTAAGCTTAACATTACAGGAGTGACCTACACTCAGGAAACTTGGGTGACAGGATCAAGCTGGGCAGGAGACTCTCCAGGACTACCAAGTAGTTAGAGATTTCAGCCCATCTGGGAAGGGCAAACTTTAATTAAATAGTGTTAGGTGTTACTGTGTGGCAGGCACGCAGCAAGGCAGTTTATATAACATAATATAACCCCATCTTTGTCTCTTTACTCTGAGGGATATTATTTCCCCTAGTTTATAGCGGAGAAAACTGAGGCTAGAGAGACGGAGAGCAAGAAGCAAGCTGGGGCGGGGTGCAGTGGCTCATGCCTGTACTCCCAGCACCCTGGGAGGCTGAAGTGGGTGGATCACCCGAGGTCAGGAGCTTGAGACCAGCCTGACCAACATGGTGAAACCCCATTTCTACTAAAAATACAAAAATTAGCTGGGCATGATGGCACATGCCTGTAATCCCAGCTACTTGAGAGGCTGAGGAAAGAGAATCACTTGAACCCGGGAGGGGGAGGTGGCAGTGAGCAGAGACCGCGCCATTGCATGCCAGCCTGGGTGACAGAGCAAGACGCTGTCTCAAAAAAAAAAAGAAGCAAGCAGGATGCAACAGTTCTTGTAGAAAATACCTACAGTGAAAAATCCCCTCCATCTAAATGTAGCACTCTTGAAAAGCTCATACAGAAAGCTTTCTATGAAGACTCAGGTGCTCTTCTACATTTTCCCATCACACCCTCTGCTTCCAATGGGTGGAGAACTTGTCACCCAGTGTCTGAATTACTAGTGTGCTTTTCTCTCTCCTGCTAGATCCTTGAAGGGCAGCACTGTGCCTTGGTCCCTAGGGACCCCAGAAGCACACCTTGAGACCATGACTCAAGAGCAAGTACTTAATTTGGAAGGTGAAGGAACTGCTGGTAGGCAAGTGGGGACCTGAGCTAAGGGAGAGAACATAACCATGAACAGGCAAGTTACCAAACCAGCTCCCATCATGGGGACTGGAGCTTCCTCACTCTGGGGAATCTCAGGGGCTGGTGCAGAACCTGAGAGTTAGCCATCTCCCACTCCCATCAGGGCTGCTGGAGCCTTGCTCCTGTGGGATGGGCAATGTAGGTGCTAGCCCTGGGTCATGGGAGGATGGAATGGGAAGGGGATGGGATAGGGGGGCGTCTGCTCCACGATCCTTCATACCTAGCCTGGAGCCTATCATACAGCATCTAGGCAAGACTCATTTGTTGAGTGAGACTGTCCTTTTCATGTATCAATCAATACTATGAGCATCTGTTAGCGAGTTAATTCTCCTAAACCTGATCAACTTTAGGCCAATCAACTACATTGAGTTTTCTACACATATAAAGTTCAGGACCAAACCTCAGACTATTGCAATTTTGCCAATGAGCTATCTGAAGTCAACAGCAGGTCATCTCCTTTCACACATATTTAGCCCCATCAATATATCTCTTTATTCCTATCCATGTATCAGCACCTAGCAAATAAAGCATTTTAGACAAAAACATCATTATAGTTGCTGCACTTCCCAAAACATTGTACAATCTAGACAACAGGACCATTTCAGAAATTCTGAATATAACTGAGAAGGATCCAATGTGGCTGTTTGTTAACAGTGATAGTGTCAGATGTAAAGATAGAAATAATTCACTCTTTCATGATCTTATTTTAGTGAACAATTGAAGCAAAAGGTCCCCACATGAATTCAAAGACCCTGTTTAAGAGAAGGCCTGTGTGCGTGTGATTTAAAGTACTGTCCCTACGTCTGTGAGGTGAATGAGAGCAGTGAAACGGGTCCATGTCATCTTGGCTGGGGTAGTGACGGCACCTCAATGCACGCAGAGTACCAAGTGTGTCACCAGAGGGGGTCCCTGACAGACAGGGTGGTATCATGGGACGACAATGGGACTTAGAAATCCTGGGGCCGGGCGCAGTGGCTCACGCCTGTAATCCCAGCACGTTGGGAGGCCGAGATGAGTGATCACTTGAGGTCAGGAGTTCAAGACGAGCCTGGCCAACATGGTGAAACCCCGTCTCTACCAAAAATACAAAAAGTTAGCTGGGTGTGGTGGTGTGCACCTGTAATCCCAGCTACTTGGGAGGCTGAGGCAGGAGAATCACTTGAACTTGCAAGGCAGAGGTTGCAGTGAGCTGAGATCGTGCCACTGCACTTTAGTCTGGGCAACAGAGTGAGACTCTATCTCAAAAAAAAAAAAAAAGAAATCCTGGGTTCAAGGGTTGTTTTGTCATTTACAGTCTGTAATCCTGGGCAAGAAATATGAACTCTTTGACCCTTAATCTCTGCATGGATCGAATGGAATCATAACGGCTGCTTCATTGGGATATTTTGAAGATTTATGCAAATAGTGGGCTTTGTAAATGGTAAAGCACTGTACGAATGCCACTAGTATTGAAAGAAATAAGAAGGGATATTATTTGACATCCTCCAAATCCCAGAGAAAAGCAAAGGAGCTTTTTGGTGTGGAAGCATTTGGCCTGGGCCATCAGAGAGTCCATTCACCAGGATGGTGCCGCAGTCAGGGGCGGCAGAGAGGACGGCAACCTTGGCAGTGAGGGAAGGAGCACCTCAAAGCCCACAGGTGGCAGGGCAGCTTGGCTTCAGCCTCCCCTCCTGGAACCAGGGCACTCATCAGGATACTGTGACAGTTTGGTTTAGTCAGAGAAAATAGCTCTGCTTTTCCCCCTCCCTCAAAAAGGTTCAAGGAAGAAACCTCAGTTCCTAGAAACCAGTTTCCAAGCAGGCAGCCCTCTTTCTTTCTGAAAGCCAGGCTGGGGGCATGAATATGGAAGATGATATCCCGTACTGAGAAGGAAGAGGAAGAGATCAGTTTTTTTTGTTTTTTTGGTTTTTTTTAATGAATTGGTTCCCATTACTGTTCCAATCACAAGCACTTGTCTTGGCCTCTCTTGTTTTCATACCTGAAAATAATCAACATGCAAACAGCCTGTCAGTACTTCACAGCAATGACTGTCACGGCTGCTCTGTCTAGAAAAGACTATTGCTTGGTAGGCATCGTCCTGCTCTTCTTGCCTAGTTCCGACTGCCCCGTACCTGGGGTGAAGCATCTGCCACAGCGTTCCTCCCTTAGCCGTAGAACCTGGTGAGCTGTGGGTCACTCACTCACTCACTCTCACTGAAGAACCGATGATTGAAGTGATAGTCTGTTTGCAAATTGTGACTGTCAGGGAGGCAAGAGCTTCAGAAGGTATTGCTTGAACTGGATTATTCTTTGTAGAGGAGGGTACATCAACAAAGAATTTTTGTGTGTGCTAAGCGGGCATTTTAGTGGAAAAGCGCCTTGCCGGTGTATGAAAATCTTTTGTGTGAGCTACTTTTAGGCTCCTCTGGTGGTACAGGGAGCCACGCTGGCTTCTGGCTCTGCCGTCGGCTCACGGCTGTTTGGAGATAAGAACAGAGGTGAACCTGAACTCTACATCGTTTGTTTCTTCTTTGCAAATAGATGTATCCTGAATTAATAGGGAGAGGGAAAAATCTTCCAAAGTATATTATATTTGAAGAATCTCCAATACTGCTCTTAAAGAGTTACCCTGGTCTCCCAGGGTCCTGATAACACCTGTCAATTCATGCTAACAGACACAATCAGTTGGGAGACTAATAATGGGAGCTTTTCCATTTCCACAGGGCTTTCCTGTACATGACCTGGTTTGTTTTGTTGAATTCTGCTCCTTGGAAGGTAGAGAAAAGAGGAATGATTGCGACTCCTGCTTTACAGGACTCCCTCTCTGGTGTTACCCAGCTAGAAATGACAGAAATGAAATCAGAGCATAGCCTCCTGGTCCCGAATTCTTGCCATTTCTGCAACGCCACACTTCTTTCCTGGGAAAGAAGAGGAATGCCTAAGAAAGGCTAAAATTTTCCACTTTCAGTGGGGACGAACAACAGAATTTGTGAATTTTACCTTCCCTTTAGAGCAGTGGCTCTTAACCCTGGTTGCACATGAAAATTGTCTAGGGAGCTTTTAAAGAATACCTTTGCCGGGACCTCACCCCACACCAATTAAATCCAAATCTCTGGGGGTGGGCCTAGGCAGCCGTATTTTTCAAAAGCTCCCTGGGTGATTCTAATATGTAGCTAGGGTTAAGATTCCCTGCTTTCGAGTAATAATCAACAAAACACTGGTTGCCTTTTTTCCACTTTTAAACCACTCTGGGAATGTAGTAATGAGAAATCCTAATAACCACTTTGCTGATGGCCTCAGAAGATAGTCCCTGGCCTTGGTTCTTAGTAGGGATTCAAATTTATCTAGAGATTGACTGACACGAGATGGTAAAGAAACGCTTTCATGC
The DNA here is from genome assembly GCF_047675955.1 of Chlorocebus sabaeus. NCBI lineage: Eukaryota > Metazoa > Chordata > Mammalia > Primates > Cercopithecidae > Chlorocebus > Chlorocebus sabaeus. The sequence continues at coordinate 132,481,107 of NC_132910.1, read as the reverse complement.
CTGGATCTGTAACAGTGGAACTGTCAATCCAGAAACTTTGTGAGACAAGTAAATTACATCCTGATCCCTTCACACCTTTTAATTATGTTACCTTAATAGTTTTACAACCGATGACCAGAAAATGAACACTTATCATTGATAGTGCCACCAACATCTAACAATTGTCTTTCTTTATTAAATAAGTAGTGGCTGTTTCTTCTCCTGCTTATTTTTTTAGTTATCAAATAATTACAGATAACTATTCATTTCAAGGTTAACTTAGGAATCCACTTGTGAATACACATCATTCTTGTGGAAATTTTATTATGAGTTAAGGCTTCATAGGAATAAATATATGTAACTGCAATGCTTTTGTAGTTATCTACAAAATAAACCCACTACTGACAATTTGTGCTGGATGTTTACATAAAAGATTCACTTTCTATTAAGTTCATTGTTTTTCTTGCATGGGTCTCTTTAAAACATGCACTAGTTGGCAAGTATACTTCTCGGGGGCCAATCCTGCACTAGGTTTTGGGGTCACAATTAGAATATTCTCTGGATAATCCCCCATAAGAGATATGATAATGCAGATACCAAAAAGCGGGAGTGAAGAAGACAGAAGGACTTTAAGGAGGAATTAGTTTTTCATTGAGTCTGTTTAAGCCATTTCTAAATAAACGCTTTTGGTCTTGAATCTCCAAGTCACTACATTCATTGAGTTCTAAGGCATATGTTCTCCACATTTTATGTAAAAAATAGGAATATTTACAAATAGGATCTTTTTGTTCTTTTGAGTACACTTATGTTAACTGTGTGTTTTGTGATTGAGGGTATTTTACTGTCAATAAAATATGGCATTACATTTGTTAAATTAATTTCCTTTCTGAAATTTACCAAACATCCAAATTCCAAATCAATAATGGCTTTCCCAGTCTCCTTTGGTGGGACTACAATGTGAAATGTACATTCAAGTCCCTGTATTTCGACTTCTATACCAATACAATACAATGGTGGGAAAGACTTGATTTAGTTTCCTCCTACTATTTTTAGAGAAAAAATATTAATGTCAACTACTCTGATTTTTTTTTTTTTTTTTTTTTTTTTTGCGATGGAGTCTTACTCTGTCACCCAGGCTGAAGTGCAATGGTGCAATCTTGGCTCTCTGCAATCTCCACCTCCCGGGTTCAAGGGATTCTCCTGCCTCAGCCTCCGGAGCAGCTAGGACTACAGGGTCATACCACCACAACCAGCTAATTTTTGTATTTTTAGTAGAGATGGGGTTTCACCATGTTGGCCAGAATGGTCTTGGTCTCTTGACCTCACGATCCATCTGCCTTGGCCTCCCAAAGTGCTGGGATTACAGGCATAAGCCACTGCACCCAGTCTGAATCTTTTAAAAATAGTTTTTAGTGCCAGTAGGACTACTGTAGTTTCTTATGCTAATGACACCTAGGAACTCATTCTAGGAGGGCCATGCAGTCACTTCTGAGAACTGAATTAAAAATGTGACAGGTAGCCCATAACTTCACACAACTATCAATGACATGGACCTGAAGTGCCCAGTGACTAAGTCTGTCCCCAAATGTCAGTGAGTGCCCAGTGGTCTTAATGCATTGTAACCTGGTGGCCTGAAATAGTTAATGTGCCTCCCTAAGCAATCTACTTTTCACCAGGGCATGGCTAGGACACTGAGTAGAATATAGAGTCTGGTGAATTAGGAGATAACTTTTCATTAATTTTGATTTTTTCCCATTGTTGCAGGTGCTTTGAATATTAAGTCTTGCCTGATCAGCAATTCATGTTGTTATGATTTAGCCATTTTCACCTTTCCCCTTCATGTCATATAAAATGGGAAGAATATGACATTTAGGTGTATATATTTTTCTGGTTTTAGACTTGGACAGTCGAGATTGTGAGATTGTTATTCCACATAGTGCTGTATCACTACCAAAAATGGTTTGCTGAGAGAACTGTCTTACAATATGCATATTGACCAGCATACTTGTAGCACTCTTAATAGATTATGTTGGTCAGGTGACTCAAGCCTGTAATCCCAACACTTTGGGAGGCCTAGGCAGGTGGATTGCTTGAGGCCAGGAGTTGGGGGCCAGCCTGGTTGACATAGAAAAACCCCATCTCTTAAAAAAAAATTAGGCAGGTGTGGTGGTGCACACCTGTAGTTTCAGCTACCTGGGAGGCTGAGGTAGGAGGACCATTTGAACCCAGGAGGTGGAGGCTGCAGTGAGTTGTGACTGCACCACTGCAACTCCAGTCTGGGTGGCAGAGTGAGACTCTGTCTCAAAAAATATATAGATTATGTTATTAGAAAAATATGAAAGAGCCCCGGTTGCAAGTCCTTTGTAAGACTGAGCAGCATGTTCAGCAGGAACTGTGTCTTCATATGTCTGTATCTTTTTAGGATGCAACAATTTCTGAAATGATGCTGCTTTCCCTGTACACAAAAGCCGTCACTTCAAAAGCCTTTGATTAATTTGTGCACAATCAAGGGCACATGAGATAGCTGCCATTTAGTGAGCCAAAGCAATCCAATGCCAGCTGCAATAAACCTATCAAGCTGTCATCGAGTCAAGCTGTGAGAAAGGTGACGATGATGACAAGCAATAGTTTCCTTCAGTGGTTTCATAATTTCAATTTTTTGTTACACTTCCAGATTTTCAATACTTATAGTAAGAATGCTTTAGTAGAGAAATATTTTCCCCAGGGGTTACTATCAACAACTTAGTGTATTGGTTTTTTTTCCCCATCATTGCTTCAAATATAGAAACTCATCAGGCAAGAAATATTGTGATTACAGTCGTCTATAAATTATTTAAAGGGGTTCAGCCAATCAAAACAGAGATCTAAGTGACTATTTTCCTCTTGATGCCTTTGTAACTCCTACTCAAAAAGCAAATTTCTGATTGATAGAATAGTTTTGAAGTTACTTCAAAAAGACCATTCTTTTGGATGGGAGGAGGATCTCAATATGAATGGTTCACATACTTCCACAGTAGCTCTTTCATGACAACTTTACAGAGGAGGGGAGAGACCAAAATAACAACAAGCAGGGGAATAGGAAGTGGAGGGAGACAGTGATAGAAGGCAACGCAGGTAATTAAGGTTTCTCCTGGAAAAAAGAAGATTCATGTATTCAGAGGTTCCTCACATACCCCAGTTCTGGCTAAAGAAAGTAATCACTGTTGAATAATCTGTTACCAAAAAGGTCTCATTCAATAACCAGTTTTCACTCATGCCTTCCAATGGAAACATTTAGCACTCTGCAGACAGCCGCTATCATGCCTGACTTCATACTCTGAATATCACCTGTAAGAAACAACATGCTAATCGCTTCTCATCAGTCTCAGTTAATCCGTTCCCTGCATTTTGAGATCTTTCTTTTTCTCCCTCCACCCGTTTTTAGATCGTATTCTCACTGCCGCAAATACGACTGTACGTGCACTCTTAATCGAAGCTAATAATCATAGGATAACTCATTTTAGATAGAATCTGGGGTAATATTTTTTCTTGAATTTTGTAGGAGAATTAGTACAGCTCTCCTTTTATTTGCCCAAAATTAAGCCTAGAAAACCTAGAACTTCCTAAGAGCTAGCAAAGACACCCTCCAAAATTGCCAATAGTGGATGCCTTACATTTGGAAATGCATTTTAAAACATTATTACCTTGTCCTCAAAGGACATTCTGCAAGTGTCATACATACTTCTCATACATTAAGCAGTGGAGTTAAGACAGAAAGCTGAATCTCCTAACTTACAGCATTAGTGGAAAAGTGAAAAAATATACTAAACCACCATTCTGAACAATCTGGAGAATAGACTAGTTTGCTAGATAAAGCCTTTATTTATACTTCAGTTTTTGTAAAGGGCTAGTTCAACAGATATGAGCTTTGAAATTACAAAAATGTACGGATTACACAAATAACACTCTCTCTTTCCTTAAATAAGTCTGTTTCCTTTAAAAGCTTATAATATAGCATCCCCCATGTTTGTGACTCTTACTGCAAATACTTCACCAAAAACTCCAATCAAGTATGCAGTCTCCATTACAAAGTTTGAGGATTTTAAAGTATCAAAAAGAAACAAGAGGTAATAAACTCACTATTAAAGCATTTAGCTTGGCAAGTGATTTATCTCTGTTCCTTTATCTGCTTAGGGTTTTTATTTCACTGTGTGAGCAAATTTCTACTGACAAGTAATTTTTGGAGAACAGCCAGAAGTGGGGGGTGGGAGGGAGGGAGAAAGATCTCCTAAGATATCAAAGACCTGAAAAAAGAAACCTGATGAAGTGACATTTGTGGTTTCAAAAATAATACACCTCCTCTAGTCTCCTGCTCATTTACCAAAGAAAAGCTCTCTTGTTCTTTAGCTCCCATTATGTATTGCAAAGTATAGAATAATTGTGAACAGAATAATTTTCTGTATGAGATATATAAAATCATTTTGACCCAAAACAATCCAGTTAAATGATAGAAACATGATCTATTGTTGCCTTGTGCTTCCAAAGATTCTCCTGTTGATACTAATCCTGTCTAACTGAGTATGAATAGAACCAAAGAAGAATTTGCATGGCAGAGCAGCCTAAGCAGAAACTAAAATGCTAGCCATGTGTGAGCTACTAGTATTATTCATTGATTTGGGGTTCCAATCTTCTGAGTAATTTACACATAGTAGGTCCTCAAGAAATGGATTTCATTGAAGTGATTTCTCATTGCCGCTTTCTATAAATTATTTTTATTCTTAACATGCTACCTCACTTAAGCTCTCTGTACAGCAGCTGTACAAATACCTCTCATGCAGAAACCACTTCTTGGCAAATACAGCAAGGCTGCTACAAACAGGTAAATTCATGTATTCCACAAATGCATGTATTCATTCGACTTATACATATTTACTTGGTGTTCACTAGCACTAAGCACTCTGCTAGGTGCTGTGGAATTTTAAAGAATAATTAAGACAGAGTTGTGTCTTCAAGAGTCTAATTATTGACAAAGGATTATATCGCAGGATATCAAATGAGAACTGTGACAAAACACCAAAGGGGATTCAAAGGGAGAAGAGATTGTTTCCTTCCAGTGGAATCTTGGAGGGCTTTATGGAGCAAGTGGCACTTCAGCTAGGCCTGGAGCAGTGGGCCAGGAGCGGGGAGTCTGGGGATCCTAGTAGACTGACATGCGATGAGGAAAGCCACTGAAGCAAGAATGCACAGAATTTGTGCAAAGACCAGACGGAAGTTAGTTAGGCCAGCACGCGAAATGAGAGGGTGGCTGTCAGGGACTTTGGTGCACCTGGGCTCTATGCACTGCCATCCATAGGGGACTGGAGTGGCTCTCTCTGGAATTCCTCAGGTAATATTCCACTTGAGTAATAGGCAGAACTGCCCAACCTGGAAACTAAAATAAAGATAACACCATGGCAGTCTATATTCCACTCTTCTTTAAAGTGTCAACGTAGACACTTATAAATTTAAAATTTAGGTTGTGTCGAAGGAAGTCTAAAATTCTAGAGGAGGGAAGAATTTTTTAAAAGGCGATGATATAAAATACGTAAGGGAAAATCATGAGCCTCTGAACCACATGTGCTGCCACTGGCATTCAAGAAAAAGCTAACCCAGTGGGGGGAAAGGCCCCAACCCCCTGTTCTCTATCTCTAGCACATAAGAAAGGGATATTGTTTCCTAGAACAACACCCCAAGGCCCCCATTAGAACATGAAAATATTTACAGCGGTGGTGCTTTCGCTATGGGATTGCATGTTTTCCTTGCAAATATTTAACTTATGCTTTTGTGAGCCATGGCACATGGTGTAAAGAAAACAGTAAATCAGAACTGATGTTGAGGGGTGAAGGCTTTTTATCCTAAACTACTGTGTGTGTGTGTGTGTGTTTAAAGAAAATTTCTAGTTAAATGTGCCCATTACTACTAATCATTGCAACTAAGAAAATATGAAAAAGCTTCTTGTACTTAATCTACTGTGAAAATATACACAGAAATACAAATAGCCCAAAGTATTGGAGTCTTTTGCTTCATAATTTAATAATAATAAAATTTCTCTTTCATCTGTTTACCCTGTCAGCCAAAAACAAAGCGGAATTGTTCCAGGAAATAAATCACTTGAACAGCGGAGGAGACTTTGCCCTATTTGATATGGAAAGCACAGTCAAGGGTATGGATCTCACAGCCTCGGAGTTAGGAGCTGCTCCAAGCCTTCTTCCCTAGATGCTTCACACCCCTCCTGGACAACTTCCAAGCATCACAGCTCTGGATGGCCACTCATCTTCTGTGTACAGACTCCAACCCAGGTGAAACCCCTTTCATGAAATGTACTTTATATACACCTAATTTATTAAAGAGTTGCATTCATTAAGGGATTTTTTCTTTTTAGTATTACTACTCATAGAAGCTGGGAAACTGAAAAGGCAATATTGTAGCAATTACTGTTTTTGTTGAAAAAAATTTTGAGACCCACAGTTACTTCTAGATCAGGGGTCTCCAACCCCTGGGCCAAGAAATGGTACTGGTCCTCAGGCTGCTACCAACTGGGCTGCGTATCAGGAGGGGGAGCCGAGAGCAAGTGAGCATTATGGCCTGAGCTCCGCCTCCTGTCAGATCAGCTGCGGCATTAGATTCTCACAGGAGCGTGAACCCTATTGTGAACTCCACATGGGAGGGATCTAGGGTCAAGTGCCCCTTATGAGAATCTAATGCCTGATGATCGGAGGTGCAACAGTTTCATCCCACAATCATCCCCTTCACCTCCTGTCTGTGGAAAATTGTCTTGCATGAAACCAGTCCCTGGTCCGAAAAAAGTTGAGGACTGCTGTTCTAGGTGGCACAGAATTTTTGTATGGAAAATTACGAACAATCCTGATGGCATGTCAATGAGATTACAGCATATCTGCTCTCCATGGTTATGGGAATACATTAGCAAGGAACTGTCACCTCTTTGCCTGTGCTCTTTCTCCCTTTCCAGGGGTGAAATATATTGAATAACCTATTAATTAATTTTATTCTTCCTATGGAACTTCTAATTAACTTGTTTTATTTATTCATGTGGCATTAGTAGTTGGATCGCATTTTGGGTGGGACTAGGCAGATTGGGGGTCAAAAAATCTTGAGAATGGACAGACCCATCATTTAGAGGAGGTAGTTTTGGCAGATCTGGAGTGTAGGCGCCAGAAGGCAATCCTACAGGTATGCAGACATCAGAAGGACTCTCATGGTAGATGACAAGAGGCATAGCCAGGAAGGGAGGTCATTGGTGTCAGAGAGGTCCTTCAGGGCTCACCTTCATCGGCAAGTGAAGAGCCAGAGGCAGGTGGATGGTAATGAAGGGGAGTTCTAAAAACAGATCGCTGGGACCTAACCATGGCCATGATCTTCATGGGCAAGACTCACACACATTATTAGTCAGGTTCAAACAGAGAAACAAGCCAGGAGGAGATACATATTAAGAGATTTACTGATCGGGTGTGGTGGTTCACACCTGCAATCCCAGCACTTGGGGGAGGCCAAGGCAGGCAGATTACCTGAGGTCAGGAGTTCAAGACCAGCCTAGCCAACATGGTGAATCCCCATCTCTACTAAAAATACAAAAAATTAGCCAGGCGTGGTGGCAGGCACCTGTAATCCTGGCTACTTGGGAGGCTGAGGCAGGAGAATCGTTTGAACACAGGAGGTGGAGGTTGCAGTGAGTTGAAATTACGCCATTGCACTCCAGCCTGGGTGACAAGAGTGAAATTCTGTCTCAAAAAAAAAAAAAAGAAAAAAAAAAAAAGAGAGATTTACTGCACCATGGCACACATTTACCTATGTAACAAACCTGTACATCCTGCACACATACCCCAGAACTTAAAATACATATAAAAATGAAAAAGAGATTTACTGCAAGGAGCTGGCATATATGGCAATGTAGGTCGGTGAAGCAAGACCACAGTCTGTAGGGCAGGCCATCAGGAAGAGAAGGTTTAAAGTTGGAACATTTGTAAGCTGAACCTGCAGTCCCCAGGCAGAATTTATTCTCCCGGGAAGCCTCAATTCTGTTTTTGAGGCCTTCCAACTGATTGAATCAGGCTTACTAAGATTATCAAAAATATTCTTCCATACTTAAAGTTAACAATTATGGACTTAATTAACATCTACAAAATACTTTTATGGTAACACCTAGAATAGAATTTGAGTGAATAACTGGGAACTATCCTCAGCCAAACTGACCATCACAACTCGTGTCTGAAAGATTGAGAAAAGCAAGATGAAGTATTTCAATCCTACAAGAATAGTACAACTAAGCTAAACTAGAAAACAATGTGGGTCCCTTAGTAAGTCTTTGAGTCAAGGATAAAATGATTTGAACTAAGGAATGAGGGAGATAATTTGCTAGAAGGAAAGTCCAAAGCAGATATCAGGACCAAAGAGACCAGCAACAAACCACTACAAACACTGGACTTTGTAAAACCCCTGCCCACAGGGAGTTTTGGCCCTTGTCTAAGTCTGTTCGTGCTGCTGTAACAGGATATAGCAGACTGGGTAATTTACAAACAATCGAAATTTATTTCTCACAGTTCTAGAGGCTGGGAGGGCCAAGGCCAAGATGCCAGCAGGTTGGCATCTGGTGAGGGCTTGGTCTCTGCTCCCAAGATGGCACCCTGAAGGCTGCATCCTCATGTGGAAGAAGGCAGAAAGGCAAAACAGGATGAGCTCCCTCCATTAGACCCTTTTTTAAATTTTTTTTTATTTTTTATTTAAAGACAGAGTCCCGCTCTGTGGCCCAGGCTGGAGTGCAGTGGCACGATCTCAGCTCACTGCAAGCTCCGCCTCCCGGGTTCACGCCATTCTCCTGCCTCAACCTCCCGAGTAGCTGGGACTACAGGTGCCCGCCACCACACCCGGCTAATTTTTTTGTGTTTTTAATAGAGACGGGGTTTCACTGTGTTAGACAGGATGGTCTCGATTTCCTGACCTCGTGATCCGTCCGCCTCGGCCTTCCAAAGTGCTGGGATTACAGGCGTGCATCGGACCCTTTTATAACTGCATCTAATATCATTCATGAGGGTAAGCCTTTGTAACCCAATCACTTCCCTAAGGGCACACCTCCCAGTACTGTTACATTGAAGATTAAGTTTCCGACACATGAATTTTGGGGAACACACATTCTGACTATAGCAGCCCTTGGGTCTTCATCTCTAGGTGTGGGTTAAAACGCACAATCTACAGGGACCAGGAGATGTTTAGGAGTAGGGCAGTCGTTCTAAACCAGAGGCAGTTTTGCTTCATCTCCCCAAGGGACATTTGTCAATGTCTACAGATATTTCTGGTTATCACAAAGGTAGGAAGGTTGCTATTGGCATTCAATGGATAGCTACAAGTGATACCGAGGAAACTTCCTATAAAGCTCCCGTGGCCCCCACAATAAAGAATTATCCAGCTCCAAATGTTCATAGTGCCAAGGTTGAGAAGCCCTGGAGGAGAGTAATCAACATAGGTAGAAGGTACTCAATATTCAATCTAAAGTAATCCTAAACTTTTATATAACTACTGAATACCTACAGAGCTCATGAGGAGGCAGCAGCCACAGCCCTGTGTACTCTCTGGATGCAGCATGGCATAGCGAAAGGTGCATGAACTTAGAGTGGAGTCCTGAGTTCAAAGCCAACTGTGACATACACTTTGCATGTGCACCTTGGACAAGATGCTTAACCTTTTGTAGCCCCAGTTTACTTACCTATAAAATGAGAAACTATCTCTCATAGGATGATTGAGAGTATTAGTGATATTACCAGATATATGTTAGTTACTTTTACTTTTGTCCCCAAAAAAGTATTTGGCAAGTTATGACAATAATCTAGCCAAGAGAGGATAAGACTATCACTTAAGCAACGATATTATCGATGCATAAAAGTGATTCCATTTTCAAAATATTTCTTAGAATCTACAAGACTTCTTGGCCTAGTGGATGGGGAAGAGAGGAGGGAGGGGCCAGGGATGAATAGAGTAGACAGGTGGCATTATGAACTGAGATATGAAATCAGCAGAGGACCCAGTTGATAGGGGAAGATAATGAATTCAGTTTCAGACATGTATTGTCGTGGGTGGCTTCAAGAAAGCCAGATGGAGGTAGAGTAGTCATATTTACAGTTTGCAAACCAGTTTCACATATGTTGTTCCTTTTAAACTTTGATCCTTATAAGAACCTGACAAAAAGGCAGGCTTTATTATTTATAGTTTTTAAATGTGGAAACTGGGCTCAGGGAGCCTAAGTAAATTACCAAAGACCATCAAGACAGTAGGGGATAGAGTTTTCCTTTGACTCCAGTTCTTAATAATAAGATTTTAAAAAGCAAAATGTCAGGTGTGATAAGTGGCAAATGGAAAATGAGTAGAGGAATAAGCCTTGATTTTTGTTGGTTTGTCTGTGAGGGGTTTACCTGCTCCTCAAAGATTGTGGAGGGCTGCGCAGAAAGGAGCACTCAGATGCGGGCTCTGAAGATGGCCCCAGTCTGTCACATTGAGAAGACAGGACACAGGTTGCTGTGGCCACTATGAGTGGAAACATTTTATAGTTCATTAACTACATGAACACAGAGGCTGAGAGAAATTTGAAACAAAAATGTTAGTAGGCATTACCAACTCAAAAAAAAAAAAAAAAAAAAGATGCAATGATCATGCAAATCAATGGAAAGATATGAATGAACACATTTTGATTTACCCATAAGTTTTTAGAAGCACATTTACTATGGCACATTTTAATCTCGGAGCATTGATGCTCTTTCATTCCAATAGCAATATAAAGCATGCTATTCTGAGAAAGAGCTCTGAAAGCCTGGGTTTTCACAGGTTTGTTTTTCACAGTTTTAATGTTTCTGAAGACTTACTTTTGGCCGTGAGACACATATTCAAAAATGCTCTAATGAGACCAATTTGATTTTTAATTTAGATTTTCTAAATCTGAGTTTCTGAAAATTTCTAAGAAGCAACCCCCACCCTCTGCTTATTTCTAGGAAAATGACAGCCTTTGGTCTCCCAGCTGTGTGATCAGTAGAGGCTCTCTTCCTACTGGTCAGAGCAGCACCAACAAGACTGTCAAAGGAGATGTGGACTGTATTTTAATCAACCTCTATATTTTTCTAATATCTTCTGTATTCAAGTTTCCCACATTTGGGGGGACCTATTAGGCAATTTTCACTTTGTTAATGTATCATTCGTTTCCTCTATACCCTTTTTTGTTTTTTTTTTTTTGAGAGGGAGTCTCACTCTGTTGCCCAGGCTGGAGTGCACTAGCATGATCTCAGCTTACTGCAACCTCTGCCTCCCGGGTTTCAAGCAATTCTTCTGCCTCATCCTGCCGAGTAGCTGGGATCACAGGCACCTGCCATCATGCCCAGATAGTTTTTTGTTTGTTTGTTTTCTGTTTTTTTGTTGTTGTTGTTTTTGTTTTTTGGTATTTTTGTAGAGATGGGGTTTCACCATTTTGGCTGGTCTGGTCTCAAATTCCTGACCTCAGGTGATCCGCCCACCTTGGCCTCCCAAAGTGCCGGGATTACAGGTGTGAGCCACCATGCCTGACCTCCTCTACACTTTCACAGACTGCCATAGCTGTATGTTGTATTTCTTTAAAATGATTTTAATCCAATTTCTTTTGCATCTCTTGTTACACTTCTTTTATTCCTAACCTTGAATAGATTTATTTTCCGTTTTCTCTTTTCCTAAATCAGGCTCTTGAGGGGTTTATCTATTTTATAGGTCTTTTAAAAATTTAATTATACTTTCTACTCTTTTTGCTTTTCATTTCATTAGCACCAATTTTTATCTTTATCCAGTCTCTCTTAGGTTCATTTTATTTGAACTTTTGTTCTTTCTAAATGTTTGAACTTTGGTTCTTTATGAAATAAGTTCCTCCTCCCTCCCTCTCTTCTGCTTCTGCTCTGATTGTGGATGTTGCTAGTCCCAAATGTTTGCTATGGGCATAGGGCCTAGATGTTTCGGGAAGGTCACCTTTTTGTAAATTATTTTATAATTTTCATTTGATTATGATCAGGAAAAGTTGCCTGTCGAATCTCTACTTTAAAAAATGTGTTACAGCTTTTCTTTCCCAAATAAACTATGGATTTTTGTAATTGCTGCATGTGCGCGCATACACACACACACACACACACACTTGAAAATAAGTGTATTGTAAAATCTGTCTATTTCCTATGAGGGGCTCTGCAGATATCCATTCAGTGAAGTTTATTAACTGTATTTTCCAACTCTTCTATGTCCTTACACATTTTTTGTCTGTCCGATCTGCCCAATCTTGAAAGAGGTTTATTGAAAATACTCACGAAGTTTGTGTTTTTATTAAGTTCTCCTTGCATTCTTAATTGTTTAAAATTTGCTAAGGATTTTGTTCCATACTGGTTTATGGCTAATATTTTTTGTATGTAAATTTTGTAAAATAATACAATATATTGTATCTTTTTATACTGCTCTTCATCTTAAAGTCCACCAGTCATACCCATATACCATTGGTATTGCCCTTGTTGATTTATTTTGTTTTACATGTGACTAGTATACATTGCCTTTTCCTTATTTTCAAATTTACGGCTGTTTTCAATACTTTTTCTGTAAGCAGCTTAAGGCTCCATTTTGTTTCTTACCCTTCTCTAAAGCCTTTAATGGGATGAGCTTCTTTATGCATGGTTAGTGTAATCATTGAAATACTTGACTTTGTTCCCTTTGTTTTCTTTTATGGTAGTATATATTTCACTACATATTTCTTCTTCATTAGTTTTTCATGTTTCGTCAAGCTACTATTTTCTTTTCCCATTTTTTTCTTATTAATTAAAAGTTCTCTAATTTTCTCTTCCTTTGCAGTTGCTTTCCCTTTCCCAACACTTATTCAGACACATATTTACCCACTATTATTTGAAGACAAGATGCTGACCACTTCCCTCGTCTCCTTCTACCTCCGTGAGATGAGACTTGGAGGAATACTTTGTCTTTTTCCTCGAATTTTCTTCTTTGCATTCCCCTCCCTCAGAGGTGACATTGAAACTCATTGTCTCCATTCTCAAATTACAGGTTTCATTGAAAATTTGGTTAATTTTGCTTTTTTACATTGAAATCTGTTTCGTTTCTGGACTACCCCTTACTGGTGTTTTGGTCTTTTGGATCTCACTTCCTAGTCTCACACCTTTTTCTTCATGTTTTCATTTGTTTCTGCTGGATCTGGGTTTAAGATAAAAACCACCTTTATTTAAGTCCACTAATTTAGATTTCAACACTGCCTTTCTCTTCTTCAAACAACCTATTGGAGATGTTTAAGGCATGCAATGCTTGCGTGCTTGATGTTGTGTTTGTTGTTGCTTTGAGTACCGTGCTTGATTGTAAACTGCCCATATTATTCCTAAGTGCTCAGAGTTGTGGTCTAGCTCTTCCAAGGGCTCTGTTTTCCTGGACACTTTGTGGTTGATCAGTTTCTTTGGCTTCCCACTCTTCCCTATTGCTCTGTGCCACCCCTCCCTGCATCATGAATGGGATCGCTACCCTTACAAGAGAGAACCCAAAGAGATCCCTTGCCTTTTCCACTGTGTAAGGTGACAGTGCAATGGCTGTCAATGAGGAAGCAGGGCCTCACCAGTTGCAGAATCTGTCAATGCCTGCATCTTGGACTTGCCAGCATCCAGAACTGTGAAAAATACATTTCTGTTGTTTGTAAGCCACCCAGTCTATGGTATTTTGTTAAGGTATGTTGAAGGAGACACTAAGAGGTTATCTTCAAGAGATGGAAGGTAGACCATTCTCTTCCATAGTGGGTTGGCTGGGTGCCTCCAGGAGGCAGCTATTTCCCCCAACTCAGGTATATTCACTTGCTCCTTTCCCTGGGAGACAGGCGTTTTAGTTCTATTAGAGGACTTCTCCTTGGGTTGTTGGGGACAGGAAGACTATTTTTTCAGTCATTTGTAAACTGTGACTCTGATCATGGGTGAACCAAATTCCTCTGCGTCCTTGAAATTGTGATCCACGCTCAGTGAATGCCCAGGGTGGCATTCAACCTCTCATGTGACCACACCAGACAAAGACCCCAGCTCAGCTGTCCTTCAGAGCCCAAAATATTAATGATACTCATGTGTCTGCAAGCACAGCTTTTACTGGACATAGGAAAGGCAGAGAAATTGGCACTCAGAGTGCAGAGAAAGTGAAATATTAAAGTCCAGCCACTGTCTCCTAGAATCCTCTCATTGTGATGCTTTTAAAAATATACACAAAAGTTGTCTTTTAAAAAGACCCTTTGGGTTGAACTCTCTATAAATATGAATAATCAGTATAACTAATTTTTACTTTATAAGCATTGAAGTAGCATCAGAAAGTCATTAATTATCAGCCAAATTTTTTCTAAAGTTAAAAGCAGCAATTGAAAAACTAATATTTCATTCATGTTAGTTTTCTTATCCTTAAAACAATGACCTGATATTCTCAACAAACACTCTAAGATATTAGGAGGAAAAAAGTGTAGTTAGTGTTACTCTAGGATATTGGAAAAGAAAACAAAGTTTAGTTAGTGTTGTTACTGTTACTATGATATCTCAAAGCTTAGCTCCAAAAACTTTCAGGACACTTTAAGTGAGCCAAAATATTTGGCCAGATTTGTGTCATTTTGACCTAGGCCTGTTAGTTCCTAGTGGCGAGAATGAAGAGGAAAAAAGAAACAAATAAAAAATGTGTTAACTCCAGCGAGAATGACGAGGAAAAAAGAAACAAATAAAAAATGTGTTAACTCCAGCCAGATACGGTTTTTAAGAGAAGAGAAATCAACCATCATCAAAAGGCAATATTTGCCCTAAACATTAAACACTTGCGTTTAATCACCCTCAATCTAGTGTTTGAAGAATGTGCAAGTAACTCACAGTCTAGATATTCATGGCAATGAAATCCAGAGTATTCTGCAGGCCTAGTGTTATGGTTTGGCTCTGTGTCCCCACCAAAATCTCACCTTGAATTGTAATAATCCCCCGTGTCAGGGCAGGGCCAGGTGGAGATAATTGAATCACATGGGCGGTTTCCCCCATTCTGTTTGTGGTAGTGAATAAGTCTCATGAGATCTGATGGTTTTATAAGTAGGAGTTCCCCTGCACAAGCTCTCTTGGCTGCCACCATGTAAGACATCCTTTTGCTCATGTTTTGTCTTCCACCACGACTGTGAGGTCTCCCCAGTCATGTGGAACTGTGAGTCCATTAAACCTCTTGCCTTTATAAATTAGCCAGTCTCAGGCATGACTTTATTAGCAGCGTGAGAATAGACTAATACACCTAGTTAACTCAAAATGCATTTACTTTACTTTGAAAGTGCTTTCAGAACTCTTGTATAAGTTTATGCCAAAAGAACTTTTTGGCCAAAGTGTTGGAACCAATGTTGGAAAGATACAGTCTTAATGACCACTTCTGTGGGCCACAATTGAGAAGAGATGCATGATAAATCTTTGGATGCTATCTGAACAGGTATATATAACAAAAGTCACAGTGAATATATGTGAGATTTTCACAAGATACATAAATAAGAATAATTAGGAAGAGAGGTATTCAATTCTTAGGGTAGAAAAATAGCCTGTCAAGTGATCCTTTCAATTTTCAAGGCTGCTATCTCTAAAATACTCTGTAGTGCATATTCATATGCTTATAGGAAGGACATTTGGCTTGGTACACATATCTCTTGAGTCAAAATAATTCATCCTACTCCAAATTTCTCACTGCTTACTGCATATCTCCATATGCTGCTTCTGCCAGCCTCCCAAAATCAACTCCTCCAAATTTGGACACATTTTCTTCTATCCCCTCTTTCCTCATAACTCATCTTTCCTTTAGCAGCCTCTCTCTCTATTGATATTTCCATGTAGTCACCCCGGCCAGGAAAGCTGGGAAGCTACATCATCTTCCTACACTCCTCAGATCCAACCACACTGGAACGCGTGCTGCTCCCTGAACAGCCTCTGTCCCCAGCTTTGCATATACTGTTCACTTAGCCCAAGACTTCCTCAAGCAAATCTGACTTGAGGACATAATGCCCCTTCTTCAAGGTCCACTTCAAATGCCACTGCCATGATTCTGTCCTGTGGATGCTTGTTCACATCACTTTCTTTCTGTCTACATTTTGTTCATTGCACGTATATATCTCTCTCACCAGACCGCACTCTGTAGTGTTCAGGGATAGGGTTCCAAGGACAGTTTTATCTTTCAAAGTCTAAGTGCAGGGTCTTGTATGAATAACATAATCAACAAAAACATTTGTTGATTCTAAACCTATTACAGCACAAACATACTGCACTCACTACCCTCCAGCAGAAATTCAGGAGCTATGAGTGAGAAATCTAATAATTTTAGATTTTTTAAAACAGAGAGGAAAGGGGACTCAGATTCGTTCATTATTTACCGAGTGCCAGATGTTTCAGGTAATGTGCTGGTGCCAGAAACCGGCTTGCCTGTTGCTTTTGCAGAGGAGAGTACACAGCTGTTGTCGTTATTCCCACTTCATGGCTGCAGATACTGAGGTTCGGAGGGTAAGTGACTTGCTAGAGGTCAAATAACTGGTAAGTACAAAAAGTAATTTTGAACTCCCCTGTGTTTGGCTTTAGAGAATGCTGCTTTTCTCCCGCAGTGCACAGTCCTGGATCCTGTGTTTTTCCCTTTTATATGAATTGTCATTGGTTTTTTTTTGTCCCCTCCCCCCCAGAGAAGATGATGTATTTACCTCTCGATCCACCTTTGTATTAGTTTTTTATTGCTGCTATACCACATTATCACAAGCTTAGTGACTTCAGACAACACAAATGTACGCTCTTACAGTTCTGGAGGCGAGAAGTCCAAAATGAGCTTTAAAGGGCACAAAAGAAGGTGTCAGTGAGGCCAGCGGCTTCTGGGGGCTCAGGGGAGAGTGTGTTCCCTGCCTCTTCTCCATTCCAGAGGCTGCCTGCGTTCCTGGGATCAGGGCCACATCGCTCTCATCTCTGCTTCTCACATAACCTGAACTGCCTTGGATATTCTTGCTTCCTGCTTACAAGGACCCTTGTGATTACAATCCCCACCCCCGGATAAGCCAGGATCCTCTTCCCTTCTCAGGATCCTTAATTTAAATACCTTTGGCCATGTAAGGTAACAGTTGTAGATTCTGGGGATTAGGATGCAGACAACTTTGCAGGTCATCACGCAACCTTCCACACCTTCATAAGTGTAAGGTGTATTGGTAAAATAAGATCTTTTCTTTAGCACAGGAAGCTAACTGGTGGATAATGAAGTTGAATCAGGGATGTCCAACTCTGTAAGTAGTTCAGGGCAATACACAATTGAACCAATGAGTCGCAAATAGAGACACCTGTTTATACAAACACCTGAACCATGGATAATTGTGATAATTATATGTAAGCACTTATTGGTTCTATAAAATTCAAAATATACTTGACATTACTCATGGCATATGGTCAAAAAGCCCCAGAGCCATTATACTTTAAAAGATGAAATCTATGTTATTTACTCCACTCTGCTGTGCAGTGGTCCTTTTTAAATTTGAATAATGCCCTGTGGTCACAATTCCCCACAGAAATGCTCACTTTCCTTATAAGTATATGTTTGTTTTCTGCCCATCTGAATGGGAAGTGACTCTTTTTAACTTCTTTCTTTGTTTGCTTCTTCAAGTGAACTAATCATTGAAGCCACTCCAGTGATAAACTGGCAGTTAAAAGACTCAAATGTCAAGATGTTTTTATCAGCCACATCAACAGTAACTTTCAGACTGAGTATTTTTCTCTCCGGTGTATGTCACATTTTTGGCGTGGCTTTTTTTCCCTCCCTTGCAAAATAGAAATTGCTTACGTGCTAATAGGAACTTCCTTGTCTAATTGTTGACACATCTCATCTAGAATATCCTTCACCTGTGAGTGAAAAAGATGATGGGACGTGTTATCCTGTAGCTGTTGAATGCCCATTAGCCCTGAGAAGCAAGTATACCTCCTTGTGTGTATCCAGTATGTGATTGTAATAGAATTCCATTTTGTGGTTTGTGGAAAAAAAGTGTTTCAGAGCCAACCCACGTGTGTTTTCAAATTTCATACCAATATACACTCAGCTTCTGAGCTGTTCACTTGCTCGCTGGCTTGTATCCCATTTTCACATGCAATTTCTTTATGAATTGAAGGGAATATGTAGGCAGGCATCTAGCTGTTTAAGAAAATAAATTTCTGTATTTCGAGCATGTGCCTTGCTGCAGATGCAAGACAAAATAGATAGGTAGACATCTCGGATTGCCAGTGAGGTTTTATTTTTAAAAAGAGATTACAGAAAGTATCCTTCTCCATGCCTCCCAACCTGAATGCTTCTACTAGAATTTTTTTCCTATTTAAATATTGCTCTGCTCCTCAATCAGTAATATAATGACCTATCTGAAAATGCCATATGTCATCAAACTATTTGGCAGCAAAAACCTATTTGAGACCCATTATTTAGTGACAGCAGTGTCTACTCGAATAAATAAACTTCATTATCTCTATGCTCCCACCCATGGACATCTGTGAATGAAGAGTTAGGGCATATTGATTTTGCTACGGTCCTTTGCTGCAAGGTAGGTGGCATGACACCCGCTTACAATTTCAGTGACCGGCCATAGTTTAGAAATAAAAAATCGTTATCTGGAAACCTTTCAAACCAACAGAAATGTAATCAATTTTTTATCTGTGGTTAGGCACTGGAAGTCAGTGGTGGATTTTCTATCCTCAGTGTTCTCATCCTTTTGTTAAAATATTTAGGGAGCTCCCACGGGAAACACTATACCTAGATTGAAACTGTTTACATTAGGAAGTGAAAAATCGGCTCTTTGTATCTTGTTAGCCACAAATACATCCTTGTGTCATGGAGTCACTTCCCCTAGGGGATTATGGGATATAGTTCTCCTCTAGTTTCTGAATATCCTCCTGCTGAATGGCTGAAGCCACAGGGACTCACTACAACCTTGATTACTATTTAAATTCAGCATACAGTTTCACATCATGTAACTTTAACTCCCATTCAGGTGGGAACGTACTAATTTGACATCTAGAAGTATTCCCAATAATATTCTTTTGATGATTATGAAAGAAAAATAATCCCATACTGGAAGATATGATAGAAATGTTCCTAGGATTGGCCAGGCACTGTGGCTCCTGCCTGTAATCCCAGCACTTTGGGAGGCTGAGGTGGGCAGATCGCCTGACGTCGGGAGTTCAAGACCAACCTGACCAACACGGAGAAACCCCATCTCTACTAAAAATACAAAATTAGCTGGACATGGTGGTGCACGCCTGTAATCCCAGCTACTCAGGAGGCTGAGGCAGGAGAATCTCTTGAACCTGGGAGGTGGAGGTTGCAGTGAGTGGAGATTGCACCATTGCACTTCAGCCTGGACAAGAGTGAAACTCCATCTCAAAAAGAAAAAAAAAGAAAAAAGAAGTGTTCCTAGGATTGGTAACATGTCTTAGGTAAGTAATCGTTACATTTAATATGCTATTTCTTTTTAATTTTTGTTTATTTATCCATATTTATGGAAGACACACTGTTGTTCAAACATAGTCAAAGTGACGGAAAGGTGAAGAAGTCGTGCTCTCTCCTGTTGAAGAATTTGCAATGTGTCCAGTAAGAGGAAAGATACATGCTTACAAACAACTACAACGTAGGGTGGAAAAGAACAGATGCCATGGTAGAATTATAAATGAAAAACTATCAGGTATCTGAGATGGGAACCTCCTAGGAAGAACGGGGGGAACAGGAGAAGGCCTTGTGAAGGAGGAGCATTTGTGGTGAATGAAAGTTAACAGTGACTAATTGACGGAGTATCTACACTGTGTGCCTGACAGTGATGGACAAGACAGATACAGTCCAACCTTGGAGAAAGACCTGAAATAAGACTTTATACAAAAATGAATCAGTTACAAATACGATCCATCCGTGAGGAAGGTTCTCCTATGATGTGGTATCTTTGTCTGTTTTGTGTTGCTATAACAGAACACGTGAAACTGGGTAATTTACTAAGGACAGACATTTATTTCTTACAGTTCTTAGAGGCCCGGGACTCCAAGATCAAGGCACTGGCAGGTCTGATGCTTGGTGAGGGCCTAGTCTCCACCTCCAAGATGCCATCTTGAAGGCTGCATGTGCTGAAGGGGAGGAGTGCTGTTCCTCACAGGGCAGGAGGTGGAAGAGCAAAGAAGCCACTTTTAAAAGGCATTTAGCCACCCAGGAAGGTGGTGCTTTCGTGGCTCAATCACCTCTTAAAGCTCCCACCTCTTAATACTGTCACAACAGCAATTAAATTTCAACATGAGATTTGAAGGGCACAAACATTTGAATGTTCAATCATAGCATGTAACATTTAGGCTGGAGGTGAGGATGGCCAGAAGTAGAAGAGACAGATAGTAGAATCAGGGAGGAAATAAAGGGCAGAATTAAGATCCAGTGTGTCTCAAGATACAGGTATGGGGATGAGAGATGCAACTACTGTAAACACAGCTCCTTGGGGCTTCAGTGACATATGGGATTCATAAGCAGGTATAGGAATTTATGGGCTCAGAAAACTGAACTGAAAAGGGAAAAAACAAACTGCTAATTATTGAGTACGTACTACAGACCATATATTTTATCAAGTTCTTTATACATACATATTACATTTAATTTATAATGTTCTTATTTTACAGATGAGGGAAATAAATATTTAAAAGGCTGAATGATTTCCCTAAAATGATACCGCAGGTTTGTAACGTTCACTGTTACCTGAAAATATTGGAGGGTGGGTTAGGGAAAGGAGTCTGAATCCGGGTGCAATCACTCTTATTTTACGGGGAAAGAGATGAGAAGAGATTAGGCTATTCTTCCACAGATGGAGAGCTGGATAGGAGGAGAATTAGGATTAGAAACTTTATGTCAATATAAATGTCATCAATACAAATTAGAGAAAGGAAACAAGACGAGAAAAAGTTTAAACATGGAAATTTCTATCTCTTTATTGCTTCAGAATTAAGCCCCCAGATTCCATCAAATTCCATAGCAGAGCTTTGACAAGGGTCCGCTGCAAATGGGTGACATGTGCACTGAGATATTTATCCTCTCAGCCCTCATGGTGTAGGGAACAAGTTTGTTGGGAGACACCCACACACACACACACACACACACACACACACGTGTGCACGTGCGCGCGTGCACACACACACACACACACGCACACACGTTTGTTTTTAAGGATCAATTGAATGTTGAGAACATAGAAACTCTGAACAGAACCTCAAAACAGGAGCTAGTCTGCGGATTCCGAAAGGAAATTCTTCCCTGAGGACGTGACGTTTCAGTGGGCATTTGAATGAAGGCAAAATACTGGGGGCTCTGGGAGAAGGCTAGAGAGACTGGGAACTACAAGTAGATGGAAGCCTGAGGTAAGGGGCTTCCACTGCAGGGAGGTAGAGATGGCCAATGTGGTCTGTACTTCAAGAGGAGAGTGCCAAGCAGCACGTGGACGGGTCAGAGGGGACAGTGGAGGGGATGGAGTGGTGGTAATGGTTTTGTGTGAAGGTTAAAGGATTTGGGTTTTCATCTTAATAGGAATGGAAAGTCATTGAGTCAATGAAGGTAGGTAGGTTGGTGAAGCTTTTTGTTGGGGAAGGATGTTCACAGCATCAGGTTTTCACTTGCAGATAACTCTGTGGAGCAAGTGTGACCATAGCAGAACTCTTAGGAGGCTGCTGCAGGTGCAGCTTTAGGCTGTATGATGGCAGCAGGGGCAGAGAGAAGCAGGTGCTTATGAAGACCCACAGGAAGCTGGATGGAGGAGAATCGGGGGACAGGGGAGAGACAAAAATCCAGCAGAGTGAGGTAGGGAATTGGAGAAGGGTGAGAAAAGGCACCCAGAATTTTGTCACAGGCTCCCCCAGATACAGGTATTTGTTCTGACCTCCTTTTTTTCCTCCAGAAAGACAGGTCTCTGGCAATGTTGTCTAGGACAGAATCAAACTCCTGGGCTCAAGGGATCCTCCTGCCTCCGGCTCCTGAGCAGCTGGGACTCCAGGTGCCTGCCACCACACCAGGCATCCACTTTCGACTTCTTTTGCCCCAAAGTTTAGTTAAAGCGATCTTTTTAATTCATTGTGACTACACCCAACACTCTCCACATCTTTCTCCTATATTTATTTCAACCACCTGGAATTGCCTTTCCCTCTGTATCTGCATTTCAACATCTTGTTTATTCTTTACGCCTCAGATCCAATGCCCCGCTATTCATGAGATCATTCCTAATTTGAAGTCATTTCTCCTTCTGTGTATACCTTAACTTTAATGATCTGTGTGGCTCAACACATACATTTATCACATTTTTTCTTGTGTTTATTATTTGTGTGTCTGTCGGCTTCCCCTTTGGGACTGGATAGAGCAGATTTTATATTTTATCTGCAAACGTCTACCAAAGTTTTCTGCAAAAATCTACCAAAGTTTGCAAACCAGTTAGAATTGGACTGACACTATTTTATTTTTACAATACAAATTTTGTATTATTTGTCAATTCCACATAAAATCCAGATTTCTAGTTTCTCAGGGAAAACAAAGACTTGGCCATCTTTTATTTTCCTTCCTTCCTTCCTTCCTTCCTTCCTTCCTTCCTTCCTTCCTTCCTTCCTCCCTCTCTCTCTTTTTTTTTTTTTTTTTGAGATAATAAGTCTCAGTCAGTTGCGCAGTCTGGCGTGTGGTGGCACAATAATAGCTCACTGCAGTGCTGACCTCCTGGCTCAAGCAATCCTCCCATCTCAGCCTCCCAAGTAGCTGGGACCACAGGCTCATGCCACCACACCTGGCTAATTTTTTTCATTTTTAATTTAAGGGACAAGGATCTCACTATGTTGCCCAGGCTGGTCTCAAACTCCTGGCCTCATGATTAAAGACACGAGCCACAGTACCCAGCCTCAAGCCATCTTTTGGAGTAGGTGCCTACCCTCTGACCTCCATGCTCACTACTCCTTATTGTCTATTAATTCCCCTTACTGGCCTGGCCCCTGGAGGCATCTGAGTTTAAGGCAGTGGTCTAGAAATTCTTATTGAGTTTAACAAAATCTCATCAACAATAGTGTGTTGAGCTACTTAATTCAGGACTGATTGGTGAGGTCATCTCAGGTAAAATGCATCCAATGTCACTTCAAGGCCATTATTTCAGATTATTTGTGATGCCTTTAACAAGAGAGAGGGAGGTGTGTAGATATGCATCTAATAGAACAGCTCTGTCCTTAGTCTAAACTTCAATTTCCAATATAAAGACATATAAATGTATGTGAGGAAGGAACAGAAAGCTGGATACATTCTCGATTGAATTAGCATTGCTTGCTTTGTTTGTAATTGTTTGGATATTTAGCAAGCATGGGAGGGGAAGTTGGGTTGTAACTGATGGAGATTGTGGCTGTAGACAATTGGGTCTAATTGAGTTAGTATGGCTTACACAGCGGATATTGCTTCCTGGTTGGAATCTGGTGCAAGTGCATAAATAATCAATTTCAGTAGTAGAAATGTGATGGTTAGAAATTCTTACTAACACATATGTGTAATGATGAAAAAAGGATATACCATTCTTAATCCCTTGTGCTCTAATGTTATAAAATAGCCTTGATTCTAATGATATGCTCATCCAAACGACTGAAATTTAGCATCGTTTGTTGGTAGATGAGAAAAGTAAAAATAAAATCCCCCAAATGGAGTAAAATATCAGGAGGAATCAAAGTAATTTATTTGATATTACTGTGTATTAAGCACTTTTTCCTCCCTGCATAAAATGGAATTTAAGGCTTATAAATCACTTTTTGAATCATTGGGAATCTTGATGTTTTCTGAAAATGGAACTATAAAGAGTTGAAATGATAAAAATAGAGAGCTAAAGCACTTGACTGCTCACAAAGGTATAAACAGATAATTAAATTCAAAAGACAAAAAAATCAACAAAATGTGAGTGCCTCACTGACGGCACAGAGACCAGAGGAAAAGTGCATCAAGATAGTCTCAAAAATATATTAAAGGTTAATATATTTTTTAGTTTTTGATCATAGACAACTTGAAATCTGCTTTCAAACTGCAAACTAGTTATTTAAAAATGAATCATTCTGATTTCTGATCTAAAAGACCTATTTTTTTTTCTCTTCTCAGAATCTATTTCTTGGCTCTGAAAACAATAATCCTAAGAAGTATTCTGTTGCAAAGTCTTCTATGAACACAACATGTTTTACGGGCTAGAGGAGATTCCAGTGAGTGAAAAGTTATGGCAAAATCTTTATATCCTGTGAGGTTACATAATTCTTTCCGTAATGTCCTTGGCTGAAGACATTTATAAAACTTGTCCTACTCCAGCACCGTCTCTGAGTTCATCTCCCAGGAACACAATAGCCATAATAGTAGCCATTATAGCTGCTATTCTTCTCAATTGTAAAGGCACAGTGAAATCGTGGGATGAAGCTGTGTCTTGATTGGCTGTTAAATTGCGATCAATGAAAAGTATTTGTGCCATAATTTTACAGCCAAGCAAGAACCGGCCATCCTGGTGGTAAATCAGCATGTACATACCATCAAAACTAAAGTGTCTCACTTGGATAACTGAACTGCATTTTCTTTAAGACAACAGGGTACAATAGAAGGTACATTTAAAAAAAAATCCGCTTGGGCATTTTTCTGCCACCTGGTTAAAAAGAAATAACATATGAACAAGGACAAAGTTCAAATAAGAATGGTGACTTGCCTCTAAATTATAGCTTAGTTGCATCAAGTTATAAAGGAAAAACAATGCTCCTTTTAATCTAATAGGAAGTGAAAATGACAAACATGTAGTCACCATTCTCAAGGGTCAGCAAACTTTTCCTCTAAAGGGCCAGGTAGTAAATATTTCAGACTTTGTGAGCCATATATGGTCATTGTTGTGTGTGTGTGTGTATGTGTGTGTATATACACACAATTCTTTAAAAATGTAAAAACCAGACTTACAAAAGCAAGCCATGAGCCAGCCTCAGGGCTGCAGTTTGCAGACCCCTGATTTATATGAATGCTTATAGATGTGAATTTTAACAAAAGTACAACACATCTCTTTTGATCTCCTCTATATGGCCCCTTCCACCCTCCTCAGGTTCGCCACCTGGAGAAATGAGCTGGAGAGTATTCTTAGTTTTTAGACCAGTGCTTGAAAACAGTAGCCAGGGCTCTATCTGTGAAGTGTGGCTGGAAAATAAATGTAGGCAATCCAATAGTACTTTTCCTATTGCGCACATCTATAGACTTTCTTGACTTTTCAGAACCTGTCATTGTTCATCTCTGTCTCTCAGACGTGTAAAGAGTCTTAGAGAAAACAAGCAAGCAAGAAAACAAACAAACAGAAACAAAAACGAAAACAAAGAAACAGAAAAAATGGGCTTCCCAAAAGCCCACAAAAAAAGCCAAGAACCCTCAGTCCCAGACAGATACATATACATGACCAGATAACGCCTAACGCCTGCTTGCCAAGCCAGCCTGTCTGCCGTGATCTTTGCTTCCTTGTCCAAAGGAGGGCTGTTTGAAGCTGTGCTTCACTGTCACTTTGAACTATTTCTTCTACCCTCTCAGCTGCTTCCCAACTCTCCATAGCACAATTACTTGGTTATCTTGCTGCTATTTTTTCTTTGCCACCAGTTACCCTGCAACAGGCATTTTTCAATACTGTTCCACTGAGTTGCTCCATTCTGAAATGCCATCTTGCCTTTAACATTCAAGAAACACATCAGCATTTTATTCATAGTAAGAGCAATAACAGGTTACAGTTAGCAAGTGCCTCTTCTACGCTAGGTACTGTTCTCAGTGCTTGATATAAATAACTCATTTAATCCTCACAATGACCCTAAGAGGTAGGTACTACCATTGTTTCCATTTTACAGAAAAAGGAAGTGAGGGACAGGAGTCAAGCAACTGAACAACCAGGAGCAAGTCACCTGAATTGTTCCCTCTATAGGTAAGGAGTTCTTGTTTGTTTGTTTGTTTGTTTTTTGAGACAGAGTCTTGCTCTGTTGCCCAGGCTGGAGCTCTCAGTGATGCGATCTCGGCTCACTGCGACCTCTGCCTCTCAGGTTCAAGCAATTCTTCCACCTCAGCCTCCTGAGTAGCTGGGATGACAGGTGTCCGTCACCATGCCCAGCTAAGTTTTTGCACTTTTAGTAGAGATGGGGTTTCATCGATGTTGACCAGGCTGGTCTTGAACTCCTGGCCTCAGGTGATCCGGCTGCCTCAGCCTCCCAAAGTGCTGGGATTACAGGTGTGAGCCACTGTTCCCGGCCTAGAAATTCTTATTTCTTATTCCCATATGCCCAGTATGTACTCTGGTTGGGTGACTGTTCCTAGTATATTGTTTTCAGAATAGTTTTGGCCATTTGTTCATCTGGTGACCATGGTTCAGTCTACACAGAATATGCAGATATCCTGGTTAGGTCATTACACGGTTAGGAGTTTGCAAACACGTGGCTCCCATCTTGAATCTAGTCCTCATTAGATTTGTTGTTGTTTTTAATAACTTAGTTGCAACACTGACAATTATGTGTACTTCACAGGAAAATCTTAATTTCTGGCTCTTTTTTGAAGAACCAGAAGCTCTGGCAATCCTGGGCTTGCGTTCTGGCACAGCGATAATTGGCTCCATTAGCCACCTTATCCTGGGCAATTGCTTTCCAGTTTGCCTGTCCCCGCAGACCACACTACTCATCCGCATTATCTGCCTAGCTCCTGAGGGCTTTTGAATTCCCACCTCCTAATAGGCAGGCTGCTTCCGATTGTTCACCCAAACAGAGCACATTGTATTGTGATTCTTCTGGAAAATGTATAGACCTAGTCAAAGATGCCGCACCAGAGCTTTAGATCCTTGCAGTATAATTTAATAACCTCCCCATACTTTCCTTTGTACTCATCTATTATTATCCCAGGCATTTCCCTGCTAAGAAAGTGTTTGGCGGTGTCTTAATGCGCTAGCCTCTTCCTGTTCCTTTGCTGTTTTGAATAGCTGTGTCAGCGTTCTCAGTGCTTATGTGACTTAGGTAATACATGTCTGCTGCTATTTTCTGGTATATTTTATAAAAGTTTATAAAAGTAATTGTCAGAAATGATCATGCTTTGATTAAATAAATATGCTATTGAGGAGTTAGGTACACAATTTAAATATGGCTTGAATAATTTGTTAGCATATCTGCCAACTTATTTCAGTAGCTTTAAATTATAGAGACGTTTGTGGAAGCACCATCCTATTTTGCAAATTTGACAGCAATAGCTGTTTCCTGAATGTATTTGACATTATTTTCTACATTGTTTTATGCCAATCACATTTACTGCAAACTGCTTATTACTTTATTGCTGAAAATGGCAACATGTATTTATTTAGCTTTTTATTTTAGAATCAGCAGGCTATCACTCGCTTTATTAATCAGATCCAACCTTGAGGATTACAGCCACTGGTTTCAAGTTTATCTAATTGCTGCTGCTCAAAAACTGAGAAATCAGTAATACAGTTATGTCATCCCCTTGAGGAATTATTGTTTCTAAGGATATTATATGTGTTAGTGGGAAAAGGGAGCCTTCCAATTTATATATTATTTTTCCATAGAGAACAGTGCATAAGTGGCCTTCTAAATTTTGTTTTAGGAGGTTACCCGTGTTAAAAGTCAGACTGACATTTCTTTATGCATCACTTCTTTTTCTCATTCTTACAATTTAGAAAGGTTTCCTTTTCTTGTATTTTCAGCCATCTCCCCGGCTCACACTGTTACATTTGTTATAAAATTAAAACTACATTTGTTAACTCACATACCATCGTTTTTATTAGCCCAGCAGAAAAGTCAATATTTCTAATTTGTTGCCTCTGGATTTATGCCAGTTTTGATGTATAATAACAGCCCAACAAGGCAACATAATGTATACTAACCCAAATCTATAAAGAAGGGAAATGAAAGTCAAAGTAATAAAAAAAACAGTACTTGGGAACCAGAGATACGTGAAGCAATCTGAAACAACAGTTACGCCAGCCTGCATTGGGTTTTGATTGTTAAAAAGGAATGTGCCTTAAGACATTTAGAATTTTAGAAGAGAAGGTGTTGAGTGTTCTTTTCCTGTGGAACTCACAAGGGTCTTTTCCTAAGCACCATGATGCTGTCCCAGATGTGCTAGTAGAAGCCCAATATAAAGTCAAGAAAGCTGGGCTCCCAGACACTAGGGAGTCTGAGGCAGGGTCATCAGTTGAATACAGGAGGCAGAGGTTGCAGTGAGCTGAGATTGTTCCACGGCACTCCAGCCTGGGTGACAGAGCAAGACTCCATCTCAAAAAAAAAAAAAAAAAAAAAAAGAAAAGAAAAGAAAGCAAGCAAGCTGGGTTCCAACTTGTAGACCCAAAATGCGTCTCTTAGCTGAGCTTCGGTTCCCTTGTATGTAAAATAAGAGGTTGGTTGAGACTCAGTTCTTGTTCATATCAGCGTGTAAGTTCTATGAGTTTGATTCTTAAGAGTAAAAAAGACAAAACTATATATATACACATACACACACACACACACACTTATTTTGATAATATGCATTAACAGGTCCTTTTCAAGAGAAGAAGAAAAATAGGAAAGAGAATAAATAATGATAAAAGATAGAACATTGAGGACTGCTGAAAATGTAGATTCTATCATCCATTTCCCCTGCTTGATTTCTGAACCCTAAACGTCACCAGAGAAAATAGAGAAAGCTGTTCCAAATTTATGATCATAGTCAGAAAACACAGGTAGGATTATTGCCTCACAGTTTCCTTCCTCTTTTCCTATCACATTATCGTCAAGACAACGTTATGGTTGTGCCAGGGAGAAGGCCCAACATTAGAAAGCCATGCATGGCAGTAACAGAACCTAGTTTCAGTCCAGTTTTTAGTAGTCTCGTTCACTCAAAATAAATAATCACTGTGAAGCCGATGGGATGAGTCAAAACACATATTCAGACACTTCAGTTATGACGCGTCCTCTGTCTTGGGCTCGAGCCCTTCTGCCAATTTTACTTGTTAATGCCTATGAATTAAATGCAAAGTCACGGCTTATATACAACATGTTGAGGAAAGATGGGGTAGTGTTAGAGTTAAATATATACACATTCATGTATATGATTTGCTGAAGGACTGAATTCGTTATACCGATACAGTCTACCACACGAAATCAAAAACAACCAGAGGAAAAAGGAGAGGAAGGAGAAGGTGTGTCAGCTTGGATCAGAGAGCAAGGAGACAATGGTCTCTGGAGCCCTATCTGGAGTCCAAGGCCCTTTCTCTGCTCTCCTGGGGTGTCCCTTTCGCCATTATGTATTGGCCCTTTTTTGTTGCCTGCAGTTCAATTCTGAAAGCAATGTTGACCATGGTGAGCAGTAGGGGCCACGTTATCAGTAGCAAGGTAAGCTTCATAGACTTCTTTTAGGATTGAGAGGAAGGGAGCAGTTTAAAAAAAAAAAAAAGGAAAAAAGATTAAAAAAACCCTCCCTTTTACAAAGAAAAATCCCTATGTACAAAGAAAAGGGGAGGAAGTATATTTTGAGAGAGTAAAACCTTGTCGACTGGGCACCACGTGGGCCCTGGACTGGGGAGGGGCTCACACTTTGGCCTGTGGGCCTCCCTCTTTGCAATCTGAAATAAACTCACCCACAACATGGAAACAGCACAGCGTCCAAAAATCATTTCCCGAGAATACAAAAGGCAATTTCTAGACCTGCTCTGACATGAAGTAAACATTTTCTGAGATGTAAAAGTGGATGCATATATCTGGGTAGGATGAAATGAAAGTGGTGAGGCAACACCACCCTTTGGAAGGAAGGATACATTTCTTAGTTGAGGTTGTCCACCTTATGCAACGTCAGTGTTCTGGATGGGTTCCAAACTGCTCATACTCTTGTTTTATGAACTCGCTTCTACTGAGCGTCTAGGCTGCGTCATAGGTGATCATCTCTCTCGCCCCTCATGGTCAAGTAATGACGTCATCCTGCTAATTCTACTCCACCTCTCATGTGTGGGCCCCACCCCTCCCCTTCCTGGGGCTCATCCTCTAGTGCAGATGCCCCTGTCCCTGCCTCTGGCATAACCCTGGTCACCTGTACTGTGCCCTCTGCCTGGAAGATCTTCAGCACTCTCCACATGCCTAAGTGCTATCCCACTTTCAAGGGTGGAATCCTCAAAGACCATCTCATTGGTTATTCCTGCTGAACTCCCAGCTGAAAGTAACCATTCCCCTACTGAACATCACAAAGTTTTCTTTGAGCTTTTCCTGCAGTATATGTCCCTTTCTTCTTGTATAATTCATGAATGTGCCCTCTACTGAGGACAGGGCACTTGTCAGATCTGCTTTGATTGGGCCCAAGACCTAGTGTCTGTCTAATACACTTTTGATGAATGAATGAAGGAATCTATGACTATAAGGAACACAGGTGACAAAAAGAAGTTTGAACTGTTATATTATGCTCCTCCTTCCTGATTCTGTACGTTGGCTGCTGGCAGCTGCAACCCATTACAACAACCATAAAACATTTCTGACGCCATCGTTTATTCTATAGCTCATATCCAATCAATTGCCAAATACTCACAGATATATTCCATCCCCTTTCCTTCCTATATTCAGGCCTCTAGCCTATCTTGTCTGGATACTACAGTGACTCCCTACTGAGTCTCAATTCTTCTGTGCTTTGCCCATTGGAGTCATTTTCTGCCTAGGTACCAGAGACATCTATTTAAAACATAAATCTAACCCAGGTCATATCCAGGTTATACTTCCCCATAAATTCCCGTCATGTAAAGGTATTTTTATATGGCTTACAATATCTTCTTTGGCATCTTGTCTACCTCTCCATGTTCAGCTCCAACTTCTCTTCCTTTCCCATGTGCCATGCTATTTATTACCTTCATATTTTTCTCAATTGTTATCTGTCTTTTGAGTTATCAGTTGAGAAAACATTTGTTTTTATCATTGGCACAACCAAATTACATCAGCCACTTGGTGATAGCTCAGCAGCTCAGCAACTGGTATCAATCATCTGCTGAAAGAGTTGATTGAATGCAACATATCACACCAGTTTTCATTTAGGCCAAAGTTGCTATGGACTGACTGTTTACATCCCCTGAAATTCATATGTTGAAGCCCTAATAACCAATATGATTGTATTAGGAGGTGGGGACTTTGGGGAGTAATTAGGTCATAAAGATGGGGCCCTTATGAACAGGATTAGTGCCCTTATAAGAAGAGACACGGGGAGATGATCTCTGTCTCTGCCACGTTAGCATACACCAAGAAGATGTCTGTCTGTAAACCAGGAAAGGGATCCTCACTGGGAACCATGTCAGCCAGCACCTTGATGTTGGATTTCCCAGCCTGGAGAACTGTGAGACATAAATCTCTGTTACTTAAGCCACTCAGTGTATGAAATTTTTGTGATAGCATCCTGAGCTGACCAAGACAAAAGACATCCATCTAAAACACAAATCTGAATATTGAGAGACACAGAAATAACCTATAGCAAGCATGCCAGGGTAGAAATGACTCTGCCTAAATAAACTATCAGAATAGTCAACTATGCAAGGGATCGCAGGCTACTGTTGTTTGTGCAGGTGTTAACTACAGAACAGTTTCCCAACCCGAATTACCTTGTAAACCAGTAGGTAAATTTCTTCTGTGAATTCCTGGACTGATGTAGCTGGGATTTGGAGTGAAGTGGAGAAGCACAGCCTGTGAAAAAGGTGCTCTGAAGTAACTTAAGACACCACTTGCAAATTATTTAAGGTTCCAGTTCCTGAAATGAATCCTAAATGTGATTTTCTTACATCAACTAAATTTCTTTGATCCAACTTGACCCAGACAGAACTAAAATGTTCTTCAAAATACTACATAATAAAAGTAATAAAAAGTGGGACACACACACACACACGGATATTATTCAGCCTTAAAAAGGAAGGAAATGCCATCATTTGAGACATGAATGAACCTGGAAGACACTATGTTAAGTGAAATAAGTCAGGCAAAGAAAAGCAAGTACTGCAGGATCTCACTTGTATGTGGAATCTAAAAAAGTCTAATTCATAGAATAGAGAGTAGAATGGTGGTTGCCAGGGGCTGCAATGTGGGGCAAATGGGAAGATGCTGGTTAAATTGTACAAAGTTTCAGTTACACAGAATGAATAAATTTCTGGAGATCTAATGCACAGCGTGGTGACCACAGTTAATAATAATCTATTGCACACTTGAAATTTGCCAAGAGAGCAATCTTTACTGTTCTCACCACACACACACACACACACACACACACACACACACACACACACAATCACAAAGGTAACTATGTGAAGTGATGGAGATGTTAATTAGTTTTACTGTGGTAATGACTTTGCAGTGTATATATATATATAAAAACATCACATTGTACACCATAAAAATATATAATTTTTATCTGTCAATTATACTTCAATAAAGCTGGGGGGAAAATAAAAACAGTGACTCAAGATATGTAAACTATAATAACAGTGGAGTGCTAAAGATGTTGCTAAGCTTATTTTTGATGCTTGTTTTGTACTTATCTTAAATCAAAATGTTTTTGGATGTTGCCAGGTGTTATTAATGTGGAAACACTAAAACAATAGGAGGTACATAAAGTAATAAAAAAGGACTATAGGACCAGCCCTAATCATCATCTAAATAATAGGAAATACAATAAAACAAATGAACTGAAAACACTGAAAAATACTCAACAGCATTCCAATTGAAAGAGGCAAGTATTACATTTACTAAAATGATGTGAGCTTTTCTTGATTCAGATACTCATGCAAGCACAGCATTTTCTTCTTTGAATGTATGGGAAAGCCAGCCCTTTTGAGAGTGAGAATAGCTTTCAAGACTCCTGATTTAAATTTCAAACTCTTGATCATAGCTGGGGAGCAAAGGTTTTCATCTTGGAATTGGAAATTGAGTTCTTTAGCTCTATACCAAGTGATAATATTAAGCATTTTGTTGTATCCACCATGCAAGCCAAGTTCCCCACTGTGCCTTCAAAGCCACAGTGAATGAACCATATTTGGATTTGCTTATCAGGAAGAGACATTTAGAAAGACAATGCACTTGTCCTGCAAGACTGAGACTCCTGATGCTTTTAGATAGGCCTGTGGAGAGCTGCAAAATGGGCCCTAAAATCAGGCTGACATGGTCGCTTAACAAGCCTCAGCATGCTCTGTGGGCTCAGTGAGTTTGTGGTGTCACCCACAGGGCTGCTGATGGCAGCCATCATAATTAGAACACATGAATCAAAAACACCAGGTGAAGATTTTGACTTAGAAGAAAGAAAAGGCAGATGGAGGGAATTACCATGCCCTTTGACTATTAAGCTCTTTCATGCAGCTGGATCGCCGGCCAGCTCTGGCTGCATGAATGAGTCTAGCGCAGTGTACAGAAGTCTCACCCTTCCTGCTACCAAGCTTCAAAGGGGCAAAGAGAGCAGAAAATCTCTTCCTTGTCAGTTCATTGGAAGAAGTAAAATCTTAGCGTCTTTCCCAACATTTGGTAAAACAGGTAACAGTGTTTGTCTTAATTTATTTTTTTAATATGGAAAATGACTTGGCAATCTTTTCCAGGAAAAAAAAACAAAAACAAAAACAAAAATCTCTATAACCTCAAGGGATATGACCTTGAAAGAGATTTGCTGAACTTTAATATGACTGGATTTTTTCCAACCTTTATGGGCTCTTGATTTGAAAATCTACCTAACAAAAGCTCTGCCAGGAAAGCTGTTATTACAGAGATGCTGCTCAACAGGCAGAAGTGGGTTAATTGCAAGCTCTCCAGTAAAATAAAGGAGGGTTTTGAAAACAAGTGCAAATTTGACAAAATGTATTGCATTACTCTTATGGAAAAAAACTAGGAGGGAGAAACATTAGAAATGGCAAAATGTCTAAAATAAATAGATGTTATAAAATCTGTCGGAAGAGGCTATTCGAGATTTCAGATTACTCATAAACAGTTGCCCACTGACCTTGATATGAACACAGAAATCCATTAGCAATCAAATTTTCAAACATAATTGTATACTAAAAAATCCGTATTTTTTTCCCTATCAATTTACGTTGACAGGACCTAGTTTAATACCACAATGTGGACTTATTTATATTTTTATCGTCTTTTCCAGTATATTGCTTTTGAGATTAAGTAAGCATAATTCATGATGAAGAGCTTAACAGTAAATTGTGAATTTGTTCAGAGAATTTCCTTATAACACTCTATGACTTTCATGAAAATTTAACTTCCATTTTTGAGCCAAAATAAAAGCTTCAAAATACACAAGAATGTTTATGTTTTCCTATTTACAAGCAGTTAGGATATTTTTCTTCTAACAAAGTTAGTTTTAAGGATATTCTCCTGACCTTAACAATTTTAAGAGAAAAATTACGCTGTCTTGTTACATCTGTGACTTCATTTACAACAATATCATTTAATATAATGTCGATGGATTTGGATTATTTTGAAAGGAAGACCCGACACTATTTGAATGGGTTTGTTATATGTAAGCTAAAATGCAATGGGAAACTCAGAAACGCTGTTATCATGTAGACTAACAGGAAACTTTACTGAATCCATCAAAGAAATTAGAGAGAAAATTGCATTTCTGTCCATGCGTCCTAAGAGTGGCTGTCCCTGGAGGACACATGCCTTAATTTTGCCTATTAAATAAATGAATATTCTTGAGAATCCACAGAGTCAGGCAAAAACAACACGGTGCCTATTGCCTACTTTTAGTTTAGTACTAGCCAAAATAGGCATTTCTCTGTCTGATTTGAGCTTCATTTGGAAGCAATTAACTATTTTATGTGAGATATAATAAGGGTCTCCAGTGCAGGGACCACAGTTACCTGCATTGGTTGTTTAAGACTTAATTGAGTAAAGTCACGTTCACATTCAACACAGCTCCGATGATAACCAGTTCCTTACTGCCGAGTGCTGTCTCCTCTCTCATTTCCTAAAATGTGCTGGGCTGGTGAAAAGAATCTGGGGTTAAGAGTAGGCTAACATTACCAATTACTTTTATTCTTATATTACTTTCCTGAGATTTATATTTGATCATCAAAATGGCCAGAAAGCACAATAAATAAAATTCTTCACACTTTGTTTACAAACACTACCCCAGATGTTCAACTTTACCTTCATGTTTCATTTTATAAAATTATGATTTGTATTTGTGTGTAAAATTCAATTTTTGTTGTTATGATTAAAGCAAAGTAAGCTAGAGACTTCAAACATGCTTTAAAATCGATTATTTCATTGTAGGAAAAATGAGAGGCATTTAAAGAAGTCATAAAATGTATCATATAAATGTGGCAATCAAAACAATAAATACCCCCAACAAAAGACCGGAACTTGAGTAGCTGCACGGCCCATGTTTCTCCGGACCACTATGATGAAGACATTGCCTGGTTCAAGGCGATTTGCCTGCCAAGCAAGTTATCTAGCCCCTGAGCTTGAAAAACAGCTCATTCCGGTTTGACTCCGGTCCCAGGGAAACTGGTCCCTCCTTTCTGAGGGTTTCCAGTATGTTCTGTACATGCGCCATGAAAGCATGTATCATATGGCTCATAATCATCTTTTACACAGTTTTTTCCACAACTAGACTCTTAGTTGCTGGAGTCTGGGGGCCAGGTTTCTTTGTACTTGAACCCCAGGACTAAGCAGGGGATCTGGCACAGAATAAGCAGGAAAAGGTAAGCAGAGGTAACTTGCCTCTAAATATCACCGGAAATTTCCACTGAGGAAGATTCTCAGTGAAGGCCAAAGATGGCCTCCATCTCCTCTCTCCACGAGCAGATATTAAGAAGAATACAGTCCAGTTTAGAGCCATTTCTTGGAACTGAATGCTTCTGACTGTTTAATTGTCCTTGCTTAAAAAATGTGGAGAATTAACTAAGAAAGCCTTATTCTTCCGGGTCTAGATTGAAATATCTCTGATGGGATGGATAGGTTTCCTTCCATTATCTTCACTTCATTTTTTTTTCCCACTCGTAAGCAGTAACTTTTCTATTTCTATTTTCTTTTCTATTCTTAAAGACAGAAGTTACACTTTGCAGCTTGGACATCTTGACTCTAACCATGTGAGAAACTTAACAAATAATGATAACTGATAATATACACAGTGCAATTAACTGTTGTTAGAGTTTGCTTTTTAAAAGCACCACATTGCAGACACAATCTTGAAAATGCTTTTAGGAACAACGTTCTATTTAGTGTTTAGCAAATCAAACACTTTTTGTGTGATTGGAGAAAAGTGAGCCACTTCTTATACCATCTCTAAAAGAAAAAACAATTTTTTTTCTTGCTACTGCCACACTCACTGCAGAACCCAAGTGTGGCCAGATGTGTGGGGGTCTTTACACACACACCAAGCAATCCTCTGGGGGCCCCCAGCTGGCTATGTCATACTTCAGTTCAATTCTGACAGTATCTACCTGAGATAGAGTCAGAGGCTCAGGTTGGGGCTCAGTCCCACAAGACTGACCCTTCTTCTGATGCCAACTTTCAGAAGTAGATTGTCACATACACTTCTGACCTACCCACTGTAAACTGCACTCCACGACCCCATTCTTAGGTTCCATTAATTTGCTGGGCTGGCTCACAGAACTCAGGGAAACACTTATATTGACTGGTTTGGCATAATGAAGAATACTACAGAGGATACGGATGACGTGCCAGGTGAAGGGATGTGTAGGGCACAGGACATAGTACGGGGCAGGGGATGGCATGCCACCCTCCCAGCACTTCCATGTGTTCAGCAACCTGGAAGCTCACCTCCTCCTTCTGTTCAGCAACCCAAAAGCACATCTCCTTGTCTAAGACTTTGTATAGAGCCTGATCTCCAGCCCTGACCCTGCATCTCCTGGAGGTTGGTAGGTGGGGCTGAAAATCCCAGTCCTGAAATCCTATAACTGCTTGGTCTTTCTGGTCACCAGCTCCATCTGAGTCTAGCTGGGGTGCCCCATCTAAGTCCTTCATGAGCATAAACTTAGGTGTTACAAAGGGGGCTCTAGTGGCTCACGCCTGTAGTCACAGAACTTTGGGAGGCCGAAGTGGGTGGATCACCCGAGGTCAGGAGTTCAAGACCAGCCTGGCCAACATGGCAAAACCCCATGTCTACTAAAAATACAAAAATATAAATAGCTGGGCATGGTGGTGCGCACCTGTAATCCCAGCTACTCACGAGGCTGAGGCAGAAGAATTGCTTGAACCCTGGTGGTGGAGGTTGCAGTGAGCCAAGATCACACCACTGCACTCCAGCCTGGGTGAGAGAGTGAGACTCTGTCTCAAAATAATAATAATAATAATAGTAAAATAAAATAAATAAATAAAGGGGGCTCTTTATAAATAACAGAAGACACTCCCATCACTCAGGAAATTCTAAGAATTTTAGAAGCTCTGTGACAAGAACTGGGGCAAAGACCAAATACATATCGTACTAATCGCCCTCTTAGTGCAGTGGGTAGCATGTCAGCTTCATATTTCACGTTATACCACCTAGCCAATATCCCAACAGTGTTCAGGCCTTGCCTGTACACCTAAACACCAAAATTAGCAATGGTTGGAGTTTTCTGGAAATGGAGCTGGTGGCTTTAATTGTGCTACATGCTATGCAGGTAAGGGATAATCAAAATTAAAATATAGGGCCAGGTGCAGTGGCTCATGCCTGTAATCTTAACACTTTGGGAAACTGAGACAGAGGCATGGCTTGAGGCCAACAGCTCGAGACCAGCCTGGGCAACATAGTGAAACCTCCTTTCTACAGAAAGTTAAAAAATTAGCTAAGCATGGTGCTGTGTGCCTGTAGTATAGTCCTAACTACTTTGGCAGCTGAGGCAGGAAGATCGCTTGAGCGATTGCAGGCTTCAGTGGGCTCTGATTATACTACTGCACTCCAGCCTGGGCAACAGAGCAAGACCCTGTTTCTAAAAAAAAAACAAAAATTAAAATTAGAAGATGGGAGACGCTTTCTGTACTCTACATAGAAAGTACAGCGGTGGGCTACATAGCGTGGGTTTTGATCCTGGCTCCTCTGCTTACTAACTGTGTTTCCTCGGGCAAATTTCCCATTCAGAAAATTGGAGCATTAATGGGAACCTATCTCATCAGGTTTTTGTGAAGATTAAATAAGGAGCAGATGTAAAGTGCTCAGATCAGTGCTTGGCATCTAGCAAGAGCTATTTAAGTGGTTGCCTTGATCATGAGGAAGAAAATAAAAGATCTACCATTCATGATGTTCCGTCATGATATCATCATCAGAGGGTGATAAAGGTTCAGATTTAGATCTAAGTAGCTCCCCAGTGAGTGCTTTCTTTAATTTAAGGGTGTTAACAGTAAAACCAGACTCTGTAAAATATTTTACCGAGGTTTATTCTGAACCAATATGATGAGTGCCCATGGCCCAGAAAAAACACAAACCCAAGGAGACTTGGGTATGTGATCTTGAAGTGGCTGGATTACAGTCTGGCTTTATATATTATTATGATGATTTTTGACACAGGGTCTTCACTTTGTGGAGTATAGTGGTGCATTCTCAGCTTACTGCAGCCTTGATCTCCGGGGCTCAAGTTCTGCCTCAGTCTCCTGAGTCGTTGGGAATACAGGTGCCCAGTACCACGCTTGGCTAGGTTTTATACATTTTAAGAAGGCAGGAGTTATAAGCAAAGACAAATGAACACACAGAAGGTATACATTGGTTCGGCCCAAAAAGGCAGGACATCTTGAAGCAGGGTTTACAGGTAATAGGTGGATTCAGAGAGTCTTTAATTTGCAATTAGTTAAAGTAGTAAGGCTCTGTCTAAAGCTTGGAATCACCAGAAAGGAATATTAAGGATGGATGGGCCGGGCGCAGGGGCTCACGCCTGTAATCCCAGCACTTTGGGTGGCAGAGGTGGGCAGATCACCTGAGGTCAGGAGTTTGAGACCAGTCTGGCCAACATGGTGAAACCTCATCTCTACCAAAAATATGAAAAGATTAGCCAGGCCTGGTGGGGTGCACTTGTAATTCCAGCTACCCGGGAGGTTGAGGCAGGGGAGTTGCTTGAACCAGGGAGGTGGAGGTTGCAGTAAGCTGAGATGGTGCCATTGCATTCCAGCCTGGCTAACAGAGTGAGACTCTGTCTCAAAAAAAAAAAAAAAAAAAAAAAAAAAAAAAAAGATAAAGATGGATGTAGCAAGAGGATGATGCCTGCAGGTGTAACTCAACCCTTGCCTTAGGTCTTGTTTACCATTTGGTATCTTAATTGCCACAAAGAGTCTGTTCTGTCAGTCTTAGGATCTCTATTTTAACATCGATACTGCTCTTATTGTGCCTTATATTCAAACAGGAGGGGGTGGAACAAGGTGTGTCTGGCCTCCTTTCCAGTCATGGCTGGGAATTCAGTTTTTAAGTTTTTTCTAGGGTCTCCTTGATGAAGAAGGGATCCGCCAGTCAGTGAGGTGCTTAGGATTTTATCTTTACTTTACAAAGGGGACATAAGGGAGTGCCACGGGGCAAAGATAGTTCTTATTTGTTCCAACGTTCCTCAATACCTAGAGAGCCCTTTCTGGTCAGATGGAAGGAGAGTTATCCTTGTGTGCTTTTGTTATGTCTTACGGTTGTCACGAGGTTCTGCTGGGGCTCAGCAAACTCTACCCCCAAAGACTGACACCTTGACGTGCTGAGAGACTGTAGAACCTGCTTCAGGATCAAGATCCCTGACTGTTGCCTTATCCCCACTGAGGGCGGGGAGAGATTCCTATGGAATTTTCCTATCTGACCACGAAAGCTATTTTCCAGGGAAAAAAAAAAAAAAAAAAGCGATTATCTTAAACACTCTCCCTAGCTCCCTAGAAATCTCATCAAATAACCAGGAAAGATCAATCACCAGAGTAGAGACTGGCAGTCCTCACCTTGCCCACACAGACTTTGCCTCTGTTCTTCCGAGGGCAACTCCAAGAGATTGCCTGGGGACTCCTTCTGCATCTTGGTTTCTGTGCAGCTCCACCCCTCACCCCTCACCCCTCACCCCTCATCCCTCACCTTCTTTAGTGTCTGCCTCCCACCTCTTGGGTCCATCCATTTCTCCACTATGAAGAGAATATTTAAGCATCAACTATATGGCCCCTCTTCGAGCTCATACTTTGTATGACTCCTGGGCACATGTATACATTCTGTGTGTCTTATCTCCGATGAATCTGCCCCTTGCTAGATTTTCAGAGAACCTTCAGAGGGTGAAGGGGATGTTTTCCTTTGGCCTTTACAGGACAATGCCTTTTTGGTACCACATATGGTACAAAGAGTGTCACATTTGCGTAGGTAACTCTTTGAAGTCTGTAAGTCCCAAAGTTAAGAATTACTGTCAGATTGTTTTTTCTCTTAGAGGATTTTTTCTGAGAATTCAACTGGTGTAGCAGTTTCCTCCTTATGCTTCTGATGGTTTGGCTTGCGTATGGAATCACAGAAATGATGTGATAAGATATAGCTTTTTCCTTACTGCCCAGCATCACTGCATATCTTTCATGGCCTTAGCTTATATTCAGGCATTGTTTCATTTATATGTGGTGCCATTTAAGTCATGCTTGTTAAGGCAAATTGTTGCTCCACTCCCGCATTAAGACACTGTTGAGACTATTCCACTTTACTCAGAAACAAAAAGTGTGTGTGTTTGTGTGTGAGTGTGTGACAAGACAGAAAAAGAGAGAGATAAAGGATGAGTATCCCTTATCTGAAATACTTGGGAACTGCTGGTGTGTCGGATTTCATTTTTCAGTGGCGGGGGTCGCGGGGAGGCAGATTTTGGAATATTTGCATTATACTTACTAGCTGAGCACCTCAAATCTGAAAATTAGAAATTTGAAATGCTCCAGTGACCACTTCC
The DNA here is from genome assembly GCF_047675955.1 of Chlorocebus sabaeus. NCBI lineage: Eukaryota > Metazoa > Chordata > Mammalia > Primates > Cercopithecidae > Chlorocebus > Chlorocebus sabaeus. Next base: position 132,440,198 of record NC_132910.1, on the reverse strand, counting down.
TTTGAGCTGTATATTGGTGCTCAGAAAGTTTCAGACTTTGAAGCATTTTGGATTTTGACTTTAGGAATAGGCATACTCAACATGTATATGCACATACATATTAATTATGGTCATGTGTGTCAATTCAAGGACAAATCTGAACCGCATTTTTTAGGGATGCCACCGTTGGCTTGACTCTTTTGGGTCCTGAGCCAATGGGAGGCAAGCTCAGAAGAGCATGAGGAGACAGTTCGAAAGTAGCTGTGACTTTCTGGGGCAGGCAGGGCTTGGCTCCAACCACAGGCCTGAACACAGGATTACCATTCCACCCTTTCTGATTTCATTTATCAAGCTTTCTAAGATGCCTCCTGTAGCCTCAGATAAATGAATCTGTATGTTATCATTTACCTATGCATCTCCTTATTATTGTTCTCCTGCCTGGTCACCTACCATTCAAAGTATCATCTCCCGGCTCCAACCTCACACAGGTGCCTTCATCCACTATTCAGCTCAGAACTCACTCTCCCCTTAAGCCTTTTCTAAATCCTCTTAACTTTTGTCACTCAGCACTTAGGCACATCCCCTCTGCATTCCCATACTCATTTTATGCTTTGTCACGAAGAGTTAGGAATACTCTTATGTGTACTTTTCTTAAATTATTTCAGAAGTATATAGCATGTCTCCAGCCACATTTTACGTTTCTAAAAGCCAGGTGATAGATTTTAAGTCTGTCTTAAAATAACTTCTCTCTCACTCCTTAGGCTCCATTATGTTACTCCTTTTACACTCAACAATAAGTGTTCATTGAATAAACTTAAAAATGGTGAGGGGGCAATAGAGTAGAGAGTATATACATTTTCTGAATCATGAATTATCATATTGGGATGATTGTCCCTTGGTTTGCAATAATGTAGTCCTCATAAGAAATGGGCAGAAAGTGTTTATCTGGAATGAGAAAAAGGAAATCCTCTCATGAAAAAATTTTTTGAGAGATTAAAAATTCAAATGAATTTGATGCTTGGGAATTCACAGGGGAAAATAATTTGAAAGGACAAAACACAATTGGAAAGGCTAGAATAACTATAAATAAAAACACAACAGAGAGAAAACCAAACCTGAAAACTATTCACCAATCTCACTTGTGAATATAAAATGGAGAAACCATAAATAAAATTTTAGCAAATTAAATCCAATAATATATTTTAAAAATTGTTATTAAGTATGTTTTATTGTAGGAATGCAGACAATATAAATTAAGATATTTTATTAATATAGCATATTGAGGAGAGTAGAAATAAAGTCACACGTTCATTTTCACAGATACTGAAAAAGTCTTTGGTAGAACTTGTCACTCACACCTGATTCAATTAAAAACAAAAATTATACAAACATAAAGAGAAATATTGCTTAAATAACCAACGGCATGTGTCAGAAAACAATTCACTTAGTGGTTTAAAAAAAAAAAAGACCCATTTCCATTGAGAGTAAAGAATAACACAAGAATGGTCATTGTTGCAGCTATTTTTCTTTGTTGTTTTGGATCCTAGCCAGAGCAATAGAATAAGAAAAGTAAATTTGAAGTGCAAATGTTGAAACATAGTACATAAAATCACACTTCAGAAAATGCTACCATTTTATACTTAAAGAGTCATCTGGCTTTGGGAGGCCAAGGCTGGAGGATTGCTTGAGGCCAGGAGTTCAAGACCTGCCTGGGCAACATGCTGAGACCCACATCTCTTCAAAAAGTAAAAAGTTAAGGTGAGAATAGTGGTGCACACTTATAGTCCTAGTTACTCTGGAGGCTGAGGCTTGAGGGGCATCACCTGAGCTCAGGAGGTCACGGCTGCAGCAGGGAGCTATGATTGTGCCACTGCACTCTAGCCTGGACGACAGAGGGAGGCCTTGTCTCTAAAAAATTCCAAACCAAACCAAACAACAACAAAACAAGCAAGGTAAAGCTACATATTTTTGGTTCAGAAAATTCAATATTTTAAAGAGAAAAACTCTTTTCTGATTAATATAAAAACTAAATGCAATTCTGATAAAATTTTCTTGGAACTTTTAGGATGAGAATAAAGAGAAAATGATTCTGAAACACATCTAGAAGAGGAGCTATGTGATAATAGCTTTGAAAAGAAAAATGAATGTGAATGTTTGGGGAGAAATTTTTCAAGCAGATTTTACAATGAATTTTACATACACACAGCAAATAGAATGGTGTGGTATTGTCAACAGAATTGGTGAAGCACAGAAGAAAACAAAGCAGTCAGAGGAGAAAGATGCAGAAACAGGCACTTGGCATAGGGTTAAGAATGTATTTTAAGTTAGGCACGCAGAACTCTTCCTCTTATGGTTTACCAAATTATATAAATAACTATTGAAGATTTAAATGCATAATAAATAAAATCAAAAATTATAATATAAAATTGAAAATATATGCTAAGAACCAGAATCGATAGAAAAGAGAGTATACAACTTTATATTCAGAAGACATATCCCAGGGTGGTTTTGGACTGTGTCAGCTTGGTTAGGTTGGAAAATGAAACTACGTTTCCCAGAATTCCCCTCGTTATGTAGTTCTTGTTTAGAACTGGCTAACAGGAAATGTTGATCAAGATTTGGAAGATGCCTGGGTTCGTTCTTGGTTCACACAGCAAAAGCAAAAATAAATAAAAAACTTAAAAGAAAGAAGAGAAAAAGCTTTGGAAGATGAAAATGAAGCAGCAGCCTTTACCCTCTAAAGGACATCATGGCTAGAGGCAGTGAAAACAGATGCCAAGGTGCTGGTGGATCAAGTGTGTCCTTTCTCTCCCCAGATGGCCCATCGCCAGGTGCATAAACAAGGCCACCATAGACCTGTTCACTACTATCCTTTGTAGACTCACTCCAGTAGCTGGATATGCCTCACTTCAGGAGTGCTGGTTAATGACTTTTTTCTAATCCTCCAACTCCTCCTTTCAGACTCTTATTCCTTCTGCTTCTGCCACAATGATGTAAGACCTAATTCCTATTATAATTCCTCATTCCATAATATGCACAGTAGTTCCTCATCTCTATTTGAACTGGTACACCCAATGAGGACATTCATCAACCTGAGGGCGAAATTCCAGTAAGGAACTCGTGGACAAACAAGAAAAGGTTCCAGGAGCAAAGGTACTTTTATTCAGAGAAATGGATGCTACTGACATGAACTACATTTCTTTTAAATGTTTCTTTTTACAGTGAGAATAGTGAGCTCAACTTCATGATCCAGCTCAAAGCAAAGATTCTGACTATGCTTTCCTTCCCTTGCTAAGGATGTCTGAGCAGGGGGAGAAAGGATTTATTTCTCAATCAAGGCAAAACTGACTAATAAAGTGGAAGCAATGGAACATTAGGAGAAAGTGGCCATCCTATCATAAAGACACTGAGTCAAGTCAAGGAAACAGGGCGGGATCTGCTGCATGGCCTAAACACTAGAACATCTTTTTATTTTTAATTAGATAAAAGGTTGCCAAGTTTTCCCTTTCTTCATCTCTGAAAGTTTATATAGATCAAAGAACAGGATGCTTCCATAAATTGAATTCTTACAATAAAGATTTTGTAAGAAATTATACAATAAATATATTGTAAGAAATTATACAATAATACAATATACAAGAAATTCTTACCATAAAGATATGGTAAGAAATTATACATTTATTACAATAAAATTGCTAATACTAATACAAGTCCCTATGCATTAGTGAATGTTGATATAAACTAAGAATAAGAAAATATTTTAAAGTAGGTGTGAGTTGCGAACAACACAGATAAAAGGCCATCCTTTTTCTGCTGCTAAGGTACTATGTGATTTTTAGTTATGTTACGTAAGGGATATAAGTTGTAAGGATATATTTTTTTCATGAGTTTTTTATTAATTAAAATAAAAAAGTAAAATTCAATTATCAGAATAGTGCCTGGCATATGAAAGTTTGATATATATTACTGAGCAAAAATTTTTTTTTCTCTCTCTGGTATGAATCCTGTGCAGACAAGGATTACTCTAGGAACAGCTGAGTTCCAGCATAAGTAACTGGTAAGTAAAAGCAAATTTAACTGTACTTAATTATAAGCTAAGTCTCCTGTCTTAAACTAGCTGTAATTTAGAGTATGACGATAATTTGCCAATGAGATTCTGTCTCAGCCACAACTAATCTTTGAGGAACTGTGGTGTAATCAGACAGAACTTGGATAAGGTGGAATGGGGCAACTGTCGTGATTTTCAAAAGTAGGAAGGAGGAGGGTTCCACATATTATAGACATAAGTGTGACATATTTAACAATTTCCATGTGATATTAAAATACATTCAGTGATTTCTAAGAAGTTGAATACACTAGTAATAGGAATCAGCATATGTTCACCCCAAATAATCATTGACTTACTAAAAATCAAGATAGCTGACAAAACCTTGCAAACTAATCTTGTTGAAAATAGCAGGAACAAATAGAAAGATATCCCATGCTCATGGATCAGAAGAATTAATGTTGTTATAGTGACCATACTACCCAAAGCAATCTACAGACCCAATGCAATCTCTATCAAATACTAATGATGCTTTTCACAGAAATAGAAAAAATACCCTATAATTTGTATGGAACTGAAAAAGAGCTGAAGAGCCAAATTAATCCTGAGCAAAAAGAACGAAGCTGGAGGCATCACACTGTCTGACTTCAAAATTTGTTATAATGCTATAGTAACCATTTTATTGGTATAAAAACAGACACATGGACCAATGGAACAGAATAGATAATCCAGAGATAAACCCACACACTTCTAGCCAACTCATTGTCGGCATACATGGGAACATACATGACACCTTGTTTAATCAATAATGCTAGGAAAACTTGATATCCATATACAGAAGAATGAAAATAGATACTTAAATCTCACCATATACAAAAATTAACTTAAGATGGATTAAAGACTTAAATATAAGACCCAAAAATATAAAACTACTAGAAGCAAGCGTAGGTAAACACTCCAGGACATTGGCCTAGGCAAAGATTTTACGGCTAAGACCTCAAAAGCACAGACAACAAAAACAAAAGTAGACAAATGGGACTTAATTAAATTAAAAGGCTTCTGCACAGCAAAGGAAATAATCAACAGAGTAAAGAGGCAACCTGTTGAATGGGACAAAATATTCACAAACTGTTCATCCAGCAAGGGATTAATATATCCAAGCTGCACAAAAAACTCAACAGCAGAAACAAAACAAAACAAAACAAAACAAATAATCTCATTAAAAAGTGGGCAAGAGACTTGAATAGACTTTTCTCAAAGGAAGATATAAAAATGGCCAACAGGTACATGAAAAAATGTTCAATATCATTAATCATCAGAGAAATGCAAATCAAAACCACGAGATATCATTTTAACTCAGTAAGAATATCTATTATCAAAAAGACAAAAATAACAGATGCTGGCAAGGATGCAGAGAAAAGGGAACTGTTATACACTGTTGGTGGGAATGTAAATGAGTACAGCCATGATGGGAAGCAGTATGGAGATTTCTCAAAAAACCAAAAATAAAACTACCACATGACTCAGCAATCACACTGTTAGGTATTTATCCAAAGCAAAAGAAATCAGTATATCGAAGGGATTCTTGGACCTCCATATTTATTGCAGAACTAGTCACAATAGAATAGATATGGAATCAACCTAAGGGTCCATCAATGGATGCATAAAGAAAATTGGTGCATATACATAGTAAAATACTACTCAGTCATAAAACAGAAGGAAATCTTGTCATTTACAGCAACATGGATGGAATTAGAGGTTATAATGTTAAGTTAAATAAGCCAGGCACAGAAACACAAACATTGCCTGTTCTCACTGATATGAAGGACCTAAAAGGATTGATCTCATAGAAGCAGAAAGTTGAATGATAGATATCAGAAGTGGAAAAAGGTGTGTTGGGGAGGTGGATAAGAGAGGTCGGTTAATGGGTACACAAACATACAGTCAGAAAGAGGGATTAAGATGTAATGTTCAATAGCAGAGCAAGTAACTATAGTTAACAACAAAGTAGTTTGTATTTCAACATACTCAGAAGAGAGGATGTAAAATACTCCCAACACATAAAAATGATAAATACATGAGTGATTGATAACCTAAGTACTCTAATTCGATCATGACAAATCCTATGCATGTAACAAAATATTACATGGACCTCCAAAAATATGTACAAATATTATGCATCAATAAAAATAATACATAAATAAATAATGCTGGTGACAACATGGAGGAAATGTAGGCTGGATGACAAAATGGTGAGGGTGAATTTGTAAGTGTCCAAATGAAGACATTCTAAACCAGGATTTATTGGTGGTTCAGTATCTGCTTATGGAGAATAATCCAAAGCTTATTGTCGGACTGTGTCTTTAGTTCTTCCTGTTTGATAATTTAATAACTTAGTAGAAAACATAATTGGTACACTTATTAAATTTCCCAATATTACTAAGTCAAATGAGGCAATTAATTCATCATATGACAAATTCAGGAACCAACAATCCAAAAAGATATCAACCAGACGAGATTTTGCACTGTCACCAACACAATGAATTCTAATGGGCATATACACATAATCCTCTGCTTGGACACAAGAAACTCACCCCCAAACGAAAACGAGAACCACCATCTCCAAAGCAATCGAAATCAAACACAGAAATAACAACTGTGTATATTAAGGCAGGGAAAATTCTTACTAAAAAGAATTTAATAAGGACTCTTATGGAGAAGAGACCAGAGGGGTGAGCTGATACCATACGTGGTATAGTCAGAATGTTGTGCCTGATGGGAGTGTAGGGTCAAGAGAAAGGAGAGTGACGAGTGATGGCCCTGTACGGGGGGAGTCAGGACTCTGCCCAGGCCTCTTTCCACAGTTGACAATATTTAGTCCAGAGGAAGGATGAACTGATAAAGGGATTATGACCCCAGCTGAAGGACTTGCAGATTTTGAGCACACAGTAGGTGCCTACAAACACAGCCATGAGGGGCCCTCTGATAATAAAATTAACAAGTTGTAGCTAAGTGGAGGTAGATTTGAGTTTAATTTTGAAAAAGAGGCTCAATGTCTATTTCTTCATTGGGAATACTGCAGAGGGGATTGAAGTTCAGAGTTGGACATGATATGTGCCAAAGGCCCCTGAAAATGGGACATTGTATTTGTCATTTAGTGTCACGGTTATTCAAAGTACTCTGAAAATTTAAAGAGGTAGGCAGTTATAAACACAACCTAATAGAATAAAAATAAAATCTGCTAGAAAAAAAAAGCACACACAAATTTTAAACACAACAGACCTCACCCTACTGATGTGTAGAAGCATCTGTTTCAGGGTCACAGTGAAGTAGAAATCACGAATTCAGTACTGGTGGTGTGGAGAGTCCGGCAATTCAAAGTTAAGAGGTAGGAGTTTTCATCTCAATATTCTAACATCTTGTGACCAAAATAGAAAGCAACTTAAATTTATGGGGCTTCTCATACAGCATTTACAGCATAAGTTTGGAGCAGATAGGTTTTAAGGTACATTTCAACTCTCAGTTTTATAAATGTATGCACAGATAGGCCTGTCCTAAATGGTAGCTGAACTCCCTGACATCAACTGTAGCAAATACTGATCGGATTCTGCAATGTAGAAATGGGAGTGTATTCCACTAAGCAACAACTTTCCTGCTGCTATTGACTGTATCTTGAGAGTTCCATGACTGATTTGGGTCTCCACAAAGTAAAGAGAAAGAGGTAATTTTGAGTCTATCTGATGCTGAAGCAAAAAAGGAAAAACTCCTTGGGTGAAGGAGTTTTTGAGGGAAGGCTAAGGAGCTGAGATTTAACCTGAAGAAGCAAAATCTGGGTGAGTGGTTTGCAGCAATAATCAGCCACAGGAAATCATGTGGGTGCTGGTGAGCCGATGTTTTCGGTGTCAGATGAGAGCCGAACAAGAGAAATGAACTCAGAGACTTAACAGTAAAGTGGAGGTGTTTTGATTTTTTTTGGGGGGGTGCCCTATGTCTCTAAATGTTTTTGAGAGAATGAACTACGTTAGCAGGGAAAGTTGACGGATCTCCTTATCTGAAAGTTGTAAGAAAAATTGCAGGCCATTCTCTGCCAGATTAAGTGTAGTTCTACATGACCTCGTGATATTTTTCCACTGTGTTACCCACATAATAAGGTGAAAATTCAGATAACATATGAAATTCAAAGTAGGCCCATCTTGCAAAACAACCAAGGTCTGTAGTACACTGGCTGATGAGGACGTGATTTCATTTGGTTGTTCAAATATATTCTTCAAGATACTGTGTAACCTTAGTATCTGAGAAGTGGTTTGTTTCCTAAAAGTCAGGGCTGAGTACATTTTTACATTGGCTGACAAAACCAGGGATTATAGTGATAAAAATCCTGTACTCCTTGATGAAGTGGAACTACTTGAAGTTGCTTCTGCATTTTAGTTGTTATAACACATTAAAAATTTTTTAAAATCAAATGATTAGGTCAGTCAGTATCCTTGTATATTTAGGAAAAGAGCTACAGTGCTATCACTTAATTTTTCCTAATAGCTCATATGGTTTAAAAATGATTTCTATTTTAAAAATTATTATTATCATTTTTTTTTTAAGACGGAGTCTTGCTCTGTGACCCAGGCTAGAGTGCAGTGAACTGATCTCAGCTCACTGCAACCTACACCTCCCGAGTTCATGCCACTCTCCTGCCTCAGCCTCCCAAGTGGCTAGGATTATAGGCGCCCGCCACCACGCCTGGCTAATTTTTGTATTTTTAGTAGAGATGGGGTTTCACAATGTTGACCAGGCTGGTCTCGAACTCCTGACCTCATGATCTACCTGCCTTGGACCCCCAAACTGCCGGGATTACAGGCGTGAGCCACTGCGCCTGGCCAAAATTATTATTTAGTACAGTCATATCACAAATTTTCTTTGCATAATACCTGTTATACAGTAGGGGTTGTGCTATTTACATAATTAATCTGATCTTTAAAAAAATCTCAGCACCTAGATGCTTGGCTATGTTTTCTTTCCTTAAAGAACACAGATAAATTGTTTCAGAACATTAGCTAGCCCAGATGTTTTGGGCAGGAACAGGTTTTGACTAAGGTGAGTGTAGCATCTTTAGAATTTGAGAGAACAGCTTGGTAAGCAATTCTTTCTGCTGTACACCAAAGCCTTGCTTCGCAAAATGTGGTCTGTGGGACTGGCAGCATCTGCATCACTGGGAGCTTGTTAGATAGAAATGCAGAATCTCAAACTACTTAACCAGAATCTGCATTTTAAAAACACAGCCGGTTGATTTGTGTGCACAGCGAAGTTTTAGAAGCATTACACTAAATACCTCTTGGGAACAGAGACGAGTTGGTTCCTAATCAAAGACAGGCAGAGACGCACTGTGTCTGCTGGGCATCTCTGAGGACAAGGCAGAATTGTTTCAATCAATCCCAATGAGCGACTGATACATTCCCATCATTGACATTAACCCCCTATGACAGTGAATCTTGCTTGGAAGCCTCTTGTGTACCGAGGCTATACCTTTACCAAACTTGCTTTTTTTCTTCAACCCTTGGCAGCCACTGGCCTAGAGGATACAGTCCAAAATACATGTAGCATAACATAATTGAATATTACATTTCCAGTGCATCACCTATTACATGTGAACTAACATCTCTTCCTGCTATCCTTGTACCCTCCATTTTTACAAGATTACTCAACATACCTTCCATATCTAATCTGTGCTTGTTCACGTCTTTTTCTCATCCTGGAATTCCTTTCTTTCTCTCTATTTCTGTAGAAATTCTTCACATCTATAAAGGCACACATTAAAGTTTATTGCGGCCATGAAACCTTTCATAATCAGAATTCGTCACATTCTACCAGGTGAGTCCATAACATCTTATTCTCTGCATGCGCAGTGGTTAAGAGCTTTGAAGATTCAGGAACCTGGACTGAACACCCATTCCTTACTGGAGCTGCAGTCTTGGCCAAGTTTCTTAGTTGGTTGGATCCTTAGTTTCATCCTCAGTTAAATAGGGACAACAACAGTGTCTTCCTTAAAGAATGATCATGAGGATTAACAGGGTGTGGGGCACAGAGTAAGTTTGCAATAGATATTTGCTGTTATTGAAATGAGAACAGTCTCAAGCTTTGATGTACTAACATACATACCACGGAGAGTGTTTGTGGGCTACGTGTGCATGTTTCCATCATACTAGATGACAGACTTCTCGAGTGCAAGGACACAATTTTATCTGTGAACTTCCTCACTCCTTTTTTTTTTTTTTTTTTTTTTTGAGACAGAGACTGGCTCTGTCGCCCAGGCTGGAGCCCAGTGGTGCGATCTCGGCTCACTGCAAGCTCCGCCTTACAGGTTCACGCCATTCTCCTGCCTCAGCCTCCCGAGTAGCTGGGACTACAGGGGCCACCACCACACCCAGCTAATTTTTTTGTATTTTTAGTAGAGACGGGGTTTCACCGTGTTAGCCAGGATGGTCTCAATCTCCTGACCTCGTGATCCGCCCACCTCAGCCTCCAAAGTGCTGGGATTACAGGCCTAAGCTACCGTGCCCAGCCAACTTGCTCACTCTTAAGACAGTGAGGTTAGCACTGTCAAGTGATAGCCTTACCACAATACATTGCATCTAATCATAATCTGTTCAATTGTAATGTAAGCCAATTTGTCATTTTGGTTTCAAAAATATTATGAATAGTCACATTCTCTGTAAATTATTTATTCATATATGTAACCCCTCAACGTTCTCATCTCCATAGTAATTTTTAAAAGCTTTCCTCAGGTGCCTTTTGTGTAATATCATAATCACGTTTATGGATCTTCCTTCCAAGACCCTCCACACTAACCCCAGAGCCCCAAATTGCATATTCAAGAGTTAGATTTCATTGGGTTCTACTGCTTCCCTGCTCTAACTAGGCAGGCACTGAGGGTTCCCATGTGTCTCATGCCTTTTAAACACCACTGTATTTTATTTTCTAAAAATTGTACCGTATTTTTGATGTATAAATTCTTAACTATTAAACATAGATGACATGCTTTCCCCTTAGTTTTAGGCTCTGTAAATTGAATAGATGTTGGTTAACACAAGAATTATAAAGATAATCTCCACAAAAGGGGTATAGTAAATGATTAAACATCCAATAAGAGAAACATCCAATTCCTCCCACATATTATGGCTGCAAATAATAATACATTTCAGATGCATTTTATTCTCAAAATAAATGATTAAAAATAGGGCAAAAAAATTCCACAAATTAGTTATTAGAGACTGTACACCAAATCACCGCAAATGGTTTGAGTCAATTTATTTGTACCTGGACATGAATATATCTGATGGCTTTATGTAGATATTTAATGTTTTAACCCATTGATGAATTATCGGATTTTAAAATCAGAGAACGTTTTAATAATAATTACAAATAAGTTTTATTAAGTGCTAACTGTAGGTTAAGCACTTGACAGGTTTATATTATTTAACTAAATGAGGGGAGTCATTATTATATCCACTTTATAGATGGTGACACTGAGGCTTACCTGGTTACAGTGCCCAAGGTCAACACCTAGTAAGTGATTTAGCCAGAATAAAACCCAGGCTGTGTCATTCTAAAGTTTACATTTTAAACACAGCAATCTCTCCTTTGCATGTGGAAACTGAAGCCCAAAGTGTTTAATGTCCAAAGTTAATATACCATTTGTTAGTGACACACCAAGGCTTAAGTCACATGACTGCTATTTCTATGCTTTTTCCAGATTCTTCACAAGAGTTGAGTTAGATTGCATGAATATCTTTTAAAGATAAGGAGTAAAGCTGACTTAAATGACCCCCTTAATATCATGGCTACCCTATAAAATCCAATCAAACAATTATCAGTTCCATAATGAAATTCACATATCAAAAAGCTCAGATAAGCACTCCTTGCTAAAAGAGAAAAAATCTCTTGAAAACAAGAACTAAGTTTCGATGAAGGTCATTATCTTGAAAGCTTTCAAATGTTCACAATGAAACAAAATTTCTAAGTCAAGATTTAAAAAAGGAAAGGAAATGGAAATAAAGTAAATGAGAAAGATGGCAAGATGAGTTTCATCTTCTCTAGACATTTTATGTTTTCATGTTGTTCTTATATTTTAATTGCCTATAAGATTGAGAAAACACTGAGGGCTATAAATATTTTATGTCTCCTGCTATCACATCATAATAAATCATTTGATATTTGTGTATTTGATAGGAATGTAGCCAATATAATAATAAAAGCATACTTATGAATAACTTTTGGTTTGATAGAAAAAAGGCACAGCATTTTGTAATATAAATTGACACTGGTATCATAACATAATACCATGCTAACGAGGGAAAAAAGCTAAAACTCTATGATAAAGGAACATTGAATTTATCTAACATTTTGGTTCATTCAGAAAGACTTTACTGTTGAATAATTGCAATGCTGCCTTTAAAACTAAGACATATTTTTACATTAAGACTATGAGTAAAGAGTCTGAATGTTTTAGACAGAATGTTTTAACACACAATAATTAAAATAAAACTGTAAAGCAGAGTTTTTCAACCTTGGCACTATTGACATTTTGGGCTGGATAATTTGCTGTGAGGAGCTGTCCAGGGAATTTTAGATCAGTTAGTATCATCCCTGGTCCCTACTCACTAGAAGGAGTAGCAGAGCACAAATCCCTCCTCAATCCCTGATAATCAAAAATGTCTCCAGACATTGGGAATATCCCCTGGGGCACAAAATTGCCCCTTATTGAGAACTACTGATTAAAAGTTAATAGTCTAAAAGGTCAAATCATTGTACTTTATGACCTTTATCCAAAACTCTGCTAAATAATTTTCAGATTGACTAGTTTTTCATATTCACACCTGCATGTCTACAGACCAAGGTTTAACTAATCTTTTCCAGAGTTCTCAGTTGAATAGGCATTTGTCTTCTGCATTGACATTAAAATTATTACTTGTCAATGTGCATTAATTTAAATTTACAATCAATTACACATATAGATTTTTCTTAAATCTGAGGATACCTAACTACATTCATAGATGTCCTCTTATTCACTTAAATTTTTCAGTCTTCCTAATTAGATGAATATTATTTTCTCCTTCTCATTTAGATTAATAGGCCATATTAAAATATGCCTTGAAGATAAGCAGTTTGGGATTTATCTAAAATCACAATTAGTTGAATAACTAATTCACAGACCAATATTTCCCAAAACTGCAGTCTATGAATCACCTGTCTCAGAATTTCCTGAGATGCTTGTCAATGTTATAAATGTTTGGTTCCCTTCCTAGACCTACTGAGTAAGACTCTCTGGAATAGGATCCAGTGATCCACAGCTTAAGCCCCGCCAGGTGATTCTGAAGCCTCACATTCAAAAGTCATATACATAGGCCACAGAGACAAGAAAAGCAATGTACTACTGAAATGATTCATTCAATGGAAATCATAATGTATTTATTCCTTGCAGGACCTCATTTGATTCCAGCTTACAATCATAGCCACCTTATGTTGATTGATGATAAATTCCTTATTGGATTTTCACTTGAATATATTCTCCCTTTGTTACTTACTAAATTATTTCTTATTTATGAGATGGCTTTGTTTTTTCTTTCAATATATTTCTTCAATTTATTTGAATTTCAGTGAATGTGTTTTTGTTTTCTTTTTCTTGTTTCTGGTTTTAAGTTTTGAATTTCTGATTCCATTTTTAAAAATATCTCCAAATTCTTGTTTGATGATTCTACATTCAAATTGGAGTATTGTGTTCACAATTCTATTCTGCTTTGTGGTGGTGTTTTGGAGAGAATTTTGCTAAGCTGATGTTTTGATTTACATGATCTGTTTTCTCCTTACAGTGTCTTTGAATAGAATTTTCCTTTTTTTTTTTTTTTTTTTTTTTTTTGTATACCTACATACTTTATGTCAGGGTTCCTAGTTCAAACACACCTCTTCTGTTGGTATAGTGTTTGTGTGGTTTTCCTTTTAAAGTATGCTTCTGAGGAATCATTTTTCTTTGACTTCTTTCCCTTCACTCTCATTTTCTGTGGTACACTACACATATTTCCATTCAACTCCTTTTCTCTCAGAGGAAATAGATCTTGGAGACTGCCACCTCCGTTCTGGTCACCCCAAGCTGCTTTTCTGTACCTGGTGCTGTGAACTACCAAGTTTTAGACCCGTGTTTACTATTGTGGCCACAAGTATTGGACTTTCTCTTTCTGGGGGTAAATTTTTTCACTGCTGCTTGTGTTTCCAATGGAGTTACTTAAGCCTCCACTCCCCCATTCTCCACATTCACTGTCAGCAGGTGGCAATGGTAGGAGCCCTGCTGGAATTTGGAATTTACTCTGTCTCCTAGTAATGCAAAAAGGCATGAAGTTTTATTTGCTGTCCTTTACATTTGCTTTTTAGTTTTTGCGCAGAAGATTTTTGAAAAGACTTGGATCCCAGTTGCTGCTCTTATCCTCCAGTGGCTCAGTACTTCATAATGAGGAAGTTGTACCTTCCTGGAGCCAGGCATGGAGGCGCATCTGGGAGTCAAAATGAGGGCTCCCGAACATGCAGAGAAATTTCAGAGCCTCAGTTCACACACTTCCACCCTTTCCATCAGAATTATGTTTCCCAAGCTTCTTTCTGATATAATCTAGGTAGATCACTGTTCTCATTTCAGAATGAAAGCTGCTTTTTGACTTCTTGTCCTCTTCTGCTTCCTGCTAATCCACATAACTTAACACTTTATAAAACTCTGATGCAGATATATATGTTAAACTACACTAGTGCCTCTTCCACACTGTATTATGTCTTTAAATTATGGCAAATAGCAACAGGATAACATTTATTTTCCTTTCTAAACCTTTTCCCTCCAAGATTGCAGCTGTACTGCATTTTGGTGGTGATGATGGGGGTTTAATCTAAACATAATTCCACATACTCTGCAATATAAGTGTTTAGATATTGTATCTCATTATTTATGTATTTTTCAATTCTCATTGATGACCAAAGGGAAGCTTAGCAGCATATTATGGTGATTTGACTTGAAAGTAGCTATTTTTTCTGAAAGTAATTGAAAACAGTTTGCTTCTTTTTGAATCAATGTTTGTGAAGTCATCTTACATAATGTTTTACTATATGTAACAATATATTGTGCTTTTCTTTTCCTTTTTTATTCTTCAGTCAGGAAATCAGAGATTCATAGCGGGTTGTTGTAGTAATCATTAATATCAATGTGGTAATTCTATGAATGCTTCATTTCTTTTCAAATGAGCAAGAAAGAAATGATTTTTATGAAGTAAGAAATAATCCCATTTTTTTCACTATCACACTCAAAGGACTTCACATTACAGATCCTGCTTTTTATGATCATACATATATCAACTTTACACATAACACATAATAAACATTTCCCAAGAGATCAGACCTCACAATCAATAAAAGAGATCCATGCAAAGCATTTTGTTAAGAACAAAGTAACAGGACAAAATAGAAATTTGTTGGGAAAAACACAAAGCTCGGGCACATCTTTCTGAATCAAATAGCATAGGAAAAACTAAAAATAGCTAATTCTGCTTTTCTTTCAAAGGAAGTGTCCTAAGTACATTTAAATTGAAAAATCATTCTTAGGGAGCATGATTCTGGATCATGTTCAAAGTCACGTGCTGCTGGGCACAGTAGTTCATGCCTGTAATCCCAGTACTTTAGGAGCCTGAGGTAGGAGGATCCCTTGAGCCCAGAAGTTCAAGACCAGCCTGGGCAAAAGAGTGAGACCTCTTTCCTACAAAACATAAAAGTAAAAATTAGTCGGGCTTGGTGGCATGCACCTGTAGTCCCAACTACTTGGGAGGCTGAGGTGGGAAGATCACCTGAGCCGGGGACGGGAAGGTTGCAGTGAGCCAAGATTTGGTACCACTGCACTACAATCTGGCAACAGAGCAAGACCCCATCACAAACAAACAACAAAGTCACATATGTATACTCATTCTCTAATAATTCATAAAGGTTTTAGGTAAACAGTTATGAAAGTACTATCTTCTGGTGGAATAGTTGCTGAAAAATAATTCTTACAATCATGTGCAGAATGTGAGTAAGTTACAGTGGATTTACCAACCACAGAGACCATAAAATGGCCAGATAAAGTGCCAACTCTAAAATAATTACTCAAAGCTTAGATATTCTAAAATCAATGGTCTTTCGTTGGTGGTTGTTGATGTTAGAAGAGTCCATTGAAAATCACTATTGCTCACAAAATTCCATGATGGGTGTTCTGTGTCATAAAGTCAGACTTTTTAAAAGGCAGCAACACGCACTGGAGTGGAAGCAGGTAAATCAAAGGGAAGTGTGAGAAGGCCTTCTGAGATTACATCCTTTTACCATGTTTGCTAACCACGCAACAACAAATCTCTCTCTTCTCCTGTTTCTCTCTCTTATTGTATGTCTTATATAATTATTAGGACATTTACAATTTGTGACTATAATATGAAGTTTTTTCTTTTGTTTAAAAAGACATAACAAATGAAATCTTAATTTGAATTTTCCCCTTGAAAAAATCTTTCTCTTAGAGGAGCAGAATATTGTAATATAGCCCCGAGTCAAGTTTGAATTGTTCCACTACATGTATACTGTTCTATAACCAAGGAAACAGAATAATAAAAATTACTCATTTATATTTTTCAGTTGGACAAATCAGCTCTAGGCAACAAACACTGGCTGTATAGAAAGTCATAATCAAAATGATCTATAACAGTTCTGCCAATGTGTAGGTCAATATACTCTCTGCGTTCATAAAAGTTTTCCACAATTGAATAAGAACGTTAAGTTAAAGTTCACGAATTAAGTATTCCTGTAATAAACAGTAACCTGATTTTGCCAAATAATTTTGACTTTGTTTTAGAATTAACTTGAGTTAGTGCTAAAAGGGATATTTATCATCGAGGACAGAGGTTGCCAAGTTTCTTCTGTACAGGGCCAGATTGTAGGTATTTTAGGCTTTGCAAGGCATACAGTGTCTGTTGTGACTACTCAACTCTGAAGACGTAGCAATAAAAGCAGCCATAGATCATATAAGTGATAGGTGTGGTTCTGTTGCAATACAAATTTATTTATGAATGATAGAACTTGAATTTCATATAATTTTCACATGTTACAAAGTATATTTCCTTTCTATTTTGTTCAATTATATAAAAATAGAAAACATGTCTTAGCTCATGGGCCATATGAAAACAGATGATGGACCACATTTGGTCCAAGGGTTATTGTTTATTGACACTTTATGTGGGAAATTATGTTAATTGTTTTAGGGGTATTTGATAAACATGAAGTTGATGATTATGGTATTGAAGACAAAGATGATTAACATGATGATGATGACTAAGAAGATAACTGCAGTGAACACTAGAACCAATCCAATGCATTTACCATTTACAATACGAAGGTCAAATTTCTTGACCTTATGCAACAATTCCTTTAGTAAAATTCTCTTATTTTTTGGAACAGCAGTTTAGCTCTCCGCAGTAGTCCATCAATTTCTTAGATAAAAAGGAAGATTCCTATTTTTGTTTCAAATATAAATAGTTGTTGTCATTCATAGTCATCAATCATCATCCACTTGCTAAGATGTAACAGAAAGTATTATATGTTTGTCATATTTGTTTCACAAGGTTTCAATTATATTTTTCCATTATGTGATTTTTTCTCCTGAAAGTAGAATACATATTGGTAATAAATAGGTATTAATCCTGTTTTTTTACTACCACTGTCTCTAATATGTAAATTGTAAGGCAGAGCTATCCATTTACCTGTAATTTTACCTAAAAGTCTTCCATGTAATAATAGCTTTCCTACTTTAATTCAAATACAACTAGAGAACTAAAAAGTAATCAAGAATCTGGCACCATGTCCAGTCATATCATTCTCTAATCGCTGTACTTGAACAGTGATTGGCTCAAGTTGTAAAAGTCACTGGTAAAGAAAAAGTTTTGATAACGGGGTAAAAATGTTGATCATTTTGCAGTAATATCCTGACCAGTTTTGATGCTGTGGAAAGAAACATGGCTTTTTGTCAGTCCCTGCTTCTCACCCCAAAATTGAGGAAGCTGGATTTCAGCCAAAGTTAAACTCTTAGCACTCTCATTAGTTGAGCCAAAAATGAAGTTGACCTGCTTGCCTAAAGCAAAATAGTCATCCCAAATCAACTGCCACTATGATGGAGTCTTCAAACCTTGGCTGGCTTGACTCACAGTGACCTTTTCTAACTGAGAGCATGATGAATTAAGCATCAAGGCCCCCCAAAACAGATTGGAGTATGGACATGGGGGTGGGGGTGGAAATCCAGGTGGAACAGAAATGAATCCACATATGGCGCAGGAGCTTTTCATAATAAACAGTAACCTGATTTTGCCAAATAATTTTGACTTTGTTTTAGAATTAACCTGAATTAGTGCTAAAAGGGATATTTATCATCGAGGACAGAGGTTGTCAAGCTTCTTCTGTACAGGGCCAGATTGAAGATATTTTAGGCTTTGCAAGCCATTCAGTGTCTGTTGTGACTACTCGACTCTGAAGACATAGCAATAAAAACAGCCATAGATCATATAAGTGATAGGTGTGGTTCTGTTGCAATACAAATTTATTTACGAATGATAGAACTTGAATTTCATTTAATTTTCACGTGTTACAAAGTATGTTTCCTTTTGATTTTGTTTCATTCACTGATTCATTCATTCAAACTTTTATCCTGTCCAATTCATGCTTGGCAGTGAGGGAGAGACTGCTCAGGAACTCGGAGTCTCATTTTACTACCAGGCACCTGGAGTCCATCCTTGAAAAATTCCACCCATCAGACCAGAAGAAATTTCACCTTTCACATCACTTTAGAGTGACCCAGGAGGCAATTTCAACCTGTCTGCTTCTTTTACTCCCTCCTGAATTCTGTAAAAAAAACTTCCTAATAGCTACGATATTGATGGAGTGGTTGGCGCTGCTCACATGTGCTGGTAAACAAGAATTGCTCGTGAGAACGTACCATCCAGTGAGCCCAAGTGGACCAACAAAGTGGCCACTACAACTTGACAATCAAAGGAAAGATATTATTATAAAGAGTCGTACGTCCTGGAAGTATTTTCTTTTCTTTTTTTTCTTTCTTTTTTTTTTTTTTTTTGAGATGGAGTCTCGCTCTGTCCCCCAGGCTGGAGTGCAGCGGTGCGATCTTGGCTCACTGCAAGCTCCGCCTCCCGGGTTCACGCCATTCTCCTGCCTCAGCCTCCGGAGTAGTTGGGACTCTAGACGCCGCCACCACGCCCGGCTAGTTGTTGTTGTTGTTTTTGTTTTTTTGTTTTGTTTTTTGTATTTTTTAGTAGAAACGGGGTTTCACCGTGTTAGCCAGGATGGTCTCGATCTCCTGACTTCGTGATCCGCCCGCCTCGGCCTCCCGAAGTGCTGGGATTACAGGCGTGAGCCACTGCGCCCGGCCGGAAGTATTTTCTTGAATTGGTATTTAAGGTGATGGGTAATTTATATTTCAAATGACATAAACATATTGTACACTTATATTCATGCTTTAAATTTTAAAACCTATGTGCCAGGCAATGTGCTTGACATTTTAAAATAGATTCTCTCTCATCTTCCCCTAAGTCTGAATATGTAGCATATACGCCCAGTGCTTAGGAATACTTGATAGGAAGCAGTATGTAATTGAAAACGTTTGGTAAATCACATAAAGATTTATTCAAACATCTTTGTGAAGAACCAAATAAAGTAACTATAGTATGGTTCATAATAAAATCACTAGTTTTTAGATGTGATGTTAGAATTATAGATCTATTTTTAGATGTCTAAATTTAGTGGAATGTGGTTGTACAGAAGTAGGTTGAAATCAGTTTTCAAAATGGATCATTTTTTTTTCTAGTAAGCCCATTATTCATGATAAAGTCTTCAGAGAATATGAGTCGTTTCTCCATTTTATTTTAATGGAGAATTATGCTATGCAAATTACCAGTGCTTATCTTATTGTGCACAAATAAGTGACCTAAGTAGCTCATTTAGTGCTGCACATTTGTTTATGTTGGACCTCGTTCTGAAATGTCACCACGCTAACTTGCTATTTACTTTATACGGCAGTTACAAGAGATGATTCATCTCTTGTGTATGAGCATGATTTTTATTTTAGCCATCAATAACCCTGACAATGATAATACACTGTAAGACTGATAATGATGAGGTTTTTCCCTACCAGCTTAGTGTAATTGATAGTAAAAATAAAAAGATCAATAAAACCGTGAACTCTTGCCTTGACTAAACAACTGGTAATATAGAGACGTTTAGAGTAATTTGATTAAAATATGAACAACTAAATTAATCATGAATGATAATTTATAGAACAGACTTACCAAAATGATTATGTGGGGGGGGTGTGTGTGTGTGTATGTGTGTGTGTGGTGGGGGAGATAATGGAAGAAAAAAAATCAAAGAAAGTATAATAATCCTCATGGTTTAAAACCCAGTGTAAGGAAGGTAATAAGATGTCAGAAGAAATAATCATCAACCATATGATTCTCAACAGAGAAGAAGAGGAAGGTAGTGGTCATCAAGCGCAGGCAGATCACAAGGGAATAACAGCTAGTTGGTCAAATTTACCATATCCTACTTATCAAACTTCTCGGACGTGAGTAGGAAGCCCTACCTTCTCCCTTGAAGCTCTAAAATGCCTCCCAGATTGGGACTGATTGAAGTTTTTAGGTCATACATCCCACTATCATAACCATAATGGGTCCAACTCAGGAGAAATTAAACTACAAATAATATATACTTACAAAGGTATAAAATTAATTCTGTGTTAACAGTGGGAAATTATACAATCGTGGTCTATTAAATTCAACATAGATATACCTAAGTGACTGGATTAGTGCAAATAAAGGGAATTAGGGGAATATTTAGAAATTTTATTAGCAGTTTAAAAACAATAGAGTGGGGAGTGAGAAGTGTCATGTATAAGGGGAATAATTATGGCAGATTTAACTGCTAAATTATTTTTAATTTTAGTTTGGGGATCCTGTTTTGATTCAGAAATTAATTATAGTAGGTTTTAAATCTATATGTGGAGAGTTTTTTTGGAGGAAGAGGGGGAAATCTTTCCACTGGTGACTTTTAGTCTGACTGGCTTATGGTCAGAATACATGGTCTGTAAATCTCTATGTTTTGAAATTTGTTAAAGTTTGTTTCATCAAATTCATGAGTAGTTTTTAATATTTTTTTCATGGAATAAGAGAAGTGCATATATTCTCCGTAGGCAGCATGATGGTTGAGTCTTAAGACCATAGGCCCTAGAGCCAGACCTATCAGCTCTGCTGCTCCCTGGCTGTGGAGTATTAAGCAACTTACCTGTTCAGTCAGTGCCTCAGTTTTCTATCTATAAAAGGCTGTTAGGAAGAGTTTATAAGTTAGTATGTCAAACCTCAGAAGAAAACCAGCATGGCTTTCTTGATGTAAGTATGATGTAATTGTTTACTAAACATCTCTCTACCTACTTTTATCCACATGCATACACACACACACACACACACAAACACAAATCTGTTGATTGCATTATTTAAATCCTTGCTTTTTTCCTCTTTACTTAATTACAACTCTTAGAATTTTACAAACAAAATCCCTATTTATCAGTTGGTTTTATCCAGTTGCATTTCTGGAAGTCTGCATTATGTATTCTATGGCTATATTGCTTGGTGCAAATACGTTTATAGTTCTTCATGTTTATGAACAGAACATTTTCTACTTCGGTAATACTCCTTTTGTTCTATGGCTATAATCTTGAGTTCCACTTGAGATGATATTGATAAAGCAACTCCAACATTTTTTTGGTTTTTACATTTACCAGGTACTTTATGTTTATGCTTATACTTTCAAACATGTTTTAAAGCTTTATTTTAGATGTGCGTTTTACAAGCAGATGGGTTTTGTCTTTCATCCCAATCTAAAAGTCTTTGTCCCTCTATTGGAACCCTCATTTACATTTTTTATCACATGAATTTGATTTCATTCTCACACCTTTAATAAACTATATACTACTTAATTTTCTCATTTCTTTAATTGTTACTTTTGCTGAGTTCATTAAGTTTCTTTTAACTCATTTTGCACTCTCTATCTATCTCCAACCTCCCCTGCTCCCTGCCCTTCATTAAAGGAAAATTATGTGAGGCAACTGTTATAAGCAGTAGATTTTAAATTTGGTTACATTGTATTATGAATAGTTAAGAGCTACTAGTAGAAGATTTTATGTCAAAGAATGAAAATAAAACACTTCAACAATTTTTGTAAAATATGAGTTTTTTAAAACAATGGAAAGAATTGGTATTGATTTTTTAATGTGTTCCCTAAAATAGAAACTTGGTAGAAGACACAGTTGATTTTTAAAAATTTACTTATTTAAAAGTGGAATTCCAGAGGGTGTTGAATATTCTTTTCACAAACCACTGAAAATAAGAGGAAACAGAACTACATATCCTCAAATGTAATCTCTTTGTGAGGCCCGATGTAGGTGCTGGCTTTTAGTAATCTTTCCTGTGTAATGACATCAGATGAAAGCAGGCTGGCTGTCAAATATTTACAAGCTTGCACTTAGCTCAAAGTTGGGTATACAAAAATTGCAGTGATTCTTTTATTTATTAATCTATTCTGTTCCATCAGGTGCAATTATCCTGTAAACATAGCGTCTTAACACAGCTTAAAAAGCTAATTAGTGTAGGCCCTTTGGAAAACCTCAAACATTTTGGTCCTTCCAATTCTTCTATGCAACTGCTGCTCTGAGGAAAGTTCCCAAGCTGAGGAAATGGAAATCTTTCCAAAAATTCATAAAGGCTGTGATCTGCATCCCCTCTTCACATTATCTTTACACTGTGTGATTTTAAAATAAAATATGTTTAAAAAGTTAAGCACGTCAGTGGTTAGAGATCTTGGTTGAGCAAGCTAAGAAGCCTCCTTCTCCCTTCCCCCGAAGATGTGCAAAAACTTTTAACTGTCCTTATGCTGCTGCTGGGCCTTCTGTCCTTCATCCAATACATGTCCCCAAAGGAGCTCATTGGGAGGTAAATGAATGCAACAGATTCTCACTAAACATTTTTATTCAAGTCCATCCATCGTCACATTCTGGAGAGCACTGGGGAAGTGAGGTGGGGAGCCGCAGTAAAAACAGTAGCGAGCTGTCAGTGGCGCAGTTTGTCATTGTTCCCCACACAAAAGGCAGACTGTCACAATAAACAGCATTTACTCCTTTCATATTTGTGGCTTAGGGCTGGAGAAGGGGAGGTGTCACTGGTCGTAATTGTAGAACACATAAATAATAATAGTAGCTTGCAAATCATAGATCAAAGAAAACAGAGGGAGTTGGCAGCGATGAAGGCAAGAAAATAGATGCTTCCAGCACAAGCTAATTTACTACCCTTTAAAAAATATGTTCTTCTTTCTAACAGTAAAAGCGGAATGATAGTGTTTGCCCTTTCAGCTGCAGGTAAGGGAGATGAAACTTCTAAATCATCGGTCTCATGATTATTTTGGGCACACAAGTATGGGTAGATTGTTTTTCATTCAAGAGATATTTTATAAATTAATGGGCATTACCTTTACAAACTAGATGTGAGTGGTAACCCTTTTGCTTACTGTAAACACTACTGTGTTGCATACACCAGCTTGTTAAAGCCTGTAGGAATGTATGCATGAGGCCTTTCAGATGAGCTTTTTTAGAGAAAAACATTGATTTTGTGATCTGAAAAGAATTCCTGGTTTCTATTACATTTGGACAGTCTGATCTCATCGGAGGTAAGATATCCAGCACCCTGACGATTTCAGGCTTGAATTACACCTTCCCTTTTGGACTCTCCAAAACATGAGGAATATGACAGCATGCAATGCTAAAATTGAGTTCGCATATGATACAGACCCTGGGTAACCTCATCATTCTCTGCAACCTATGGAAACTCAATGGGAGAATCCCCATAAGATGACAGAGTCTGAGAAACTCTCCCCACACTTTTACAATATTGGAAGGTTTCTCATTTACTGCCAGTGAAAAGTGTGTATTGTGGCTTCTAATAAAAACCTGTGAAACCACATGGGTGTAAAGTAATTTTTTTTCCAACTTTTCAAGAAACTGGTGACAATGCTAAGTTCACTGTTTTAGCTTTGGGTGTGAAGTATTTCACCCTATTTGTGATGGCAGGTTTACATCTGTGCTGTAACCTATTCTCACAGCAACATAATTGAACTAGATTTCACACATGGACAGGGTTTCTCTTTATGGATTGCCTGTGATCATCCCCAACACAAAATATGTAGGCATCATACATGTATATTAGTACTCTATGTGAGTATAGGAGGATTAGCTAGTACTTTTGTGTATGGATCATACATGTATATTAGCACTCTATGTGAGTATAGGAGGATTAGTTAGTACTTTTCCAAAGAAAGGATGCTTTGTTCTAATATGGAAAGTTGACAATCCCCAGGGTGTAGAAGGAGCTAGGCAGTCCTGAGCATAGTAGTGAAATGCCCTAGACAGGAGAATAACCTGGAGTTTACTTGTGAAGACATTTTGGCCATCAGCATGTGAGTAGTCAGGTTGCAAACTTTGCTGGTTGTTAGCCCTAACATTTGCTTTCGTACAGCAGTTTTGACAGTTGCACTGCTCACAGCAAACTGCCATCGGAGCTTGTTCTGCTTCAGTGCCACTCGGCTGTCACAGCCTGTCATGAGGCAAGAAAGCTCTAAAAACCTAACCCCATCCGACAGGGTTTAATCATTCCTATTACTCCTGTTGCCTGCACAGGCCACCTTGGAGCACACAGCATTCAATTTTACCCTTCCAACAGCACCTGTTTCATAGGCTTCCACTGTTTTATTATTAGTATTTTAAACAGAGTGATAAGCTACATTGTTTTGAGGAGACAAAAAATTAGCAAAGAAATGTATGTATTTATCAAAACAATAATACTGAAATTGACCAACGATGAACCAAACCCAAATGAAACCAAGGTGAAGTTTCAGGTGCTTTTTTTTTCCTATTTATGCTACTGGGCAAGAGGGGAGGTAACCCTTCCATTGTTTCACTAGGATAACAAGGCAGAAGGGAATTGGTTATTTCTCCATTAGACAAAGCATATGGGAAAAGACACTAGCAACTTTTGTCCCCGTCACCCTTTGTCTTGGATATCTTTCCATCCACTTACTTGCTTTTCTTGAGCTGTGAAATTAGGAGAGCCCACTTCCTGGTTAGTGGCCAACTCCTGTAGCACAGAGACACTCACTGAGGATTATTTAGAGATTTGGTAGGTCATGATCACATATTTCTCAAGAAAGTGCCCTCAGCTGCTATCAGTGAGGCGACAGTACAGCAGAGATCACATACTTACCCTCCGTTTTGCTTGTTAAAATAAGAGACAGCAATCAGGGGCAATATAATATTCCCCATCATAATGAAATCCAGACAGTCTTGTAAACACGACTAGTATTGAATTCATCAAGACCCGACAAACTTTCATAGATATTTACTCTTACAAATACATAGTAGTCTATTCCCACAACAATCCACAGAGAATGAGAAAGGCAGGAGAGCGGCATTACTAAGGATAAAGTGACAGAATTGCATGTATTGATGTCACTTAGCCACATGTGTTATAGTATGTCTTCTGGAGTACATGTTTGAGTTAACAGTTGCTTAATTTGGCCAAATATAATTATTTCACAGAATTAATATAAATAATTGGTCTGATTTCTGAATGGTCACTTCAATTTTGGGTTTAGATTCAAGCCATCGAACACAGTATGTGTACTCAAATTTTTAAATTAATTGGCTCTTATCCTTTTAAGAAGCTTGACAAACTTCTTAGTTTATCCAAAGTATAATTGATTTTTAATTAAAACAATCTGAATCTTTTCCTAGAATCATGTTATACTAGGAAAATAATTTCATTAAGTAAAAAACAGTAAGAGTATAAAAAAAGGAAAGAACACTTGCAAAATTGGTACATTGGAAAGTTTTAGATGGAAATAATAAAGAAAAATAGAGAATAATGAAAAAACTAACCGAATACTCTGCAAATAAGTGAATGGTGAACAACTGGATACAAGATTAGGTGGCCTTTTGTTCCCCTCCTTTTAAATGTCATTAGAATAAAACGCAATAAACACAGGCTAGTGTCTAGGATATGTGGAGAGACCAAGGACTTAGCCACTTTAATTTACCGGCATCTTGGCAATAAAATTGCCCAAGCAACTGGCACTGAGCTGACCCTCATGTCTGATGCAGGAGAAACTAGGAAGAGTTCACTGGCAACTGGCAAACCCTCAGGTTTGCCCTTGAGAGCTGACTTTCCAAAATCTAACAAAATACGTGACCTTGATAATGTCTTCGGAAAGGTAACAATAATCAAGGCTAGAGGAATCCTTTGGCCTGTACGATAACATTTTCATGTTCTAGAGATGGCAGGTTATATTAATTAAGGGTCATGACTAATAATGGAATAGAAATGTCAGACATGGATTGCTATGAGACAATTAGAAACTCTTTAGAATTGTCCAATTCTGAAACGAGAGTCATGACTGTAGTTGCGTTCGCCTGCTATCCAAGGCCCTCCAGAACACGGTTCAGCCTACCTTTCCAGCTTTCTATCATCACCTACCAATCACAACCCTCACATCCAATCCAGATTGGCTTAGTAATCATTTCTTAAACATATTTAATACCTCTCCACTGTCATTCCTTTGCTAATGGCACTTTCTATTGAAATGTCCTTCCCTTCTTTACCATTTGAGATATTACTCATCTTTTGAAGACCCATTTCACAATCTTTCTTATCCATGAAATATTTCCTCATTTCTCCACCCAAATGTGTCTCTTTCTTCTACTGAAACATCTAAAGCATAGTGTTTGTATTTTCCTTACAAAAATGGGTTATTTTACATCTGTCTTTTCCTCCCTATTGTTTTATAAGCAATTTAAGAGCAAGGATTATGTGATTGTGTGTATGTGTGTGTATATGTGTGTCACTGGGATATAGGACATAGTGCTGGCAAAGGCATTAAATGAAGATAATAAGTTGTTTCTTTGTTATTGTTGTTTCTTTTATTTTGTTAAAACCATCATAGATAACTTCAAGACTTGCTTTTGTCAAATACACTAATGTGATTGCCAGTCTAGTTACTTGATTGAAGACTTGTGATTAGTAAACTGATTTATAGCATAAAAGATTGTTTAAATATCTGCTGACATAACTATATGTATAAAAAGTATTTTGCAAAAAACATACTTGTCAATCTCATACAGTTGCTTCTTTCCCCACATCATTTTACTACCAAAATGAATCAAGCCTCATTAAGCTCCCAACTTCTATTAACTCTCCCCAGTGTTGCCTGCCGGCTGAGGAATCCTAGCCCATCATTTTGATGAGTACAGACTTACATAGTCCCTCCTCTGTACCTAGTACAATGTGTGGGTATGACATGTAAGGAGATCTCTAAGTCACTCTGCCATCTGTTTGTCCAAAGTAAAAAACAACAAAACTACATGCAAATAATAAACAGTACCTAAAACATTTCTTTTGGGACCTAAAACTGTAATATGTTACTAATGTTACCCCTAGTGTCTTTTCAACAGGGTCTGTTTGCTGTTGATTTCAAAGGAAGTCAGCTTGATAATCAGCAAATAATCTAAAATTGAGAAAAATGGCTCATGCCCAAGCACCAACCTGTACAAATACTTTTATATACTGAACTCAAGATAAAGCCATCTTTTTTTTTTCATTTTTGCAAAAACAACTGTGGGTATTATCCAAAAATAGCTGACTGTTAACTAGACAACTAGCCAGATCTCTAATGCTCCGCGCGGACTCTGGCTGTTGCGTCTCCATCTGTACAGCCTGCTGCCTGCATGTTTTGAATTATGGGAGCAGAGAAGGGAATCCAAGAGATAAGGATTCAATGGCATAGGTTGCCTCTGCTCTTGCTTTCATAGGGGAGATATTTTTCTCTTTTATGCTTTGACAGTGGCTGATTATATAGGATTCCCACCAACCTCCTCACTTTTAAAGCATTTCTGTGTGAAGAACACCTGACCTATAGTTTGCTGAATACCAGGTGCAGATCTGATTACCTTCAGGTGTCCTAATGCTATTTGTACACATGTATTTCAGCTCTTTCTCATCCTTTGAGTCTATTTTTTTTTACGCTTCCAAACTTGAGGATTCTTATTTCCTTTAAACAAATAGTATGACACTTATTAAGCAGAGGAATGCATTTGTAAGATGAATCAATGAATCATAATCACATACTTCCACATCCAATGTTAGGTTTCAGCCATGGGCACTAAATCTCTGTGGTGTGAGTGACAGCAGGTAAAGGTTTTAAACTCATTCTAGCACATGGGATAAGTCCCATCAGTTATGAAATTGCCACTGAGCTATTTTTAATTTCTTTTTTTTCCAGTACTCCTTTTTTTTTTTTTTTTTTCTTGATCACATTATATGCCGTGATTTTAAAAGATCTATTTTTTTTTTTCCATTTTGGAAACAAAAATAGAAATTCCTACCAACTGTTGACTTTACTTTGTCATAATTTTACTTTCTGTTCTGTGCTGTCTGTGCAGCAGGGGTTTGAGAAAATAAACCAGAGTATGTTGTGAATGATTCATACTCCAAAAAAATAAAACGATACCACTGGAGTGTGAGATAAGAAATACTACTTTCCTTATTCTGTTTTCACTGATACCTACATTTCATTTTTTTTTTTTTTTTCTTTTGAAATGGAGTCTTGCTCTGTCACCCAGGCCGGAGTGCAGTGGTACGATCTCGGCTCACTGAAACATCCGCCTCCAGGGTTCAAGCAATTTCCCTGTCTCAACTTCCCTAGTAGCTGGGACTGCAGGCGCCTGCCGCCACGCCCAGCTAATTTTTTGTATTTTTAGTAGAGATGGGGTTTTACCATAATGGCCAGGCTGGTCTCAAACTCCTAACCTGGGGTGATCCGCCTGCCTCGGCCTCCCAAAGTGCTGGGATTACAGGTGAGAGATACCTACATTCCATTTTAAAATCCAAATGTAGTAACAAGGAATTTGAACAACTTACGTTATGGGTGACCTTGTCAGAAACCAGTCTCTTGTCCTTTCTGCAGAGCTGGTGTGGTGGAGAGAACTATAGTTGGGCCACAGCCTGAGACTGAGAATATCAAAAGCAATGGCCTTTATAAGACAGAAACTAGGAATGTGAGTCCAGGCTGCTACTGTTAAGCTAACGAGTTTAAAAGCGGCAAATCTGGTAAAGGGAATTGAAGTAAAACACAAGAAAGCCAAGTTAGGAAACAGGAGATAAGAATCAAGGTGATGGATTACAAAAAACCTGTGGGCAAACCTAGTGGAGAGGGGTAGGCTCAGGCTCCTGCAGGTAAGTTGTGACATGGGCTCTCCGCCTTCTTTTCTGTTCTTAATTTACAGGTCAGTGTTTGTCCCTAACAAAAGATCATGACAAAAATTCTCAATCAAAACTCCCACCCCAACACAAACAATGCGTGATAGCAACTAATTTACGTGGGGAAAAAAAACTGAACTTGGATGGAGGAAAGTGCCAGCACCTGCTCTATGGCTATAGTCATAGGGTTTTTCTGTAGCAATGACTGTTGGTTCTCGGTGTGAGGAGGCCAGTGCTCATGCCCACTACCCTAGGGCTTCCCTTCGGTTGTTGTACTTTTGAAAATGTGTAATCGGTGAGGTGGGATGGTTAGCACTCTAGACACTGAAAATGTGTCATCGGCGAGGTTCCATGGTGGGATGGTTAGCACTCTGGACTCTGAAAATGTGTCATCGGCGAGGTTCCATGGTGGGATGGTTAGCACTCTGGACTCTGAAAATGTGTCATTGGTTCTGGATTAAGCAGGTGCGTAACAACACTGTGAGGAGAAACTTCCTAGAATGGGTCATAGAAGAAATTTAATAGTCTTGGATTGCAGATTGGGAAAATGGCAGTTTCTTTTCCTTTTTTTCCTTTGGAAGGCAGTAGTAGTTGCTAAATTCAATTTTAAAAACGATTCTAACTTTAACATCAGCAGAAAACAAGATGGTTTGTTGGAAATAAGTTGAGCTTCCAAATTCATTTTTGAGTTAAAAGACTGGACTCTTCATTCACTGAGGAGCTTTATGTGGCTCCATTTTCCAGTCTCTAAATTAACGCTAACCCCGTAATACTATTGCTAACTTTGATTAAGTAAATGACCCTGAATCTCTAACATGGAGATTTTAACAAAATAAGTGCTAATAATGTATCCCAGTAAACATAAATACATAAAATACAATTTTGATCATCCTACTGTGTGGTATGAGTAGCTGAAACTTAGTCATGTGGCCAGTTTGAACAAGCAGCCAGCTGGTGAAAGGAATATTTTCACAAGTTATTGCATGCTGGAATATTTTAAAG
This sequence comes from Chlorocebus sabaeus, assembly GCF_047675955.1. Lineage (NCBI taxonomy): Eukaryota > Metazoa > Chordata > Mammalia > Primates > Cercopithecidae > Chlorocebus > Chlorocebus sabaeus. Next base: position 132,409,727 of record NC_132910.1, on the reverse strand, counting down.
TAGGGGTCTCTCTGTAGAAGCAGACACAGCCTAAGTCAAGGGCATGCTGGTATGAAAATTAAAACAAAGTAATTGACTGTCCTTTTCTAAAAATGTAGAGGTGCTCTTCAATCATCCCGTCGCATACTGACCTTGTTGAAAGCCAACAGCATTCTTTTGTATCATAGTTCTCTGAAGATAATGCTATGGGTATCTGCTACCCTTTTTAAGAACCACCCAACATGTGGATGGCCCAAAACTGACCCAACAAATCTTGGAGAAGCATAAGAGACAGTTGCGGCCTCTTTGCTTTATTTGATATCTACCCAATATGTGATATTTGGTGGGGAACCCGGGCCTGGAAATCTGTGGGGTGTTATAAAAGTAAACATTTTGGGCTAATTAATGTTTGGAATGAACTAGAATGACTGCTTTCCTAAGGCTGACCTGACACAACAGAAAGTTTGGAATAAAATCCTGCGGAGACGTATTTCCAGAAAAGGAGTAATTGGATCCACTGAGTAGAAAAGTTAACCCTGCCTAGTTCAGCTAAACAGAAACCAGAAGAAAGGGCTAAAAAGGGTTTTATTTTATTGTTGTGATAGACCTATGGACCTATTATAAGTGATAAAGTTGGTAAAACTGTTAAGCACAGAAGATGAAATTTTCTTTGGCTTTCTCTAACTTTTTCATCATTTAGGACACATACTAGGCACCAAATAAGACATGGTCCACCCTTGCCTGAAGAACTCATAATTCTGCTCTCCTCTCTTGAGGTTCTGTTACCCCCCAACCATGAACAAAGTGAGCTTTCAAGCCACCTTCCAGTAGCTCAGGATCACAGCAACACCTCACCCAAGTTTCGTGGCTGGAAACCTTTACTTTTCACGTCCAATAAAGCATCCCTTTCCTGTGTCCTTTCTTCTCTGCTTTCTGCACGGACCAAAGCAGGTGGACAAACTCATCTCTGTTAAGAGGTTGATAACTGATCGGTGGGTTCTATCTCATTGACTTGGAAGGGATTTCATTTTGATAAGAGATCACTGAAGACACAGAGATTAATCCCGAGAAATAAATAATTAATGATCCTGTGATAAGACAGTAAGAGACATATTTCGGGCAAGTGGGTGGTTCTGGAACCCCTGTGAGAGCACCTTGTTAAAGGACTATTTGATCCATACATTACACTAACTCTAGTTTTCCCACTTACAGAAAGAGGTCAAATTTGATAATAACGGGCATTAATTTAAAGAAGAATTTGAGACAAAATTAATGGTCTGAAGTTGTAATATAACTTTCATCTTGCAATATTCACAAAAGAAGCTGAGCTTGTGAACACACCAACCATCCTAAAAGTGTACAATGTTGACAATAAAAGCACAAAAATATAATAACTTTAAAAAGAAATCGTCTTTTGAAACACTGCTAGCTAGAGTGCTCTGCAGATGAAAAGCAGACAGAGACTTTCTCTTTATTACAGTCACAAACTTACCCTCAAATATTTTTCTTTTGAATGGGCAGAAATGAGTTTTCTTTCTTTTTTTTTTTAAAAAGCAGTATTTCAAACAATGTGTTTTCTTGTGATAAGAGATCTGTTTTAACGTCTTTACAAAAGAGGACCGTCAAAATAGTATGTACGGGGGAAAGTGTTAGGATTACAAATTACACTGATTTTAAAGCACCCCAAAATCTGTAAAATTGCCCCACCCTTGCCAAGTTCTTTCTGCAAGATGCATTTTTCTTTTTCCTCAGGGAGATTTATGTTAGAGTTCTTTGTTTGTTAGTGCTGCTTTGGGAAGAAGAAAAAAAAGCCAAAAAAGACCTCTCTTAAAATTTCTCAAAACAATTCCCACCATTTTTTTTTCTAATCACAAGGGATAAAGTCAAATTAATGTATCTTCTTCCTAGAAATCTCCTCTAGAACAATCTTGTTTAGATAATAACCACTTATGAAGCCAACTTTACTATTGTATTTTCTTGCTATGTCTTTCCTTGAAAGTAAATACTTCACTTTAGCATCTTGATCTTATGCCATTATAATAAATGTCCTCTAACATAGAATTTTAAAAAGATGTTGGACTTATATGTCTTATTTAGCAAAATTATTTGAAAAATATTTTAGACTTATTCTATAATATTCTAGATTGAAGTTACAGCATAATAATTTATGCATGGTGTATGCAGTGACACCTGGCCCTCGGCCTCCTGTCTAACAATATACTAGACAAGAATTATTACTCCATAATTCACACCCTGTCATGTCTTATTGCTTAATTAAAGCACAACCTTCCTCTACATGACAAGCAATTGGACTGTTAACATTATAGATGATTATCCAACCTAACATATTTTATTTTTACAACTTACTTTTTTTATGTACACAGGATGCTTATTTCAGGGACACCTACCTCTGAAAACATGAAAAATCTGTTTCTTTACTTGCCTTCTGGCTACTGTATAAACTGTCACTAGCAAAAACATGGGCAAATATTATGTGTTAGGAATTAGTAATTTAGATACAGAAATAGTCATCTACCATCTATAAAACAAATGACTATGTGAGTTTGAGGGCATTTGAGTTTTTAATATTTTCTTTTCTCTGTTCTATCATTGACCAAGTTAACACTAAGGACTATGTATCGGTGCATGTTCTTGTGAAATAAATGTACATAAATAAAATGTTCAGGGTCTGTATAAGAAGACCTTAAAACTCTCCTGGAAAATGCAAAAGAGAATAAGAACATGATCAAACCTACGATGCACTTGGCTAAGAAGATTACGTAGTGCAAAGATATCCTATTTCCTCAAATTTATGCATGAATTTAACAATAATTCAGTTCAAATTAAAAAATCAATGCAAATATTTTTACCTTGACAATGTGATACTAAAGTTTTTGGGTTAAAAAATATGTATTTAAAAATTACTAGGAGAATCCTTGGGGAGGAGAGGAGAAAGCAGTAAATAAGGAGCATTTACTTCTGTCCTGTACTACAACAGATCACAGTGGTACAATAATTAGCATAGCTAGATGCTGGCAGAGGCATGCCAAGAGAATGAGAGAGATCAAAGTGAGTGTGGAAATAAACACAAATGCAAATGGAAATTTGTCTGTGACATCAGTAACATTTGAAATAAATGGAACATAAGAAACTGGTTAACTATTTGAAGGAAAAAGAAAACTGGATTCTTACCTAATTCTCTACCTCAAAATAAATTTCAAATGAATCAACATTTTAATGTAAAAAACAGAATCATAAAAATTCTAGAACACAAACTTATTTATAAAGTTGATAAGACTTTTCCAAGCAGGATGTAAAACTCACAAGTCAAAGACTGACAAAATTAAGCAAGAATGTAACAAATAAAAGCAAAGGGCAAATGAAAATCTGGGAGAAAATATATATTTGATACATATAAAATAATAATTTTCTTAATTTTCAAGTAAAATATTCAAATTAATCATTAAAAAGATAATTAGTACAACAGAAAAGTGGGCAAAAATTAGGAAAACTACATTCTTGACTATATCAATATAGCCAGCTTGATTACGATATTGTACTAAAGTTTTGCAGATATTACCACTACGAGCAGGACAAAGGGTACTTGGGATCTCTCTGTATTATTTCTCACAACTGTATGTGAATTTATAATGATCTCAAAATAAAAACTTCAATTTTATTTTAAAAAGTACAAAAAATTTAAGAAAGACAATATACAGACATAGAAAATTCTAATGCCCAATAAACAGATAAAAAGATATTCATTTTCATCTGTTTAAAATACAAATAAATAGCGGATGGGAAGAAATTTCTTCTTCTATTAACTTAGTAAAAATTTAAAATGCTCAATAAATAATGTTGCTAAGGGAGAGGGTATGAGGACAGTAGTCTCTCATTTGCTGTTGGTGGAAGTATAAGTTTGTATAATCTTATTAGAAGGCAATTAGGCTATATACAAAAACAAATTTTAAATGCACTTGCCCTTGACCCTCTGATGGGAACTGACTTCATGAATACAGAAGCAAAATGTCTCAAAGACATACATATGCAGAGATATATAACCACACTGTTTGTAATAGTGAAAATTGGAAATGACAAAAGGGTACATCAATGGGAAAAAATACTAAATACATTTTGGCACATCCATGAGTAAGCAGTTATTAAAAGGAATGTGTCGAGTATCTCTAAGCTAATAATCTACATCGAAAGTAAACAGGGAGGAAGCAATGTGTAAAACAATGTAAACGTTTTAGTATAAGTAAAAAAAGAAATAGCTGATTAGTATGGAAGTAGTTCAGGGGATAGGTACGATAGATGATAAAAAGAGAGGCATCTGGGCGCGGTGACTCACGCCTGTGGTCCCAGCACTTTGGGAGGCCTAAGAGGGCGGATCACGAGGTCAGGAGATCGAGATTGTCCTGGCTAACATGGTGAAACCCCGTCTCTATTAAAAATACAAAAAATTAGCCGGGCGTGGTGGCGGCGCCTGTAGTCCCAGCTACTGGGGAGGCTGAGGCAGGAGAATGGCGGGAACCCGGGAGGCGGAGCTTGCAGTGAGCCGAGATCCGGCCACTGCACTCCAGCCTGGGCGACAGGGCGAGACTCTGTCTCAAAATAAATAAATAAATAAATAAATAAATAAATAAATAAATAAATAAAATAAGACGCAAATAGATTTCTGTGTAGAGAAAAATACAGTGGTAAGCAGAGTCATAGTTATACAGGTAGAATAAGATAGGTAGATAATCAAATGGTTGTCAATAGAAAGCATACAGCCAAAGAAAAAATTTTTCCTATTTTTTTCCTTATTACTACCCACAGACTACTGTCCCCACCTCCTTAAATACCCTATCTTTGAATCATCAGACTCCATCACCCTTTCTTTGTAATCATCTACAGACCCAGGCCATTCGCCTGCATTCCCTGGAGATTTTCTATCCTGGTTTACTCTCACCCTTTCCAACATTACTCCTGACAAAGTCCTGGGTGACTTGAATATCCACACTGGTCCTTTCAATAGCCTGGCCTCTCCCATTGGAATACCAAAGTTCTTGGACTCCAGCCTCCACTCTCCTTTAACCACTCACTCACATGGTTGCAGTCTAGATTTGTTCTTACCAATAACCTCTCCATTATCTCAGTGTTTAGCAGCCCATTGTTAACGCTCCCTCCTCCTGCAGTTCAGTTCCAGCTCCTTCCCTAGGGAACTCAGTCACTCTGCAGCTGCACCTACACACCTTTGATTCTAACACCATTCCTCTGCCTCACCCTCTCCCTTACCTGCTTATCCAGTTTCTATTCCACAGTCCTGAACTAGAGTCACCTCCTCTCCCCACTATCAACTCACTTGCTCCACTTGAGTTTCTAAATATTCATTTGGTAAAACCCCAACTATTGTTAACTCCAATTCTCTGTCAACTCCTTATCTGCACGTGCACAGCTGAATGTCCTGACGAAAACTACACAACATACAGGCCAAACTGGGGATCACTCACCTCCACAGTCCTTTTGTGCTTCTAGGTTTTCATATTATATCCCCACTCTGTTTTTTCTCCCTCCCCAATCACAATTTCATGCATTTTTCTGTATCTTCAGTGCTTTTCCACAATCCTCAGCCTCAGCTGATGACCTTGTATATAGCATTAACCATGAAACGGAGAAGTGAGCTAGAAGAGACCTTCCCCAAGCTCTCTCCTTATCCACCTCCCTTTCTGCATTTGTGTGTGCTTACGGCAATTACTTTGCAATGGCTCAGCCTGCACTCTTGCCGTAGGCCTGATCCCCTCTTGTGGACCTCAGGGGACCTCAACAGTTCTTCCTTTTTTCTTGTATCATTCACTTTCCCTTATCAATGGAATCATTCCTAACAAATATAACAATTATAAAACATACTAACACAGTTCTTTAAAAAATGCTTTCTCCCTTCCTCTGTCTATAGCTACCATTTCATTTTTTACATTCTGATTTCATGGCAAAATTCCTTCCATGAGCAGTCTCTCCAGTTCCCAATTTCTCTCCTCTATTCTCTTGGACCTATCTCAGTTAGATTTTCTCTCTCACCACCAATGACCTAACATTGCTCATTTAAGCCAATCTTCCCATTCCCTGACATAAAGACAGAATTTTACAAACGGCTTCCACTTGGCGTCCAGGAAACCACCCTTTTCTGGTTTCGTTCCACTTTATTGGCTACTATGCAGAATCCTGAATTCTTAACATTGGGGTGTCCACGTTTAAACCCTCGCTTTTCCTTTCTTCTCTACTCACAATCACTCCTTTCACGATGTTACCCAGTCAGATGACCTTAAATACCATCTATATGCTGGGAATCCCTGAATTCCTATTTTCAACCAATATCTAAAGTAGACTCACAGATGACACTGTTCACCTGACATTTGCAGTCAGAAATCTAAGAGGCATCTAAAACTGGGCAGGTCCAAACTGCAACCCACTTGTTCTTCTAGTCTTCCTTACCTTAATAAATTACAACTCCATCCTTCTAGTTGCTCAGACCAAAAACTTTGGAGTCATCTTTGGCTCTTCTTGAGCTCTCATTTCATACCCAATCTATTAGCAAATGTTGGCAGTTGTGCTTTCAAAATACATTTGGAATGTAAAACTGCTTGGGACCACTTCTTCCTCTACAGTTCTGTTCCAAACTGCCCACATCCCTTGCCTGGATTTTTGCAATAGTCTCCAGCTAGCATCCCTGTTCTGCTCTTTCTCTTGTTTAGTCTGTTTTGAGTTTAACAACCGGGGAAATCCCTCAACAATATCCATCAGATACTATGTCACATCAGTCAGAATGGCTATTAATTATTAAAAAGTCAAAAAACAGATGCTGGTGAGGTTGCAGAGAAAAAGGAATGCTTTTACACTGTCGGTGGGAGTGTAAATTAATTCAACCATTGTAGAAGACAGTTCAGTGATTCCTCAAAGACCTAGTGGCAGAGATACAATTTGACCAAGCAATCCCATTACTGGGTATATACCCAAAGGAATACAAATCATTCTATTACAAAGACACATGTGTGCATATGTTCGCTGAAGTACTATTCACAATAGCAAAGACATGGAATCAACCTAAATGCCCATCACTAATGGACTGGATAAAGAAAATGTGGTACATACACACCATGGAATACTATGCAGCCACACAAAGGAACAAGATCATGTCCTTTGCAGGGACATGGATAGATTTGGAAGCCGTTATCCTCAGCAAACTAAAGCAGGAACAGAAAACCAAACACTGCATGTTCTCACTTGTAAGTGGGAGCTGAATGATGAGAACACGTGGACACATGGTGGGGAACAACACACGCTGGGGCCTGTCAGGGTTGGGTGACGGGAGGGGAGGGAGAGCATCAGGAAGAATCGCTAATGGATGCTGGGTGTAATACCTAGGTGATGGGATGATCTGTGCAGCAAACCATCATGGCACACTTTTACCTATGTAACAAACTTGTACTTCCTTCGCATGTACCCCTGAACTTAAAAGTTGAAGAAAAACCATATCCATCAGATTATGGCACCTCTGTCCTCAAAATCCTCCAAAATTCCACATGCAGGAAAAAATGTCCTTTAAAAGCTCCCCACCTTACATAGATGAAAAATTAAAATCTATGCGTGCCCCCCCATTTTCTGAGTCTGTGGCTGTCCTGCCACTTTAGCCCTGATGCCCACACTCCTGCCTATTCCGCCTCTCTGAGCCCCTCTGTCGCATTCGCCTCACCAGTATCTTTTCTGAGAGCCTTTGCATCAGCTTCTTTCTTGCCAGAATGATTTCCCCAGATATCTGCAGGGTTCTTTCCCTCACCTCCTTCAAACCTTTGCTCAAGTATCACTTTCTCAGGAAGAACTTCCTTGTTTACAGAAGCACTTCCAATCATCCTTCAATATTTTATTTTTCTCCATAGTACTTATCACCATATCACACATACACACATCCATCTATATTCTTTTTTATTTTATTATTTTATTTTATTTTATTTTTTTGAGACGGAGTCTCGCTCTGTCGCCCAGGCCGCAGTGCAGTGGCCAGATCTCAACTCACTGCAAGCTCCGCCTCCCGGGTTCCCGCCATTCTCCTGCCTCAGCCTCCCGAGTAGCTGGGACTACAGGCGCCCGCCACCTCGCCCGGCTAGTTTTTTGTATTTTTTTTTAGTAGAGACAGGGTTTCACCGTGTTAGCCAGGATGGTCTCGATCTCATGACCTCGTGATCCGCCCGAGCCGTCTCGGCCTCCCAAAGTGCTGGGATTACAGGCTTGAGCCACCGCGCCCGGCCACATCCATCTATATTCTTATTTATTCTGTCCATAGTCTGTCTCTTCTCACAAGAATATAAGCCCTATGAGAGCCAGAAAGTCTTTTTAAAAAAATTTGTTTTGCTTAATATTACAATCCTAGCACCAGAAGTAGTTTCTGGTACATAAAAAGCCCTGACTAAGCATTTGTTGAGTTAATGCATAAATGATATATAGATATTTTTAAAGTATGCACTTCGATGAAAGGAATTTTAAGAAACTATAACTAGTAATTATTTTAGAGGAGAGAGAATTTTGTAAATTTCTGTATTTGTTTTTCCTAACCATGTATATTGTTACTTTTCAGAAGTCAGAATTATAACAACACAGATTACAATGGCAGCAAAATGATAGGATATCTGTTACTTTTTTTCTATATACTTCTGTTTTTTTTTTTTTTTTTTTAAGGTAAAAAAAAGGTTTTAAATAAACCTACAGATTTTTAAAAATTGCTGTTAAAGTTACAAGCAAGGTCAAACAGTAGTGGAATAACGAATTGCCGAGCTCACTGAATTGCCCCACATCTGAAGAACTATGTGAATTTTAATGAAGAAATAGTATAAGATGCCTAACAAATGACACAAGCGATAAGTGATAAGTGTTCTGATTTGAAGTACAGAGAAGAGTTTACTGAGGTTTGATTATATTATGTGTAGCTAGAGGGTGAACACCATTTCTCCTGCTATGGTCATTCATGTATCAACTAATAACAATATGGTTGTGATGTAATGTAGCAATGGAAAACTTGGATCTGGTAGTCCATGTTCAGAAACAGAATAGACTGAGCTGGTTTTATTAGTTTGAGTGATAGGTTATTATATTAATGGCTCCACCCGAGACAGGGTGGCCCTCACTCATTCTAGTGCTGACTAGGCCCCATTTTGTAATGAATGACGGCCTCTGTCAGCCACCAGCACTCTGATCATCCAACACGTACAAAGAAAAAAGTTACTAATAATTCAGGCACATTTTACCAACTTATATCCAAAGGTATTGACAGGGCAGTATTGTTAAAGCATGCTGAGTTTTCAGTTAACTGCATTAAAAATATGCGAACTCAAGTAGAATTATCTGCCAATATTATGAACATATGCTCCTTTTTTAACTAATAAATATTTCTACAGATATGAGACTAATGAAGCACACAGTGATACTGCCTTTTCATGATTATTAAATATACAGATTCTCGAGAGATACTAATAGATTTAGGTCATCTCAGGCATAATTTCATAGAAAACCACTTCAAGTACCAGGCCTTACTTAGCGTATTATCTATGATGAATGAATGTGGTATGAACACACAATTGCAGAAAATAAAAATAAACACCTTGGCTTGTTGAGGTATATATTTCATGCTCAATACACCTAAATAACTTTTTAAAACAGAAATGTTATATTATTTATATTTCAGTGGCCTTGTTACATTGTATTGGATGCTGGGCTTCACCAAATTACAAAAAGATCTTACAGTCAAGAAGCTGTCCCATTTTTATTCCATCTCAGTCACAGAAAGACAGCCTTGATGCTAAAAGCATTTTATATTTTTTTACGAGATCATCAGCTCAGGATTTTCTGATATCTCTCAATTTTTCTCCACTTCAGCTTTTCTCACAGGTAATAACAAAGCTATTTTGATAGAAATGTAGCCATCTTATGGTTTTCTTTTTAAGTGGGGCTCCCTGTTTTTCCCAATTTGAAACAGTAGGTACAGCAAAGTACAGCCGAGTGGAAAGAGGGCAAGTGTGGAAGCCACACATTCTCCCAGATGTTTCAGGAATCCAAAGTCTGAATTCTCTTTCGTTTCTGTTACTAGTTCCTGGTGGTCCCTCCTAGATATTTTCTGAAACTAAACTTGTTTCCTTTTACCACCTTTTTCTTGACTTTTTTTTTTCCAGTGTTGTTTTTTTGGAATGTGTAGGTTTGGTAATTTTTATCATTTTCAAGACTGATTGCAGTTATCTCTATTGTTTGTTATTTTTTCCTTTGGTTTTCACCATTTGCTTTTTCTATTTCTGTTCATTTTGTTGTATCACTTATGCTTAATCCTTTCTTAAACTAGAGTTCTTTGTGGTCTCCATTCCCTTGCTCTCCTTTAAAAATGTACACAGTAAGACTCAAGTCCCATTTATATTTTGTCTGAATAATACATATATATTCATAGTGAACCATGTTAAATAAAGTTAATATTCTGAAATTCTCATATCATTCATATTTTTCTCAAAAATAATCAAAACTGAATTTTTCATAATTGTTAAGATACTAAAAATATCTGTCATTAAAAACTTCAAGATATAAATAGAGAAATCTAATGTAGTATAATTTTGTTCATTTTTAGCAAATGGTCCTGTCTATAAATTTTATTTTAGACTACTAAACCACCTAGATCATGCCAAGTGGTTTATTAAATTTCATAGAAGTAAGAGCTTTAGAATACCTGTAGATTTCATTCAGGATGAAATAAACATAAAAGAAACATCTCGATATGTGCTTTGGTTGAGGCTGGGGATTAGGTGTGTTTACAGTTAGGTAAATTTCTGAAAACTAAATTCAGGGACTAAAATTGGATTTGATTTCAAACAATCCTTCCATAGCATATGCACTGGTTGCTACGCAACACAATTTAATATCAACAAATGATGCCAAGTGATTTTTGCATACTGTAATTGGCTTGCAAGTTTTGCTGCTTGAAAATTGTGAAGAGAATGTGATTATTTAAATTTCAATGGCTATGTTAAAAATGCTAATTTTTATAATTAAACAAACCTACAACAAAAAACCTACATCTTAAAACTGAAGAAAAGAACTGTCTTCTGTGATAATAAATGTACGATAGTCTGCAAAGTTCTTCTTCCACCCTTTGGGAAAGCATAGACCATACTGAGGTAACTTTTGATGCTGGTCTACTCACCTAGCTTCTCTGATGAGTTGACTGTGGAAAGCCTATATAGAGGCAGAGCTCAATTAGTGTAATTTATGTATCCTTGGACGTCAATCATTCCTGTTGAGAGGTGGGACTCACAGGCTCTCAGTGCATTAATTAAGAGCTCATCTCAGCAGAGCCATCTTTCTACCTAAGGACCAAAAAGAAAGTTTTAATTAGATTTTTAAAAGCAAGTATGTCATATATGAAAGCAAGTATAGTTCTTTAGTTGGTATGAGAGGCAACAATTGGAAGGGGCTCAAGACAATGCAAAGGGCACCAGTTCTCAGTCATCTGCGACATTATGAGTAAGTGGGGGAGCTTCAGTCTTAAACACTGATTTCAACCTTTGGACAATCACTTCATGAATTCGCTGAAATTTAGACTATGTTGTTTCATTGCCAACATAATTACTGGACCCCTGTCTAATTATCGATGCAGAGCTGATGCTGATTGAATGCAATTACAACGTTGAGGACAGACAGGCGTTTTCTCTGATGGCTGGCTTTTTGTTCCAGGCTAGCTTCTGACTGAATATGCAATGGGCAATACAGTGCAAGTTCAGCAAAAGGGAGTGAGGGGACTTGCACAACACATCAATTTCATGGGTTCAGTGATGGAGTGAGTGTGCCCTTGCTGGCTAACCTAAAAATACAGGGACTCGAGAGAGGTAAAAACTAGCTAGGCTCACTGGTGTCAGCTGCTTGAGAGAGGCTGTTCTACTGGAATGGCTTGTGTGAGGCCATCAAACATACTCCTTAGGGCTCACTTGGGAAATAATAGATACATTATTGATTAAAATATTTATAAATTAAGGGAGGGAAAACAAATTTTAAAAGCTAGTTTAGATTCTACAGGGGAAATATATCTACTCATAGCTATTAACCCCTCCCCCTCCATAATTAAGGAGGGGGGTTCAGAATGCATACTTGGGAGAACAAAAACGAATGTTTGCCAATATCTGGAAAAAAGCAAATAGGAAAACTAACCTAAAAATGTAGGGACTCGAGAGAAAACAAAAGGAAACACTACCGAACAATCAAAACACTACTTTTAGAAATAGTGAAGAAATTACCAAACCTAAATATTCTAAAACATCAGCATTGGAAAAAGCAGAGGTACAAAATTTCTGCCTTCAGAAAGGTTATAGACAATGGGGACATATAAAGCCAAGAACAATGAGCACAAAATAAATGATGTCATAAGAGTAAGGGTGTTTCTAACAAACAGGACCAGTACAATGGGCAGATGATTCGGAAAGCTCTGGCTCAAAAGAACAGAACGTGTGTTCCACTGTTTCTCATTGCTGTTATATTTCATTTTATTTTTTCTAAGAGAGGGTGTTTAGGAAATCCAGTTACTGTATACACTATAAATTTACCACCTAAGTAGCATACTTGACATGTACTGAATAACAGCCACAAACCTGACAAAAGAAACTACAGATTTTACAGGTATATAGCTCGTGCAGTATGTTTCTAAATGATAGTGTACGATGAAAACGTTACTGTATGGACAATTTGTCAGAAGAATAAAGCTAGAAAATTGTAACCCATCATTTATGTTAATGTTCATAAAGATATTTTATAATGCTTTCTCAGGTCTTTCCCTTCACATATTTTTCCAGCTATTTTTCCTCATTTATTGTGCTGTATAATGTTTATTGCACAATACGTAGAGTAGTACTCCCAAGATACGAGTTGGCAATTGTGCTGGTTACACCAATCTCATGCGCCTGATAAATTTATGTAATACCACATCCTGCATTTGAGTACCATTACTGTGTCTTTCAGTGCACAAATTTTATTTGCATTAAAGCTAGGGCATATCCCAAAGTCAGAGGACCGCTTGGGCATATCGTACTCAAGGATGTCTAAATGGTAATACTAACATATACAGTGTTGTGTCTTATGGTTATGTGCAAGTTATTTACCTCAGGAATCTCTGTTTTCCAAGCAATCCTCAAATTATTTTTATGATAGACTGAGGACAGAACATGTTAAAATTAACAGACACTGAATGCAGTTATTTTTAAAGCAGAAAAACCTCATGATGTGCCTCTTCATGTGTTGTCAGCGTTTTTTTCCCCCTGAAGAAGTTACATGTGGTCTTATGATCTGAAGACACCTTCTAGCGACATTGACCAGGGCTACTCTGTTATATATTCCTTGTCAGTTCCTATGAACCGTGTTTCTTAAGAGCATGACAGGAGGAAAAGGCTTCAGAACAGGCAGCACATTTTTGTGCTTTTAGCCAAAAATATGAATTTTCTTATTGCTTAAATGTGTAGCTCCACAGGAAGCTAACATTAGGATTTAGGGTAAAAATAAGCATTTTCCTGAATAAGAACTTTTTTGTTTTTCTACATGAAATCTCAGCTGGATGGGCCCTTTCAAAGTTAGCTGAAGTGGAAGTTCGGGTTAAATTGTAAGTGGAGCAATGTGTCTGTACTAGACTTTGGGATTTGCTCTGAAATTGGTTGCAATGGTGCCATGGTGTTCCAAGGAAGAGAACTTGGTCTGTATTTGAAGAATGGTAGCTGATGGAAGACCTGAGTTCATCTCCCCAACCCTTGTTTCAGAAAATTCACATTGTTTTTCAAAGATTCTTGTCGTCTGAGACTCTATTAGATACTTGACTTGGTCCAAGAGGCTCACCTCCCCAGGAAGTGATTGTGTTACGGGCCACATGTTTCTCCTGGTTCCGCCTCTTAGCAGCCAAGATGGCGGCTTCAGGACAAGAAAGAGCGCACGCATCGCCTTTTCCCCTAATACTTCAATGGGCCTCCTTTAGTTTCTGTCAACATGGCAGAGACTGTTTTATATATTCATTTGGTGAACTGGGGGTTTATGAAACAGTGAGTCCCCACATACAATCATGGAGGCTCAATCAGCTCCAATTCAAATTTTAATTTGTTCATGATTTAAAAATAACCGAGTTGTGGCCAGGATTATTGGGTTTTAATTGTATTTGGGTGTATACACTCACATAAAGCTATGTGGCCCTGGAAAACAAACAGATTGTATCTACTCACAGAATAGTTTTTCCTAGGTGAACTAGTAAAATTTTTTGAACATATAGCTAACTCATTCAGAGAAATCGGCCACGTTAGTATATATTAATTTGCCACGTCTTCTATAGTCGTAGGAAAAGGCAAGCTATAACGAAGCTCTGGATAAAATGGTCTAGTTCTGTTGTCTTATCATTGGCAATTACATGTGAAAGAGCAGGTTTATTATTGTGTGACAACCTCTACTCTTTTTGCATAATTGTGTCAGAAGGACTAGAAATTTATATTTTCTTTTTTCTTTTCTGAGACGGAGTTTTGCTGTTGTTGCCCAGGCTGGAGTGCAATGGCGCCATCTCACCTTACTGCAATCTCTGCCTCCCAGGTACAAGCAATTCTCCTGCCTCAGTCTCCCAAGTAGCTGGAACTACAGGCATGTGCCACCACGCCCGGCTAATTTTTGTATTTTTAGTAGAGACAGGGTTTCACCATGTTGGCCAGGCTGGTCTCAAACTCCTGACCTCAGGTCATCTGCCTGCTTTGACCTCCCAAAGTGCTGGGATTCCAGGTATGAGCCACAATGCCCGGCCAAAATTTCTTATTAGAATATGTTATAAGAAAAAAAAAATAGACATTAAATTAGAACTTTAGGTTCAAATCACATGTAGCTTTTATAGCAGAAACTGGGACTCCCAGAAGTCTTTAAATGACAAAAATACCAACTTTGAGTTTCTGTAATTTAGTTGGCAATTGTGAAATTTGTTATCGGAGACTATTTATTTCTATAAATGAGAACCCATACAGCAAAATGTACAGATACTAATTCGATCTAGTAGCACTAAGGAAAGACAAATCAAGTCTTGCTCTAGTGTTTACTGGAATGTGTGTGTTTGCAGAACAGGAATGGGTTAGTGCTCTGTAAAATCTATTTATTTAGATAGAGTTTGTCCCAGGCCATGTAAGAGAGATGTCTAGGTGGGTTATCAGTCTTTCATCGTGGACATTTTATTATTTAGTTTTAATGCTGAGATATTTTATTGTATATGAGCCTAAAGGTTACCTGCTTTGATATGTTTATAAGATAGAATATTAAATAAATGATGATTTAGTGCAATATTGATGCAGTATTACAGTAAGTTTATATATTTTTAAACTTTTCCCAATTCTGACTGAAGAAAAATGATTAATTTGTAGTGACTTTCTTGACATCTAAATTATTGGAGGGAAAACAAGCATCAAGTTTTATGGGCATTAGGTTACGTAAATTATGTCAACTAATATTTGTTTATATGGGATGCTACAAGTACCACATTATTTTCTTGTAACTCTTTTAAAAGTTTAAAAACAATGGGGGAACATAATTGAAGTACTTTATTAAGGACGTGTTCTAATGTAATTTTTGAATAAAAATAACTGCTTATAATAAAAAAATGGCAGTTAGTGTAACTTTAGAGGTAAGTCACAGTGGTGAAAAACAGTAGAATAAATCTATATTTATTTTTAAAATAATATATATTTTTTACATACCCAGTTCCTTGCATTTCCTTGTA
Source organism: Chlorocebus sabaeus (assembly GCF_047675955.1). NCBI lineage: Eukaryota > Metazoa > Chordata > Mammalia > Primates > Cercopithecidae > Chlorocebus > Chlorocebus sabaeus. Next base: position 132,393,967 of record NC_132910.1, on the reverse strand, counting down.
AATTCTATATGTGGGCATATTAGCACACCTTATTCATACTTGTTAATTGCTTCTTTATTAACTTAAGTTTAAATGATTTTCTTTTAAAGAACATTGAGAGCGGTTAACTTTTTAATATTCAACAAGTATTCCATATTTCCAAATAATCTTGTTAATGTCATGACGTTTGAAAAGCTTTGCTTCTATCAAGTCATTTCTTTGACGAACCTATGCACAAGAGATTTTAAAGAGAGCTTTTGGTTATTCTATGTTCATTTTCACTCCTTACCAAGACTTAAGGTACAGATAAGTATCTCTTATTCTCATATTCTCAACAATTTGAAGCAAGGAAAAAAATAGCAGATAATTCTTTTTCTGTGCTTTGGGAAATATTGATCCTTTTTTCCTGTGCTTTGGAAAATCTTGATCATATTTAGCCAGTTATACTTACATGTAACATATGAATCTCTTTGAAAATTGGTCTTCTGCAGTCAACATCACCTAAAAAATACTGGTCATATACACATATATGTGTGTGTATATATGCATACATATGTTTAATGCCAAACCCAAAAATCTTCAACTTCTTCCATTGTTAGTACTAAGAGCTGTATGTATGTGGTGGCGATGTAGGGGGTGCAAATGAGGCCTGATTGATTCATTCACACATGTATTTATTCAATTAATTTTTATTGAACTCCCAAACAAGTGGTGAGCACTAAGCTGTCTTCTGGGGATTTTTAAAAAAAAAAAAAAAAAAAAAAATGAGCAAAACAGATGAGGACCCTGCTCTCATTAAGCTTCTGTTTTAGTAGAGAGAGAGATATATATAGGTGTTACCTAAGAAGACCTCAAAGTATTTTTACCTATTCAATCTTCACATTTACCTCTTTTATTTGCCATGGCATCCTGAAATATTATCAGTTCAGTGATGTTCACTTTCCAAAAACATTCATAAACATACTTTGTGTTGAAGTCTGATTTGCCATATAAGATGATTGAAAAAGCAATTCTAAATCACTTCTAGGCATTCAGTATAAAAGGAAATTTTCAAAGATACGTTTATGGCCTAATAATTAAATCTGGATGAATATGCCTGCTGGGAACTTCTACAATAATAAAATAGAACGGCAGGTTCCAAACCGCAAACAATGAAGTTTTTCTTTCAAAGATTTGAGTCACAGCATATTAGTATTTAATGGATTTTGCATTTTTAAATGCATAATGTCAGAATTCCTTGGTAAGAAGTCTTAATAATTATTCAAGTACAATGCAAACGGTTCTGAAAAACAAAGAATGGGAAGCAGATACTCAAGTGCATCCCTCTTCTGGGGACTCTAAGTGGCTGAAACAGGAATATACAACTTTCTTGATTCAGATCTGGAGCCTCTCCTTTCCCCAACCATAAGCCTCATGAGATACTTGGCTATTCTGTCTTTTTCTGCCTTCTACAGACTAGTCCAAAGCTGGTAGCATCATCCAAACAAGTGATGCCCCCAAGAGGAAATGGACATCTGGAGACAGTATTGATATGGACCCACAGATCTCAGTATGCTCAAGCGGCATCTAAGGCAAAAACAAGGAGAGTGTGAGAGGATGCATGAAAACATCTCTTGATAATCTGGTGATTTCAGTCACTCCTTTCTTATAAAACTGATCACAGAAAAATGACGTTAGTCTCTAGCGATAAGCAACAGCTGAGATTATAAAGATATACAAACTTTCCAAGTCTTTCAAAAACATAGCCTAAAACCAATAAGAGAGAAGATTTTGGAAAATGACTACGTTTTAAGACCACTTTTGAACATAAATAAATCTCAGAAGATTGGACTTAATATATGTTTATATCTATTTACATCTATCTACCTTTCTTCATTTATCTATCTTCATAAGTCAAAAAAAAAAAATAATAAGGTTCTACTTTCACCCCAGGATAGCAACTTGAATAAATTGCTTATATAATGATTTTAATTCCAGGGGTCCAAAGACAAAAACGCAACTCCCAACCTTCATCTGCATTTTCAGGCCATATAAAATCACAACACTTTAGAGTACTCTCAGTACAGTTAGGCAATTCTAATTTGTGTCCATTCTACTCCTTCATTTCCTTCTTAATAAATAATGGATAAAGCAACAACGGGTCTTTGCTGACTTTTTAATTCTTCTAATATACAAAAATTATCTCCTAGAAATAAATTAACGTCTATACAATAGTCTGCAAATGGTTTGAAAGTAATTTGGTGGTTCTTAAAATGCTTCATGTGTTCTATTTTATATTTGAGCCAATTAATCACTCCACTTATCTTCCCCCCCTCCACTCATCCCACCTCAAAACGCAAGCTCTGTCACACTGAAAAATAATCGAAGAGAGAGTCCTTCAATTATTTTTGCCCTTCTTTTCTTGGTTTGCTATCCAATTTTCTATTAATTGGAACTAACTGACATATTAACAGTATAAATGCAAATGTTATGCAAATCTGAAATGGAAAGCTCTTTTTACTGGAAACACAGTTGATAACTATATAAATATAATAACTGTACTAACTACAGCCCTACCTGATTTATGAAAAAGGTATCCTTTTTCATTATAGTGGCTGCTTAGGCCTTTAAGAATCATTACGTTTTTATTCTACCTTTTTTGTTTGGAATCTTTAAAAAATGATGGCATTGCACATTTCTGTACATTAAGAAACTGACATAGGAAATGAAATTAAAATAACCTGAGTCAAGTTAGTAGAGGGATGTTTCTAGAACATATTGAAGTGGGTGAAACTATTTTGGTGGGCTGTTCCTCCTGGGGTCATTTCTGAGTTCTATAGTCATTTCTTGCCAAGGTCAGTTGATGTACCTCTTTTCTACCATGCATCTATCCTTCTAGCTCCTTCTGCCATCACCCATCCAGTCATTTCTCAGCCAATCACCCACGACTGCTGTTGGGTTTCCTTCAGATTGCAATGAAAGCAAATTGGAACACTGAATTGGGGAAAACCGCCTCATAAGCAAATTATATCCAAGATAATTTTTTTCTTGGTCTCATATTCTGTTTCCTTTCCCATTTAGTTTTAGATTCCTTTTGCATTTGAGGATTTTATGTAAGTTTGAGATTGATATTCAAATAAAATACAGCCTGGCCATATCCCATTCATCGTATGCTCCCTTAAGTTATAGGACTCACTCTGGTGCCCAGGGAGGTAAGACTTTTAGAATGATCATTTTCCATGTAAAATTTATTCATAAAAATGTTCATTTGTCTAACTGCTTTGTTAATATATAGTACAGTGGACGGTGGTGAGTTGACTTTATTTTCTTCTCTATGTGTATGCCGAGCAAAGAGAACAGTTGTTCCTTTTAATCAGTCACCTTTGGGGGACAAAAAGTCCATGACAAAAGCCATACTAATTCAACACATTTAATTTAAAATAAGACACACATTGTCTTGCACAGAGTGGGCATTTAATAAATACTTGTTGATTGGGAGGCTGAGGCAGGTAGATCACTTGAGCTCAGAAGTTTGAGACCAGCCTGGGCAACCTGGTGAAACCCTACATCTACAAAAAATATAAAAAACTAGCTGGGCGTGGTGTCACATGCCTATAATTCCAGTTACTCACGAGGCTGAGGTAGGAAGATTGCTTGAACCTGAGAGGTTGAGGCTGTAGTGAGCTGGGACCACAGCACTCCAGCCCACGTGACAAAGTGAGACCCTGGCTCAGAAAAACAAAACAAAACAAAAGAAAAACTTGTTGAATTTAGCTCAAGTTTATAAAATATACTCATTTATTAAAAATTTTACTCATCCCTTAAAAGAAATCTTCATTAATATTAAAATTTAGCAGGAATTCCTAAAAAATAGCACATTTACCTATTTAATACAGTTATACAGAACTTTAAAAGTATTACCCGTCCTCTTTTTTCAAAAATGTATCTCATATGATATTCTTTTTTGCCCCTATTACAAAGTGGATATAATCTGAGTAAAGAATCAACAAACTGTAAGTTGTGGTTCTGACATACATCTCTTGCACAGACATGATTTAGATAATCATAATGCGTATCAAATTCATGCTTTAGCTGGGTGGTCTACAATTTATAATGTGGAACAGGATTCTTATAATCTTTATATTATCTTCAGAAATGCTCGTTTTCCATACTGAAAACTATTGTTAAGGAACAGTCAAATAAATACGAGAATCGCTGATCTTATCTTGTGAAACATATAAACAGCATGAGTCACATTTTTACTTTGGTGGCTGCACAGCTTCAATTTTAGAGCTTAATTTTTGGAGTTGCATTAGCCACATGGAGAAGTCATACTAGAAACTTGTTAAAAATTTAGTATATGGCTTTCTGTGTTGCTTATAAGATTTAGATCGTATTAAATTATAAAGGCATAAAACCCCTCTAAATAGTGAATTTTCTATCAATCCTGAGAAATTATAAAAACAAAACAGAACAACAAAAGCCTCTCTGGTCGCGCACTGCAGGTTTCCCCCACTTCCTCCCATGTCTCCCCTTCTTCCTGGGAAACATGGCTGCTGTGATCTGAGGGACCAAAACAGACACCCTTTATCCACGAAGTTAGACCCCAAAGTTACAGAAACAAAGTTACCTACTGTTGGAGGCCAGCAGGCAGGGTGAACTTCTAAACTCCTATAGCTAAACTCCCTAACAATAGGAGCCATTGGCTTCGATTTACAACTCAGACCCCTGCAACTCTAACTGTGGAAAGGACATGCGTTGCAAGCATTCCTTCTGGGTGATTCCTTCAGTCAACTTCTAGAGACTGTGCACCAACAGGCTTTGTATCTTACAGTTCACATTTTGCTGAGAAGAGCCAAATGCCATCTCATTTTAGGGCTAAAACCCTGCCCTAAAGTGCACAGGGGTTATATGCGACATTTGTGTTTACCCATCATACATCCTTGACTCCCCTCACACGTGTATAGCTTTTCCCACGAACCTGCTGAATGTGTATGACTGTTGTGTGATACGGGCCTTGCGAGGCATAAAACCCAACCTCTCCTGCCCCTCTTTGAAGACAGAGCACCTTTGGTCCACGTGAGAGACTGTCTCCTCTTGGCTTGCAAACTGATATCCCCAGTAAAGGTCGCCTTTCCACTATTTAGCCATCAGTCATCCTGGTGGCCTTTTGGACAACACTGTGTAGCTAGAAAATAATTTTCCAGCTTCTCTCAGACATCATGTGGCCAGGTATTTAAATTCGGTCTAATGGAATGTGAGCAGTTATCTGTCATTGGACTTGGCCATGTCTCCTGTCGCCATTGGCTGGAAAATGTACATAGCAGTGAACTTGCTGCGACAAAGTCAATGATAATAACACCCTCGTGGGCTGGCAGGGCAACAAGACCAAAGCACTTGGTTCCCTGAATAACCCAGTGGAGAAGAGGCACCGTGGCAGCCTAAACCAGCTGCTCTGACACATGAAAGAGGCATATGTCCTATGTTTAACATACCAAGTTTGGGGTTTTCTTGTAATTTAACTGAACCTTTACTCTAATACATCTATTAATGATATAGCCACAAAAGTTACGTCTGAAATTTAATTGGTAAAACAAATAAAATCAACCTGGTGGCCTTTTCGGTCCCTCTGAAGAATACATCATGAACTCTCATTAGTTCCTGTGACCTGGGCTTCTGCTACATTCTTTGATGTGTTCCTCACAGGAAGGCTGGGAGGAGGGAGGAGCAGCCATCGTGACTTTTGTTTCCAGAGTCATCCTGGGAAGCATGTTTAGAGCAACGACAGTCATATCATTCCCCGTCCTTTTCCACATAGCTTCAATGACCCCTAAGTGTCTTTTGAGGCCCAGATCAAATATCACTACCTCTTCTGGAAATAATATTTTGACTTTTCCAGCGAGAAATAACTTCTCATATTTTTAAAAATGCAAAATGAATTACACAGAATTATGTACAGAATTATATCTGTACATGGGACTTCACAGCATTTATTAATAATTACGTATGTATTTTCTTCACTGTCCTCTATTAAAATGTAAGCGTCCTCAGTGAAAGATTTATGTCTGACTTATTTTGTAGCGTTCACAGTTTTTTGCATGTACTTAGAGCAACATAAACATATATTGTTATACTGAATGAATAACTTCTCATTTATTAAATAATAAAACAGTTCTTACTATGCTTAAGGAAACAACATAATAATGTATCTTAAATGTAAAAAAAAAATTCACACTCCTCTAGAAGCCATATAAACTACTGCTGTCAGAGGTGTTTGAATCAGAGCAACTCCATCTTGAACAGGGGCTGGGTAAAAGAAAGCTGAGACCTGCTGTGCTGCATTCCCAGGAGGTTAGGCGTTCTTTGTCCCAGGATGAGACAGGAGGTCAGCACAAGATACAGGTCACAAAGACCCGGCTGATAAAACAGGTTGCAGTAAAGAAGCTGGCCAAAACCTTCAAAAACCAAGATGGTGATGAAAGTGACCTCTGGTCCTCCTCACTGCTCATTATATGCTAATTATAATGTGTTAGCATGCTAAAAGACACGCCCACCAGCACGACGACTGTTTATAAATGTCATGGCAACATCAGGAAGGTACCCTATATGGCCTAAAAAGGGGAGAGACCCTCATTTCCAGGGAATCTCCATCCCTTTCCCAGAAAACTCATGAATAATTCACTCCTTGTTTAGAATATAATCAAGAAATAACTGTAAGTATATTCAGTCAAGCAGCCCATGTTGCTGCTCTGCCTATGGAGTAGCCATTCTTTTACAGTTTTACTTTCTTAACTGCTTTCACTTTATGGACTGGACCCAAATTCTTTCTTGTGCGAGATCCAAGAACCTTCTCTTTGGGTCTGGTTAGGGACCCCTTTCCGGTAACTGCTGCTACTACTACTATTAATGATTTTGCCATTCAACTGAGACACACCTAGATGATATTAATATCAGGTAGGAATAATCGTTTTCATTAAATTGAATAACACCATGTCTTTTCAACTGTTTTTTGATAAAAGTTTTAAAAGGCAAGAACATGAGTCTATTACAGACTCTAGAAACGTTATGTTGTTTATCACAAAAAGATCAGACTGAACTGATTTCAGTGGGAAAATCTATAAGCAATTTTAAAAATCATGTCTGATATTTACTCAGTGGCTATCTTATTTACTAGGATTTATAAGATCAAATCATGTGTTACCCATGAAATTAAGGCATAGTAGACTTGCGATTGATTCTGAAGTTAACATTAGGGCTAACGATCAAATCTGAAAGTCAGTTGATCCTTATTAGCTGAGCTCCAGCTTAATTAGAACATGGAGAGATATATAATTTAAAAAATGTATCCTTAATACTTAAAAGCTTGGAAACCAGGAAGAGAAGTCTCAAGGAGGCTTAATAATGCATTTATGGATTTTATGTTCCCTATTCTCAAATGCTTATATTTGAAAATATTGTAGTAAATCTGACAAATAATAAAATATAGTAAATATTATCTTGTTCTAATATTTTAAATGCCAACTTTCTCTAAATATAAAGAAATGCATGCTCTTCAACAGATTATCTGAATGAGACAGTATTACATTAAAAATCATCTAATTATTTTTTCTCAAGTTGTGATATTATAACATATATATTTTGGGTTTTGTCCATGATTCCTGGCTCTCAGCTTGTGGAACCCTTGTATTCCCTAAGTGACTACAGAATATCTTTTTAAAAGTATTTGGTCTTCTTGGTCCCTGAAGTAGTTCCGAAGCAATAAAAGTCATAGACAGCTTCTGTTATTTACAACAAGCTCTTTCAAGCACACCCGAGTCTATGTTAATGAGGCGATTTTTGGAAAACCCGTAGATACCACAAGATGGGGGTGGAGGGTGGGTGCCCGAGGAAGCAGCCATTTGTTCAGAGGGTTGGAACTTTTAATCCCAGGTCCCCCAACCTCTGGGGAAGGTAGAGGGGTTGAACATTAAGTTGATCACCAATGGCCAACGGTTTAATCAATCTTGCCTATGTAATGAAGCTTCCATTAAAACCCAACAGGCGTGGAGTTGGAGAGCTTCTGGATAGATGAACACTCAAAGACTCCTGGAGGGTGAAGTCCCTCCCTGCATACCTCTCCCTTGTGTATGCATATCTCTATCTGGATCCTTTGTAATATCCTTTAGAATAAACCAGTACATGTAAGTAAGTGTTTCCCTGAGTGCTGTGAGCTACTCTAGCAAATTAATTGAATCCAGAGTGGGTGTCTGGGAAATGCAAATTTACCCAGTTGGTCAGAAGTGCAGGTAGAACAACCTGGGACTTGCTGTTGTCATCAGAAGTTTGGAAGTGGGGGGTGATCTTTGGGACTGAGCCCTCAACCTGTGGGATCTGTCTATTGCGAGGTAGAGGGTGGCAGAATTGAACTGAATTACAGGACACCCAGCTTGAGACTGCTGCAGAATTGCTTGCTTGCTTGCTGGTGGGGAGAAACCCCTATAGATTTGGTCACAGATGTATTCCGTGTTGATTGCTGTGGTGTGAGAGCAGAGGAAAAACAGTTTGTTTTTTTCCTCTCACAAATTTATTTCTTATACTTGTGGGACTGGAAGAAACTGAGTTTGACATTCAGCAGCAATATTTCATAGCTGAGTGAATTTATACAAGTTACTTAACCTTTCTGAGCCTCTATTCCTATATCCTTGAAGACTGGGATGATAATACCTACATAGAGTGTTAGTATAAAGCAGATATGTGAAATTGCATGCAAAATACCCATTACAGGCCTGGAACAGCAGACACTCATTACATATAAAGACCTCTGATATTTTTACATTGTAGGAAAGATAATTGGTGTTGTTCTACTCATTTTGACTCCCCAGGGACCTCAGTTAGCATATAGTAGGTGGTTAAAAATTATGTGCTTTTTATTTTTGAATGAATAAATATGTTTACATTTTGAAATAATATTTGTATTCTATAATTTTTAAATAAAACTTGCTAATTTTATAAAATATATTTATGTTTTAATAATACATAATTTGAATGAATACTTATATTTTCTAATGAGTAAATATTTTGAAAAAATCAAATTATCTCTCATTCTCTTTTATTATTAACATATATTTCTTTCCTGTTAGCATTTGAAACACTTTTAAGTATATACATTCTTTTGAGCAGCAAGTGAAGACATCTGAAATCCATGTCTTGAGTCTTGACATTCAAGATATTGAGCTTTTCCCTAAAGTGCCATTACTAAAATACTATGTTACTGGTATTAGGATTGAATGAATTGATGAATGAACACAATAGGTAGTCTAGAACTACATCTTAGCCTTTAATAATCACAAGCCATCACAAACCAAGGGACAAATAATAAATCATTAAAAAATGGTTTGAAAGACCGGGTGCCGTGGCTCACGCCTGTGATCCCAGCACTTTGGGAGACGGAGGCCGGCGGATCACGAGGCCAGGAGATCCAGACCATCCTGGCTAACACCGTGAAATCCCATCTCTACTAAAAAAAACATACCAAAAACTAGCCGGGCGTGGTGGCGGCACCTGTAGTCCCAGCAACTCGGGAGGCTGAGGCAGGAGAATGGCGGGAACCCGGGAGGCGGAGCTTGCAGTGAGCCGAGATCGCGCCACCGCACTCCAGCCTGGGCGACAGAGCGAGACTCCGTCTCAAAAAAAAAAAAAAAAAAAAAAAAAAAAAAAAAAAAAAAAAAAAAGAGAAAGCTGATGATTTCAGAAAAGAAAAAGAATGCGAACGTCGGATCCTTATTTTGCAGTTTTAAATGGTGTGAAAATGTATGTAAAATTCATATAAAGAAATAAGCCAGGTTTCAGGGAAAGACGGCAATTTGCATGTGAATTTTTCATGCTTTTCCTTCCTGATGTCCCGTAAACATCGTAAAAATACTCACAAGGACAGGAAGAGTGAGAGAAGGGAGAATACCACAGAATTTTGGAGGCTAAAAAGCAAAAGCTGGGCAGTAATGTATTTTGTAGGGCCAGGGATGCTAAACGCTAAGCAGAGCACGGGAAAAGCTGTGAAGCAGCCTTGATTTGTCCTGCACAATCGCCTGAGTCTACAGGTTTACTCTCTGGAGGGTAAAATACAGGAATTCCAGACTGGGGGGACCCCAAACACAGTAGAGAGTAGAGGTACCTTTCACCAAACTGGAATTAAAGAAATAGGTATATGTTGAATGCTGGGAACACCTCTTTCCTCCCCATCACTTTCCTTACTCCCTGAAAGGTGGCGAATCTGGCCTTTATCCCTCAGACAGAACAATAGTAGAGAATTTTATGTATATTCTGATCTGCCAGGGAAGAAATACCAAAAATACCTCACATGAAATCACAATAAAAGGCAGCCTGATTTCCCCAGAGTCAAGTTTAAAGTCTATATACCTTCCATAAATGAGTAGAATTTTCATTTAGTATTTTAGTCTCCAAATTTTAAATATGAATAGTTAACTAATTGTCTAACAAAGCTTTTAGTATAAAAGAAAGAGATCAAAACTAGCAAACAAAATCCCCCCAAACAGTCACTGTGTGGGCAGAGGAAAGCTTTAAAATACATTAATTACCTTACAGAGATAAAAAAGATATTTTATTTATGAAACAAAAGCAAGGTGTTATTAAAAATAAGTTACATTTAGAAAACAAAGAGTTTTTGGAAATTAAAAAATATGATGGCAGAAATGAAAAGCTCAATAGAATATTAGAAAATAAAATTGAGATAATTTGAGATGGAAGATAGGCAAATACTTAGTCCAGGAGGTATGATACTAAGAAAGAAAGAATAGAGAAAATGGACAAGAGATAGCCATTATTAAGTTAGAAGACTTGAGATTTTACTCTAATTGAAGACAAACAAGTTATGCTTACAACAGACTTATATACATATGTTGACAGAAGATGCAACATCTCTGAATTGGAAAAACAAATCATTTATTACCCATAACAAAACCAGCAGCTGGAAAAGTTGTTTTGTGGGTTCTCTATGCTCCAAATGCCACAGGGCAACATGAAGGGAACTGGATTTTACCTGTGTGTGCAGTGAGGTGAACCACTGGAGAAGCATCCCATGTTTTACATGACTCTGAGCTTTTATAGGCCTGCTGGCACATCTGCTCATTCTCCCTTCCATAAAGAAAGAGATTGCTCATCATCCTGGAATGTAAACAAATACCTCCAGGGAGAAAAGTAGATGGCTCTTCTTTAACACTTTGAGATGTGTCTTTAGAGGGACGTACTATTTTTAGTTTCTAAAGTTTGCTAATAAAAAATGTTCTTTTCCCAGAATGTCCAGACTGTGCAGGTCTGGAGTATCAGAAACCCATTGAGAATTGTTTTCCCACAACCATCAATAAAATGATTCAATAAAATTTCCAGAATCCACTTAGTTTGCTGCCCACTAGATGAATATAGAACATTACTGGTGCACGTCACTGTGAAACTTAAGAACTTGTGAATAAGCCAAATTTCAACAAGACTTCAGAGAGACAAAATCTGATCATACTTAAAGTCAGAACAACTTTTGAAATGCAACACAGAAAACTAGGTGACAACGAAAAAACACCTTTCAATATCCTGAAGGAAAAGTATTTCCAATTTAGAATTCCATACCCAGATAAATGATCCATCAACTGGGGGAAGAATAAAGGTATTTTCAGATATCCAACAGAAATACATTTAGCCCCCCTCCCCCCACCATGTTCCTTTCTGATTAAGCTACTGGGGAACGTACTCTACCAAAAAGAGAAAGAAAAATCATGGAAATGAAGAAATGGATTCCAAGAAATTAAAAAAGCAACACAGAAGAAAACCATCAATAATTCAAAGGAGGATAATGAATGGAGATTCTAGGAAGACAGGGTCACATGAGATGCAGTAGACAGTCAGTCTGGATTGAAAGACTTCAGAGATTTAAGAGACAATTCCGAGGACTGACTTTACCAACATACCCAACATCATTGTACAATAATTGAAATTGAGGACAGAATGCCTGATTGAGTCTGATCTAGACCAGTACTTTACTAATCTTGATGATTTGCTGATGACATTTCTAGTGTCCCCTCTATGTCCCTGTTTTCTGGCTTAGTAGAACGCACATTTTATTGGGTCAGTATTGTGCTGTAATTAAGTCCTGAGAGAGGAGGTAGGCCATAGTGAGCTCAGAAGCAAAAAAATATAGAGCAGCTTCTTTCCTTGATAGTGGTTCCACTGTCCATCAAGCCTGGCCCATTGTGGTCCTTCTAGACCCCTACACACGATGAGTCCTGTGCTTACCAAGACTCACCTATGGCTTTTCCCAGTGACTTCCCCAGACTGTATTATTGAGTATCTGCAGTCATTAAAAATCATACTTTTGAGGAACATTGAAGAACAGAGAAGATAATTAATCATCACAAAATATAAAGATTGAATAAAGAGACAGATTGGGTCCACATTATTATCACAATTTCATTTTAAAATGTACTGTATAGATACAATATATATAAAGTAAAATACACTATGAGGAATTTTAATTTTATTCTTTATGCTTTTCTGCATTTTCCATGTCTCCTACTAGAAATAATTATTAACTTTCAAATCAGAAAAACATATTAGACACAACTACTCAAAACAACAAATCTCTGATCCTTATGATACTTCTAGCTACAGTACTCTACCAAAAAGAGAAAGAAAAATCATGGAAATGAAGAAATGGACTACAGACTTCCTTTCTTTTCATTTAAAATTATGTTTCCTTGAAAGAGTGGTCTATAGTCAATGTCTCTAATTCCAACCCTCCCACTCACTCCTAAACTTCATTGCAATAGGGTTTCTATCCATATACTCTACAGGGTTTACTCTGGCAATTGTCATCACTGGTGGATATTCTTAAGTCTTCGTGTAATTTCACCTAGGAGTTTCATCCAGCCAGTATTTATTGATTGCTTACTATGTGTCATGAACTGGTCTAGGCTTTTGACACCAATGACCTCTTTCTTCTTCTTAAAACACCCATTTCCCTTGGATTCCATTATGCCCTGATCCCAAGTTCTGCTACCCTTCCATTCTTCCTATGTGTCCTTTGAATCTTTTCACACTAGCCTGACAGTTGTGGCTCCCTAGAGGTATTTCATGATCTTCTTTTTCATCTAAGTCTACAAACCCTTGAATACATGGATTACATTCACTCTGCAGCCTCATCTCTGTCCATTGTTAACTTTAAATTTTTATGTCCTGTTAGATTGCTCCCCAGATCTCCCAACCAAATCCTGACCAACCTTAGTGGCAAATCCATATGCATCTCCCATGGGCACTACTGCATCAACACATCCTAACCAAATGTGAGATGTGTTTTCCTATCTTATATTTTCTAAGTCTGTGACAGTCACACCATCTACCCCACAGTCTAAGCTAAGAGGCTACACACTATCTTGTACTTCTTACTTTTACATATTCTTATTGCCCACAGTAAGCCATCAGGTCATTAACTTTGCCTTTTTGAAATCTTTGTAATTACTCCCTTTCTGCTATCCGTACCTAGGTTTGACTTCCATCTTCCTGGGCTGCATTCCTGTTCCTCCCCAGATCTTACCCTACCCATTCCATTTCTGTACGACTGCCAGACTGAGCATTCCATCCTGTAAATTTGACCATGTATAGGTAGGGGCCTACTGAAATAGAATCAAGACATTTCTCAACTTGCAGAATAAGGGTTGAACTTCAGGCCATGACATTCACAACTCTACCTTGACCTCGCTTCTTTCCTCAACATCATCTCCTGCCAACCTTACCCTCCAACCTTACAGAACAATATTTTATGTATCTTCTTGCCTCTCTGCCTTTGTACATAATGGTCCCCCCACCTGGAATGACCTTTTTTCTTACCCTTGGTATTTATCTGAATGCTATTAATCAGTCATAAATTCAGGAGTTGGTTCATCAGAGACGCTGTCCTGGACTCTGCCTTCATGCTCATCTGGATCAGGCATCTCTCCTATGTGATTCTGGCAGGCCCTGTTTTGGCATCAGTCTTTCAGAGCCTGGCCAACTCACTTCATGGTCATCCCACTGGAAACCTTGTTTCAGTGATGGATCTTTCACTAGATCTTCTCCAGAGGGATTTCCTTCAGAATTAGTTTATGACTCACACAAGAAAACTTACCTTTATGGTCCAAACTCATTTTTTTTCAAAAATAATATTGTCCAGTATGATCACCAAAATTATTTCACAGATTTGACATTGAATAACTTTTGGCTATTTCAAAAAAGTCAAATATGCTTTCAAAGGACAAAGACTTCCTCCCACTGAGAATATTCAAAAGACTGTTGTCAGATATAGGAATTCTTGAGTGTCTGTTAAAAAAATCAGTCAAAGGACTTTATAGTTTTAAATGCACACAATATGTACCCAATACATATTTCAATACAAAATCATTTAGAATACAGCTTGTCATGAAAAATCCAAGCTAATTTTTAATTTCAGAAAAGGAAGGCCCTATATAAAAACTTTTAATCAGTGGGTGAGGGAAAAATGGTATAAAAATGCAGCCTGTAACATCACACAAAACTGGAACATAATACTGTTACACATCAAAATAATCACAATCAGGATACATGAAATAAAAAATGACATCAAATAGGAATATCTTGGGAGAATTATACTGGCTTAGAATAGTAATGGGAAAAATATAACAGTACTAACATGGAATTTTAATTCATTGTTCTCTGTTTATTCTTAGTCTATTATCAAAATAATGCCATAGAAACTGTTATTTGTTATTAGTATTTTTTCTCAAAGATTGAGATTTTGTCTCACAAGAGGAGAAAAAGAATGAAACACTGATTTTGAAGTATTTGTTGTTCAATATTTGAATATTTAAATCTAAATATATGATAAAAATTAGAATACATATATGACCCAGCTTCATAAAGAGCTGTTCTTATAAAATAGTTATCCAGCACATTAAGGTATCAAGGTCTTTTGAGAATGTCACACAGTGGAGGCATTGCATTAACATAAAACAAATGAAACATGCATGCAGTAGGCACATAATATATATTTGTGGAATTGAATACCAAATACGAATCCAAGGAGGTGGCTGTGAATCAGCAAGGAGACCCAGAGGTATTTACTGAGTCATTACTTCCAAGATTCCAGATTTCACTTTAACGAGCATCAAGGCATCATTTAAATTCTGTGTAAGTTGAACTTATGATAGAGACTATTGCTTACAATTACATGTTATCTTCTATCACTTGGAAACACTACTGTCTGCCCCAGGCTGAACGTTTGAATTCCCCCAAATTCATGTGTTTTAACCTTCACCCCCAAGGTGATGGGATTAGGATATGGGGCCTTTGGGAGATAATTAGGTCATAAGGGCTATGCCTTCAGGAATGGGATTAGTGCCCTTCTAAAAGAGGCCGCAAGGAGCCCTTTTGTGCTTCCACCATGTGAGAACACAGTGAGTCGGCACAACCTATGAGGAAGAAAGCCTTCACCAGACACTGAATCTGCTGATGTTTTGATATTGGACTTCCCACCTCCTGAACCGTGAGAAATAAATGTCCATTGTTTACAAGCCATCCGGTTTGTGGTACTTTGTTATAGCATCCCAACTGATGAAGATAGCACCCAGCCCTTTCAGCATGATTTAGAACTCTTTTGGTTTGGGCACGCAGAGTTTCTAAGGAGAATCCTGATGCCTGAATTACAGCTATATTTTTTTCATTTATATTTACATATATGAAATAAAGGAGAAACTCTGGCCATGCATAAGCAGTGTCTGTTTTACTGGTGAACACATAGCTAAGGGCTGCAGTTTCCTACCGCCGACTATACAAAGATGAAAAGCCAAACTAATCCTTGCCTTCAGGAATGTCCAGAGGGGCAGCTGGACACATTCCACTGCAATTTAATACAGTAAAACAGAGAAAAACAATGTGAGATTACAGATGAGAGGCTGGTCCACATAAGCCTAGAAACTCTGGAATAATTGACAGTCATTTTACATTTATGAACCTAAATACGCAATTTCCATTGCAATGAAACCCTTGGTAAGCTTTGGATTCATTCTGAATTCAAATCCTGGCTTCATCTCTTACTAGCTGTGGTGTTGGACATACAATAGGTGCTTAGCAAATTAGACTAAAACCCACTATAAGAGATAAAAAGAGACATAATCATGAGCTATGGAGGTTTGGGTGAGATGGGACTCAAACGGAACCTTGGGTGACATGTAAGAATTAGGTAGACTGAGTTTTCCATAGGACATTTAGCTTATGTGGAAGAAACAAAGTTTCAGTGATAGGTACACGCATGGTGTATGATCCAAAAGCAGTCAGCTGTGGAGGTTTCATGCCGAGAAGAAAAAGATCCAATTCCAAGATCACAGGAAATCTTTGAATGTTATTTCATAAAAGATTGGCATTATGTCTTTCCAAGCTTGTATTCTTCCATTCTTTTATACTCCTCACTAATTTCTTTGAAACATACATTTAGAAATATTTAACTGAATGTAATATTTTGCCAGCATTTATGATTATTTCCTTTTTGTTCTTTTATTAAGGAAAAACACAATATTATGTAGAATGCACAGCCCCAGTTTTCTTAGTTAGCAAGTTATCTCATGTATCCTGCAGTAAACTAGCATCCAGAAGAGGCATTTTTTGGTTATAAGAAGAGAACACTGTTTAAGATTTTTAAACATACACGATCTTGCACTATTCACATCTTACCCCGTGAAGGTATAGACAGAAGTTAATTCATCTTATTCAAATGCATTATCTCTACTCCCCTCCTGCACGATGTTTTATTTTTTTAACACAATTGAATTGGTTTTTGTGCCACATCGTTCAGTCAGGAGGAATAGATACACATTCTAGACAGAGATATACCAGATGCAAACAATACCTCTGCAAAGTTCACAAGAGATTTATCACAATAAAAGGGGCCAGAAGAATCTGGACATTTCTGGGTTACTGTGCTATTCCCTACAGCTATTCTCTAACCATCTCAGACAGGCTGACAGAAACTATTGTTATAACTTCCGCTGGTGTCGTATTTATATACCATATTGGTTAGACTGCAAGACCTCAGGAAAGGCAGGCACTATAATGTGCTCTTTCAATTTGCACACAGAAACTTTAAGAGTCTATTATCTGGTTTACTTACAGTGCCTATCAGCATCACTAAAAAATAGAAAATGGAACCATCAGGTTGAAAATAAAAGAATGTCTGTTGTGTATAGAATAAAAGAAAAACTTAAAATACCTCTACTAGGACATTTTTACACCCCGTGATCATCTCCTGCAATTTTTTCTCTCTGACATGAAAAAGTTTGTCATGGACAAAGAAATAAAGACAGAACTCCTATTACAAGGGGACCTGCCAATAATTGTGCATCCACATTCAACTCCTAGATCATTCACATACTTCTAATGTGCCATTCAGCAAGGGGCCCGACAATGAAATAATGATGTGAATGATCTTGCCTGCATAAATTCCTGTTTACTTAGAAGTCAGCAGACAACTTCCAGATTCAAATCCATACATCCCTTAACACATGATATGTGCTAAGGGATCAAAATCAAATCAAAGCTCTAAGACTCAGAATCAGGAGTGGCTAAAAGACTAGTACATTCTGTGCTTCTGCTTCTCCACCAAAGTTGGCAAGAATATGTGCTAATAATCTCAAACTGAAAGAAGTATTCTGAGAAACAGTTTTTGTTGATGAGGTATTGGGGGAGTGGAACCGGGAGTGGGGTGGAGAAAGGAGAATTCATATATGTTATGATATCGACTGATGAAATTCCTTGTTTTCACCCCAGCTTTTGATATTGATATTTTTCTCTTATTGTTTTGATAAACTCTGCATATATAAGTTAAACCCATATAATATTGATTACCCTCTAATGAGGACTTGACTTTGTGTCACTTCTAAGTATTTTATACATGTTATCTCATTTTAATTCTCACAAAGCCTTTTGATGTAGACTCTATTTTTATGACTCTGATTTTACAGATTACCAACTGAAGGCACAGATAGGTTAAGAAAAATAGTCCAAGGTACATAGTTAGTAGATGGGAAATCTGGGATTCAAACGCAGGAAGCCTGATTTACATGCAACTAGACTTGTGCTAGCCAGTGTTGTAGGCAGAGCAATGGAGGGCTCCTGAGCAATTAAAATATGGCTGATTGGAATTGAGATATGTGCTCCATGTGTAAAACAGACACAGGACTTCACTTAGTAAGAAAAACAATGTACTATAGCTCATCAATAACTTTTGTATTGATTACCTGCTTAAATAATATTTTGGATATATTGGGTTAAAGGCATATTATAATTAATTTAATTGATAGAGAATAAAATCCATATATTACTTTATTAAAATTGGTTTCTTTTTACTTCTTTAATGTTGTTGCTAGGAAATTTTAAATTATATATGTGCCTAAGATTATATTTCTAATGATAGCTCTGGTCTAGACTCTTAGCCATTTTGCAATATTGCTGTTAAAATCAGTCAATTTTAATCCAAACATAGATGCTTCTTTCATTTTTATTGTACATTTTGTTAACTTGTTACATATGAATAGTAGTGTAATTTCTTCAGTTTAAAAATGTAAACTGAGCCTTTACATAAAACCATGCAATGGACTAACTGTAGCGGCATTAGTTATTTTCAAAGGTTGTTGATGACCACATGACTGACGAATAGTGCAGTCGAGCATCACCTGTACGAGGAATAAGTGTGATCCTATTATCATCTGTGTTATTATCTGTGGGGCCACTAAGAAAAATAATAAGCATCACATCACCAATATCGATTAAGTACTTACAAGTCAAGCATTTGCCAAGCCAGTGCCATCAATAGAGTTAGTACTGCCCACTTAGTGGGCACTTTGGAAATTTGTGGGTACATTTTTGGTTGTCCCAATGATTGATAGGAGGTCCTGACATGTAGTAGAAAGATGTCAGTGGTACAAGAAGTCCTGGGTCCTTTCTACCCGATGAAGAATCTCGCTGCATACCCATACAGAGAAAAGAGCACTTTACAATCATTTCAGCCTAATTGGCTCAACCGAAAAGCTTACATTAAAATACAACGTATTTTTTGCATAGTTGGAATGTGCACCAGGTTTTCCCAGGATTCAGTTACCACGTAAATCAAGGAAAGACTGTACTTTGGTCAGAGGTGTACAAAAGTTAAAGTCATCCATTGACATCATGCATGCCAATGCCACTAATTAGTGGTAGAGCTGCAGATCCAGCACACCTGTGTGTACACTACTGTAGCCACCACCATCAAGATGCTTTAAGGGCAAGCATCTTATCATTCATTCTGTCATTTAGATTTGTTATGCATGATCATTTACACGAACAATACATATTATTTTATTATAAATTGGTTTCCTCATTCTTTTTCTTTAAATAATATCTTGGGCAAAATATTCATCTTTTAAATTATCTATGCATTTAGGTGATATTATGTATGAATTATTTTCCAGAGAGTAAATGGGACATTATAAAATATTAATTTAAGAAAGAGCATAGTGTTCTGATAAAATTGAGAATGTTAGGCTAAACTCTTTCTTTGGATTGACTATTTTTATCTTTGAAAATGGCAAACCCTGAAAATAGGCACTCTTTTTGTCATTTCTATTTCATAGACAAAGAAACTGAGGCTTACTCAGTTTCTTTATTGTTTTAGGTCAATATCTAGGATTCAAATATAGAAAATTTTATATCTTAATCTATGCTCTTACCAGTATATTGTCTTCTTATTTTTAGTATAAATAACCTCTAAATTTTAAAAATGTAGTTTAAAATATCAAATTTTAATCAAAGTGTTATCCATTTTTGATATTTTGCTTGTTGCTGTGTTTAAAGGATTTTTTAATTCAAATTAGT
This sequence comes from Chlorocebus sabaeus, assembly GCF_047675955.1. NCBI lineage: Eukaryota > Metazoa > Chordata > Mammalia > Primates > Cercopithecidae > Chlorocebus > Chlorocebus sabaeus. Next base: position 132,374,113 of record NC_132910.1, on the reverse strand, counting down.
CCTTTCAGTATTTTCCACAAGAAACCAAAGAATGAAGTTACTTTGTTGTTTGGGATAGGATCTCTTTGTCATGAAATTATTAAAGAAACATGAATTTAGGAAAAATGGATTTTTTCCATAAAAGTATAATATGTATAAACTATCTTGAATCACCAGCTAAGAGGAAGTTAAGAATTTACATATGTATTTATCCTATATCTGAGAATCTCCACTTTGAGGAATCTATCCCAATCGTACTAGATTAGCAAGACTAGTAAAAGAAATATACACAAGGTTATTCACTGCAGTACTATGTGTAATATCTAAATACTTAAAACAACTCAAATGTGCATCATTTGAACTGGTGGGACAAACTCCGGTACATCATCACAATGGAGTACTACGCAACACAAAATGACATAGAACTTCTCTATTGCTGAGGTAACTGCCACAGTAGAATCTTAAGTGAAAGAATGAAGTAAAGAATAATGTATACAGTAGTGGTTCTCAAAGTGTGGGATTAAACTGAAGGTTCCAGACCCTGCTTTACCATGTATAATTAAGAAGATGGGCAAACATTGGTAACCCTCAGTTCTTTTTCCCACTGGAATATGCCAGCAAAATCTTAAAGAATTATCTGTGAACGTATTTTTCAAAGTGCTGTAAAACAATTATTTGGTATTAATATTGAGTTCATTGCTTCTGAGAACTTCAATAGAAATGAACATTTATTTCTTTGTAGATTTTAAAACTTTGTGAAGTTTCCTAAACTAGAATCTCACAGGCAACACATATATTTTATTTGCCTTTGCTCTACTTTTTTTGCATAGATGGTTCTCAGTAAATATTCATTGAAAAAATAAAAGGTAAACAAATAAGAATGGTGTTATGTTGCCTATCTTTATAAATATTTAAATTTTCATAATAAAAGAATTCCAGCATCACATCCACATTTTTAACAGAAAGAGCTGGCCTATGGAGGGAGGAATGGACTTCTTTCACTTTAATGTGTTCTTAAAAGGAAGAGAAAGCAAGAAAATATACACTGATCACAGCCACAAGGCTGGCTTCTTCCTGAACTGTCAAACCACTTATAGGATAGGATGGTCTAGTCTGCCATTATGGCTCTGAGTCATCTGTTCCTCCAGTGAGCCTGAGGTTTTCTCTTTCTGTCTTTCTTTCTTTTTGAGATAGCATCCTGCTCTGTCATTCTGATATCCAGGTTGGAGTGCAGTGGCATGAACATAACTTAATGCAACCTCCACCTCCCAGGCTCAAGTGATCCTCCCACCCCAGGCTTTCAAGTAGCTGGGACTACAGGCGTGTGCCACCATACCCAGTTAATTTTGTTTTTAACTTCTTTGTAGAGATGAGGTCCTACCCTGTTGGCCAGATTGGTCTTGAACTTCTGGCCTCAAGTATTCCCCCTGCCTTGGCCTCCCAAGGTGTTGGGATTACAGGCATAAGCCACCGCACCTGGCCCCAAGTTAAAATTTTCAGTGCACCATCTCGCATGCAATGAAATGTACTCAGTGTTTCCCAAAGTGTTTTCTTAGGACGACTATGCCCAGGGGATGGTCCATGTAAAAAGGCCTTCTTCCTCAAGTAAGTTTATCTGAGGATACATGTGCCTCCCTCAGCAGGTCACGAAGCAGGTAGCATATGAAACACCCCACAAAGTACCTATCTTAACCTGTGAAACTTATTTGATCCCACCAGAATACTGACATTCTGTGGGAAATGCTGTCTTGGCTAAGGCTACCTTGATCACCATAAGCATTTAGAAACAAAAATGAAGTATGACAGGATAATACAAGAAAATGGCAATAACCAATCTACAGGTTTTTTTTGTTTATTTTGTTTTTGTTTTTGTTTTTTTCTGTGATAATTTGAGAGTCTAATTATGTATCTTGATATTATGGAATAATTGAATTCTGAGGTCAGAAGAAAGTATAGGGACATCTACTCTACTGGTTCTCAATCTTGGTGGCCCAAACCGCAAGTAATGTAGTGATAATAATTAGTTATAAAGATGTGGCTGTTTTACATCCTTTTGAGGGCAGATGGTACTAAGTACTTACCAACACCAGGAGTGATTTCCAAATGTTTAAGGTGCATGGAGGCCTTACTTTTGGGGAAAGTGACCAAGAAGATTTTCCCTCAACCCAGGTAAAGGCTTCACAACAAAGGAGATACTATAATACCTCCTTCGACTTTTCTTAGGGCAATATGACTGACTGTGGTGAGGTTTAACTCCATCATCCCACATAATGGGGTTTCAAAAAGCATACCCCTTATTCTTGACCAGCAACATTTAGGAGCTCACCAACTGTAAGAACCTGTTGGCGGTTTAACCAAGTCCATGCCTCCCATTTCTTCTCTGCAGATGAAGACTTGCTCTTATTCAGATGTTCACCCTCTTCTTTGTAGCAATGATACCATGGAAAGTGACTCTTCTACCAGTGACAAAGGCACACTTAGTTTCAACCAATTATTTTACTTGTAATTATTTTTCACTTTTAGAAGGTGTCAGCAATTTAATTTTGGTCCATGAGATGTGAGGACAAGTTGGCTGTGGGTACTCTGGGATAGATTTCCTAGCTCTCAAAAATATAAAGAATAAATAATTCCCTTTTGTACCTGTGAATGTTCATAGTGATGATGGGATAGTTAGAGAGCAAAATAGAAAGAATTTGCTTCCTCTATGATGGTCCTGAGTTAATTAATTCATCAACCCTGAGGTCCCCCTCTATATCCCAACTTCTTGTGACATGAGAAAAGAAGTCTACTTTTTAAACAAATCAATTTTTAGCTGAGAATTCTGTTACTTGCTGAATCATTCTTACTGATATTTCCACAATTTTTAAAAGAGAAATTTTGTAGTTTCTATTTTTAAAAAATCAGACATTTATTGTTATGAGAAAGATAAGTCAAGATCTTCATAACATACATTGGTATAATGAACTGCAGTCCCGCTGCACTTATTAATTCTATCTGTTTTCCAAGAGAGGGAAAAATAAAACAATTAAATATGGACTGAGGAAGTAATAGGGGCTTATATTAGTCTATTCTCACATTGCTATAAAGAAATACCTGAGACTGGGTAATTTATAAAGAAAAGAGGTTTAATTGGCTCACTGTTCTGCAGGCTGTACAGGAAGCATGATGCTGGTATCTGCTATGCTTCTGGGGAGGCCTCAGGACAGTTACAATCATGGTGGAAGGCAAAGAGGGAGTGATGCCTCTCAAATTGCCAGAGTGGGAGCAAGAGAGTGGGGAGGTCCCACAAACTTAAACAACCAAATCTTGTGAGAACTCTGTCATAAAAACACCACCAAGGGGATGGTGCTAAAGCATGTATGAAAGATTCACCCCCATGATCAAATCACCTCCCACCAGGCCCCACCTCCAGCATCAGGGATTATAATCCAACATGAGATTTGGGTGGGAACATAGATCCAAATCATATCAGGGCCTTAAAGTCTACAGAGGTATCAGAACCAAAGGTCTCTCAATGCTCCTTCCTTTGACCTTGCTATTGACTGTGAACTGATTGACTGGAGTTGGGGAGGAGTGAGGAAGAGGGAATAAATGAAATAAAATATTTTCTCTTTTGACTTAATACAAAATAAAAATGGGGAATTTGTCTGATAATTGTATGCTTTGTATTTAGACCATAATAAATATACCAAAACAAAAATAATGGGGATCACTATAAACATTTTCCTAGGGTTGGCCACAGACCAGGCTCTGTTCAAAGCACTACACATGATTCATTCATGTGCTCTTCACAACAACCCTTTGAGGTAGGTTCCACTACCCACCCATCCTGCACAACTGATCAAACAACGGCACAGAGATTGGAAAAGAAATTATCTAAGGTTACACAGCCAAGAGGAAGTGGGAGTGGGATTTGAACCTGGACAAACCGGCTTCAAGGTCTGTGCTCACGAACTTAACAATATTGCTTTCTAAGGAAATGCTGAGCTTAATGAGAACAAGAATGGAAGGCCACCAAGTTGAGTTTCCTTTAACTTTAAAAATTTGTAGATCACAAGGTAGGGTCTTCCATTCATTCACTGACCTTATTGCTGATGTTGAATTTTTATTTTAGAATTGCAACCTCTTATTTTGTATTACTTTTTAAAATGTCAAATAGGATTGTTTTGTTTCTATTTGACATTTTCAAATAGATTCAGATTCAGAAGATCCAAGAACTGAAGCAGATCTCAAGTCTAAAACACTTGGGTCTAGAAATAGTATTCTTGGCTCCCAGGAGTTCTGACTCACTCTATCCTTTCAGAGGCAGGCTTTCTATGTCCGGATGTGCTGTGGCCCTCCTGGAGGCACACAGTGGATTTAAACTGATAAATGATTTATTGACTGAATGATGGTATTTTTAGTATTTTCCCCTCTTCTAGAGTTCTAATTATTTGCAGTAATTTCAATCACGTTTATATCAGTTCTTGCGCATAAGTGGCTTGTTGGATAGCCTAGCTTACTGCAAAATTGATTTGATCACCTAGAATACAAAAGTCAAAGCATGTGAATTTGGAGTTATTTTAGCCCTAGGTAATTTTTCTAATGTAGAAAAGGTAATTTATATTGTTCTACCCTATACCAGGTCTAGTGCAAATGGTGAAAATTAACTGTACTTATTTAAATTTAGTAAACAATATACACATTATATTTAAAAGTACCCTTCTCTATTGCCAGTTAGAATCAGAGATGTCTCATATTTCTCCTCAGTTACTACCTCATTTCTCTTTTTTTTTCTTTTTTTTCTGTCTCTCTCTTTTTTCTTTTCTTTTCTTTTTTGAGGTGGAGTCTTACTCTGTTGCCAGGCTGAAGTGCAGTGGCGAAATTTCAGCTCACTGCAACCTCTGCCTCCCAAGTTCAAGCGATTTTCCTGCCTCAGCCTACCTCATCCCGAGTAGCTGGGACTATAGGCACGTGCCACCATGGCCAGCTAATTTTTGTATTCTTTTGTAATTTTGTATAATTTTGTAATTTTATAATTTTTGTAATTTTGTATTTTTACTAGCGTTTCGCCATGTTGGCCAGGATGGTCTGGATCTCTTGACCTTGTGATCTGCCCGTCTTGACCTCCCAAAGTGCTGAGATTACAGGTATGAGCCACCACACCCAGTCTACCTCATTTCTTTGACCAGATCAAATGTGCTCTTCTCAGTCTGCATCTTATTTGGTCCTCGTCAGCATTTTTGAAGTTTACCACTCTCTCCTTTAAATGCAACCTGACTTCCTGGAAAACGCTTTTCTGATTTTCTTCGTATTTATTGGCTCTTCTATCTTAATGGCTCTTGTTTTTTTCCTCTAACTCCTCTTGGCCTCTAACTGGTGGTACCTCAGGGTTTAGTCCTCAAGCCTCTTCTCTGATTTCTCTCTAGGTTCTTATTTGGTACCATAGCATTAAAAATTATGTATGTGCTGATGGTTTTCTAATTTCTGTTTCTAAAGCCAACATGTCCCTGAGCTTACCTGTGAAATATCCCACTGCCTTCCCAACACTGGGATATTTAACACGCATGTCAAATTTAACGTGTCCAGAGTAAATTACTGATTCTTCCTGCTACACCTCAAATATACTTCTTCTTCAGTCTCTCTAGCTCAGGAAAGAGCACTGCTCTTTACTAGTCATGCAAAACAAAAACTTGATTCATCCCTGAGTTTCTCCTTCCTCCAACATTTTTTGATTCCATCAAAAAATCTCCTGAATGCTACTTCAAAAAATAAGTCCTGAATCTAACCACTTTTCACCTTATCCACACTGATCTCTAGACTCCCAACTAGTCTCCCAGTTAATCTTGTTTCCATAGCTGTCCCCTCCTGTGATCCACATCCGTGCAGCAGACAGACCCTGTCCCTCCAATGTCCTGTATGTGATCTGGCCAGGGGCCACCCTTCTGACCTCTATTTGTTGCTTCAGCCATGTTGGTATTCTTGGTGACCATTCTTACCACAGGGCCTTGGCACTTGCAGTCCCTCAGCCTGGAATATTCTGCCTCCCTCACATTACTCAGTCTTCATTCAAATATTAAAATTTTAGAAGCATTCCCAACAGTGATCTCTACAATGGTCTCACACTTTCCTACCTCTCTATCCTCATACCCTGGGGCTACTTTTCTTCATGGCACTCACTGACATGTTATTATATATGTCTGTCACCCCAGTCTTGTCTAGCTAGAATATGCATTGCTTGAAGTCAAGAACTTTATTGAAATCAACGATATATCTCTTGTGTCCTCTGTGTCCTACTGTAGCCGGTAAAACAATACCTACTCCACAGTAGGCATTCAAATACTTGATGAATAAGGAATCTAGGAAACTTTGAATAAATAATTTAGATTGATTAATGTGTAGTGTCTTCTGTAAATATTACTGGAAACACATATTTCCTTTAGCACAGTTTTATATCTGTATTGCTCCTAAACATACACAGCTTTTGTGAGTATCATTACAAACTTAGTGGATTTTATAAATTCTGCTTACTCCAATTGACTATTTGTTTTCTATTTGATACTCAAATGGCAGCAATTTTGGAAGTTCTTTTAAGTTGGATTCTTTCTACATTTTAGGCCTATCTCAGATACTTCTGAAATTATCCTTGCTTTTTGACAAGCCAGAACATTCTAGACCTATCTTGATGTTGCTGACCGCAAACATGGCATTAGCCATCCTCCGAAAACTCTCATTTCTTTAAGGCAGTGTTTCTCAAGCATGGCTACACATTAGAATCACCCAGGAGCTTTAAAACATCCTTAGACCACTCAGAGCAGAATCTCTGGCAACAGGATCCACATATCAGTATTATTTTAAAGGCATAGTGAAGATTGAGAATATTACTGGAGACTCAGCTCAGAAGACTAATAAGGTCATATTTGATTTTCATAGAGTGTTGGTTTTAGGACGAAAAAAAAAAACCCTTCAGTTATTTTAGAGACAGAACCAAACAAAGCAAAACCAAAAATGCCAAACAACCCCCGAAAACCCAAACCCAAACCTTTTCTTCATGAAGGTTGAATTGATGTTCATGTTTTCTTTGTAATTTATTCAACTAAGTTTTCTCTTATCTTGTTCTAATACAAAACATTAAAATTTATAAGTGCTTCTGAAGGTACCAGTCTGTGTAATCTGGTAACACGATGCTATATACTGTCAAACCAAATTATGTCTGCAAATTATTATATGATTTAAAATAATGAAGGCATGCCATTTCCTTAAAACTAATTATATCTTATCAAAATACATCTATACATAACTATTTTATGATTCTATTTAGGGCTTAAGAACAATTAGCCTATACTATAGACAAGAGAATTTAAGCAAAATATATTTGAGGATTACAATATGATACGTAAAACTTTTTAAGATTATTGACCCAATGTTTTTCACCCACTTTAATATACTTTCTGGAATGAAATGAAAAGTAAAACCATAGGTAACATGTTGAGAATTTTTAATAGCTTCGAAGGCATCAATAGAAACAATCCTGCTAATTAATCATTTGTTGCAAGCAGAAAAAAAAGACCAAGAATTATTATGTATTTGTTTACTTCTGCTATATCCTATTATTTTTTCCATAATTTATCTTTTCTTTATCCTTTTATGAATCAATCACCAGATTCTATTAAAATCCATGAGATATTATGCATAGTAAACCATATATGCTAATTTTCTATTTGTACTTAACATAGCATTTAGACCAATAAATCCTTAGTAACCGTGGTTAAAAGAAGGATTCAAAACAGGCACGTAGTATCGTATCTATAATTATTGAATGCTAGAGCTGGAAAAATATGGAGGGTTGAGGTCATCTGACCAGACATTTCTTACACTTTTTTAGTCACTGATGCCTTTGGTCACTTAAGGAAGTTTAGGAACTGCCTATTCAGAAAATTAATACATGTATAGTCACTGACAAAATTTTCATACCACTCTTGCACGCTTAGCTGTGGACTTCTCAAAATCTCATTTTAGATAAGAAGACCAAGACCCAGAAAGGGACAGTGACTTTTGTTATCAATAACTCCAGATTTATTTTACTAGTGTGTCATTTATTCTGTGTGTGAGTTTCAGATGAGTCTCTAAAGATGGTGTTCTTCTGCTGTATTAGCACGTGGAACTTTTTGTCTCTGAGATGCCAGATTCTTTTCAATTTAGAGAGAAAAATGGGTCTAGCAGAAAATAATTATTCAAACTTATTATAAAACCCAAAGTACAAAGCAGCTTTCCATTTCTAGACAGTGTATCCATTTTCTTTTGTTTTTAGATTTCACGCCCTGTTGTTACTTTCCAGGTAACTTGATTTTAGGCCAAGCAAAGCTGCCAGCCAGAAAGGCAGAAAAACGGAAGTCCCCTTCTTCTAGGCCCTAAGATCCCACCCATTTATCTGCAAAGCATTTTCTAGTACATCTCCCGGAGAATATAACAGTACGGCCTGCAGTCTAGTACTTCATTCAGATTCTCACTTGTGGGAGATGAAGAAGTGAGACACATTCAACATCCTTATGTAGGAACTTCCGGGACCAGGCAGATGGCAACCTGGCTGAGCTAAGGCTAATGTAGTTGGGCTCAGGACCTCAGTACCTAGCGGAAATGGCCACAAATGAAAACACAGGCTAACAAATATCAGAAGACTTAAGACGGCCCCACGATGGAGAAAATCCAGCCAGAAGCCTGGGCTTATTCATTTCTCCCCTATTACTTCTTGTAATCCAGGTTTTAGCTGTGATGTTGACAAGTCTCAGACAGCAGAGGAGAAACACTCCCCGTTTCTCACAAAACAGTGAGGTCAACCAATGTGGAACCAGCTTCCTTCGCCTGTTTATTTTTCTTCCTAGTTTATCACATTGAATATATAAAATTGCTTTAAAAAGTACTTTAATATTCATTCTATTTCAATAAAGAAGAATACTTATCTGGGGAACCCTACCCATCAGTGGGATGAAATTCTAATGTGTTGATTGCATATTTCTATAGGCTTGTGTATAACTTTACTACTGATTTTCTGAAAACTGGGTCTGTGCCATGCTGCAACAGTCACAACCAGTCTATGGACAACTTTACAAAGATGGCTGTTACAGGCTGAATTTTGCACACTCTCCATCCCCGCATATTGAAGTCCCAGCACCACCCCCTGCCCCCCGCCCTGGGATCTCAGAATGCTAGGGATTTGGAGATTTGGAGGCAGGGTCATATCAGAGGTAATGAAGTGAAAATGAGCTCACTAGGGGTGGCCCTAATCCAGTATGACTGGTGCCCTTATAAGAAGAGGAGATTCGGGCAAAGACTTGGACAGAGGGAAGACCACATGCAGACACAGGGAGACCACAGCATCTCTAAGTCAAGGAAAGAGGCCTGGAACAGATCCTCCTCATGGCGCTCAGAAGGACCCAACCCTGCCAAAAGCTTGATCTCAAACTGCTACCTGGCAGGATGGTGAGAAAACAAATGTCTGTTGTTTAAGCCACATCCAGTCTTTGTTACAGCAGCCCTAGCAAACTAATACAATGACTTAATTATTTTTTTGCTTTTTGTTTCTTTTTTTGTTTTATTTTGTTTTTAGATGGAGTTTTGCTGTTGTTGCCTAGGCTCAATGACTTAAATTTATATTAAATGAAAGCAGTACACTATAGTGTATGGTTAGGAGCCCAGGGTGGCTGCACCCCGTGAAGAGGTCCATGCTATTCACCCTCACAAAATTTGCTCCCTTGGAGGGGAGATTGGATAAAATGAGTGTTAAATAGGCAATAAATTTTATTTTTAAGTTCCAGGGTACATGTGCAGGATGTGCAGGTTTTTACATAGGTAAACGTGTGCCATGGTGGTTTGCTGCACCTATCAACCCATCACCTAGGTATTAAGCCCAACATGGATAAGCTATCTTTCCTAAAGAAATGTATAGATTTAAGTTGAAAAAAGAGAGACAACCGATGTTTAAAGATCTTAAGATTTAATGTCATTGTTTTTACTTATCAACCAAACAGAAAAACAATGATGAAAACACATAAGTCATTTCTCATCCATGAAAATGATGGTTAGACAGCAGCAAGCTGGAAATTAGCTATACTTTATCTAGCTATACAGACTCCAAAGATTTCTCTTTCAAGTGTTCCATAGTGGAAACAATAAACTCAAAAGAGAACACAGAAAAGATAAGTCATACTTCCCCCAAATTGGAATTCTCTAAAGCCTTGTATATAATATTTGAATGTACTGATTCATTAAAAGTTCATCAGTAAACTCTTCGTAATGACTAACCCCCTTCCCCAGTTTCAGGAGATACTTCACTCTTGTAATTTTCAGTGCAGATTGTACTTTTTCTTATATTTCTTATAATAACTGAAATAAATGTATTATGTTGATGTTGATTTATTTAATGACCATCCTCCATCCCTCTACCTACCCTACATCCAATGAGGAGAGAGATGGGGGTCACTCGTTTTTTTTTGTTGTTTTTTTTTTTTGAGATGGAGTCTCACTCTGTCACCCAGAGTGCAAAGTGCAATGGCGTGATCTAGGCTCACTGCAACCTCTGCCTCCTGGGTTCAAGCGATTCTCCTGCCTCAGCCTCCCGAGTAGCCAGGATTACAGGCATGTACCACCAAGCCTGGCTAATTTTTGTATTTTTAGTAGAGATGGGGTTTCGCCATGTTGGTTAGGCTGGTTTCAAACTCCTGACCTCAGGTGATCTGCCCGCCTCAGCCTCCCAAAGTGCTGTGATTAGAGACGTGAGCCACCAGGCCTTGCTGGGGGTCTCTGCTTTATTACTAAAATCCCAACACCTAGTGTAGCACAATGTAGGAATATGCAGGAAAAGCTCAAATCAGCTGCTGAGTAAATATTATAGGCTAGGAAACTTTCAACAACCAATGATCTAAATGAGAGAATTCCTGTATGGGTCCATCTGTTATAATTTCAGTTCGTGTTTGTATGTTCAAAGGTCTACCAGAATGAAAAAAATTAATTTGTATCTGAACAAAATTGTTTGGGGGTCACAGTGAAGACAAGAGGGAGAAGGAGGAAAGAGATGACATACTGGTGAGGGGTAAAAGGTCTTCACATACAAGAAGCTGCAACTTTTCCCTTTCCCTCAACCTGGTAAGGAGAATTTATGTTGTCTCTTAGTCTCCTACCCACACCTACTGCTGACAATATTCCTCCTGGGATGGGTAAGTTCTTTGACTTTGCAAGGCAGAATCAATAGGAAGGGGGAGAGAAACGTGGGTTGGACCCTGGAGCTGAGGAGGTTCTTTGGGTGGGCTCAGGGGTAGGTAAGGGGGATGACTGAGAGGGTAACACAGAACAGTGAAAGGTAAAATACATAAGGGGTTGCTTAAAGAGTATGGGCTATGTGACAATTTTACAGCCTCAAGAGATAAGAGGGAAGCATGGAGTTATTTTGATGTTATTTGGGTTGTTGAACTGAGCTCTTTGAAGTGCCAAATGACCACATCCGCCTACCTCACTGCAGAAGTTGGTACTTCCAGAGAAGACCAAGGGGAATACTAACTATGTGTCATTCCTTTCCCGGACAGTATGTCTGGGACAAGGCTTTATCCACATCTGAATATTCTGTCATATTTCTTACCCAAGCCGACACTGAACCATTGGGTCATTTTTCAAGGTTGAAACGCAATTTAATAAGGTTGAAGAAAACAATACGCTGCTTTTCTGTTTTCTTACACAGGTAAGGAAAACAAAACAAAACAAAAATCTCCCAAAAGAACTTCCATCCATTAAAGAGGAAGGAAGATAAGTCCTGGATGCCAAGAGGAAAAGGAAAATTAGCTTAGCTAGGCAGACAGACATTGCTTCCACCTGCTCAACACAGGAAATGTGAAGTCAGCCAACTCAGCTGTTACAAAGAGGAAACAGCCTCCCAAGAACCCCCACGCTTTGCTCTGCTTTAGAGAGCAGGAAACACAGTGACCCTGATCAAGTTTCTGAGTCTGGGGGAGAAGAAGTCATAAAGGGAAGACGGAGAAGGTTTTAATGCATCAATATGGCACCTCATTAAAGACAAAAATCTATCATCCAGTTACTAGGTCTTATCTGTTTCCCCTCTTAGATCTGTATGCATCCATTTATGTTAAAACTATGCAATCTTACTTTATGTATATTAGAAATAATATTTTGCACTGTAGGAAAGAAAGCCTCAGGGTAATTTATTCAAATCCCCAAGCACTTAGCAGAGAATAGAAGGCTCTCCAGGAGAAGACATGTACAGTCTTTTGAAAGGGATCGTGCCATTCCTATGCAGTGTACAACTCCCACATCTGAAACCAGGAGAGACTGGACTGGTATGTGGCGTGTTAACTTAGAATGTGAATGTGCGTCGGGGCAGTGTCCTTTAGTGACTGACTGAGTAGCAGTCAGTCTGGCTCATCTGGTTTGGTCTGAAGGCAGCTCCAGTGCTTACTGTGTGATCTCATCAAGATACTGAAGCCCTCTGCCCCTATACTTACTCTTCCACAAAATCGCGATGATGATATCGCCTACCTTATATGTTGTTGCAAGGCTTCAGTGAGTTAATATGATTGGAGTACTTGGCATATAGTTAATGCTTAGTAAGTGTTAGCCTTTTTTTCATACTGGCCAGGGACAATTCATACTTTATATAAGTGTCAGTTTCATTAGATGCTAAATGCTCTAAAATGACCAATGTTTAAAAATTAAATATGATAAATGTTAATGATCACAGAAGTTACCCTAATATGAAATGTGAACACACGTTGAAATCTGAGATTCAAAAAAAGTAGAATACTCTAGCGGTGTATGCAATGAGGACTAATTCTTTTAGTGGTGAGTAAAATATGTTTTTACATTTACATTATGTATTATTATTGGCTGGATTTTTAAACTTTAGTTTTCTTTGTGAAAATGCTTCTTCAGAATCGATAAGCTATTTGCAAAATAGATTTTATGTAAGAAAACCACTCCATTTGTTTTTTATAAAAAAGAAATCTGTATGTTTCTGATCAAATTACTTTTTCCATTCTGCCGAAATATGGTTTTTCCCCTGTACTATGTACCACGCTTTTGTTTGACAAGCGTATTACCCATTGAGAAAACTTTGAGAAGTGGAGTTTGATCATCTGTTTTCTTTTTGAGAAAAAACAATCTTTCCAATTTTAATTTGTCTTTTGAAATCTTCTTGGCAATTAGCACATATTGTTTGTGTTGAATTCTTCCATTCTATTTCTGTATCGTAATAGCAGAGAAAGCAGTTGAACACATTAGCACTGATCCCACGTCTTACTGGACTGAAGGACAGAAAAGCAAAGGAATGACAGCGAGGACCAGAAGCCTCAGAACGTTGTCCGTAGCCTCAGTTTCAGTTCCTGCTCTATCTGCATATCAGAAGCTCACTTCTGTTTGCCGTCACAACCTACTGTTGAGTTAACAAGACCACAGTGTGCACTGCTCAGTGGCTTTGTCGTGTGCCCAGCAACATTTGCAGAGTGCACATTGAGTATAGGCTGGCTGCTGGTGTGGGTGGATGGCATGGAACAGGCTGCTTCTGGTCAACACATCCTGTGCTAATGGCAAACTGGACAAGGACCTAGCTATAGAAGAACCACAAGCCATCACATGCCAAATGCCTCATGTTCCCCAAGCATATTTTAAAGTACCATTACTTGCTGTACATGGGTTTAAAAATGGGGATGTCTTGATAAGGAAAATAAAAGTTTCCTTCATTGTGTGTAAATAAAAGTATCCATTTATGAAAGAAAGTTGGAAAGCTCCATTGATTTAAATGAATTCTCAGCTTCCAAAATCATGTGCAGGCACTTGAACTTAATGAAATATGTATTCAAAATCAGCAGCTGCCCTCTAGGAGTCTTTCACCATAAAAGCAAGCATTTTGTTCCGTGCACTTGGTTCCAATCCATGGCAATCTCACAGTGGCCTAACACTGGGGAAACTGATTTATTTCAGACCAGGCAACTGAAATAGAATGTAACCTTGCCATACAGGTAAAAGTGCTTGCCTTTGGCTATTACCTAGCCTGACCACAGGGTTTTCTGGAAACAGCAAAAGCTTAATGAGTGTGAGCTCATGGCTAAATCAATGTTTATGCATGATGTACCTCTGAATAGCAAACACTCGCTGCCTGCAAGCTAAACAATGTGTTTATCTGTTTGCCTATTTCTGGTTCTTCAACCGCTGCACTGAGTGTTGCGAATCACGTTTAGTAACAATTATCTGCTGGTATTTCATGAAAAGGAAAATGGTGTGATTAATGAAAAGTGACACACACAGATCACTTTGTCATGCCAGTCTCCTTGGTGGGAGAGTGCCTCTGTTGAACCCAAGTCTGACCTCCCTTACCTTTAACAAGGTCAATGAGAATGCTGAGTGCCCAGAAGATTAGCTCCTACAAATGCTCCAGTATGACTTAACGATGCTGCCTCCACTAATGAACTGTAGGTAGCCAATTACACAAAATGACACCACTTTCACCTCTGTAGTAAAGGTGGAATTAAAGACAAAAGATGATATATTTTCTATTGAAGTGTGTAAAGTATAAACATTGCTGATTTGACATGGAAATACTCCTTACTAAAAATAAATTAAAAAAGTGAAATCGAAGTTCGTCCAAACACATTAGATGATTTGCTTCAATATTCTCCTTTTCTAGTTCACATCAGAAATGTTCCTCCGCCCCAGTTTCGGTGAAAGGAAGTCCTGATACCTTTTTTATTTTTTATTCCCCTGTGGCCATGCACAACACCAAGCTGACAAAATGCTAGTGACTGCTACTATAAAGGGAAATTTACTTTTTGAAATATATTTTGTGTGACCAAAGATGGCTCATCATTTTTGCAGCAAGGTAGTAGAGGTAGGTCACAAAAAATGAAGGGAAGGGAAAAGATGATCATCTTTGAGGAGATTAAATATTTCATCAAGATTCTTAGGCTTCTGCTCATGTTCTCAGTTGCAAGAACGTAGCGATGAAACGAGATGCAAAATGGAATGTATTGCATTAACTATGAAAACATGCCAAATCCAAAGCCTACGCTTAATGAGATCACATATCAAAATATATTTTCTCCTCCCCTTGTATGCTACAAATTTTAGCAGATGGATTCTTTTTTGGATCAGTAGTATTTACAACTCTATTTAGAAGCAATTGATTCTTTTTAACTTGATTAAAATCAAGAAATGTATTCCTGAGAAGCAAAAAATTACGTATCATTTTGTCACTGACTTATATTAGGAATGCTTTCTCACAGGGAAAAAAAAAAAAAAAAAAAAAAGACCCTGAAATAAAATAAAAATCAAACTTAGAAATGCTGACATTCACTTCAAGGAGGCAATTTTCATGAGCATTTTATTTTCCCACATGCAATCTGCACAATCTAGCGACATTGTTTCATGCGGTCAATGTCTACTTTATTGGAAAGTCTCACTGATTCTGAATGTGAATGATGGAGCAGCCACACTGGAGGGTCACTTTTCAACTTTTCCAGAGAGTTTTCTCCATCTTCCTAGAGAATTTGCCAGGACGACGGAAACAAACAAATAGACCTACCTCATTAGGAATACTGCACTCATTTGTCATTATCTTTCTCTTAAAAGAAAGAAAAAAAATCATCTTCTGAGGACTTGTTAATCTTCATCTGGATTTAAGTGCCCATTAGTTAGGCAGCCTTTCATTCATTGTGGAGGTTAAACTAGTAGGTGCTAATTGTCTCATAGGGCATATCCAATTTTCTTTCTGCAGTTATTAGAATTCAAATACTTTCTGTACACATTTGTTTTGTTACAAAAGGAAATAAAATAGCATCTATGTGAGATGACTATAAGTTTATGTCTGATTGATTTAAAGCCTTAAAATTAAACTGCATAAATATATTCAGAGTTCTTGCCCTAAATTTCCTTCCCAATTTAAATGAAA
The DNA here is from genome assembly GCF_047675955.1 of Chlorocebus sabaeus. Classification (NCBI taxonomy): domain Eukaryota; kingdom Metazoa; phylum Chordata; class Mammalia; order Primates; family Cercopithecidae; genus Chlorocebus; species Chlorocebus sabaeus. The sequence continues at coordinate 132,358,209 of NC_132910.1, read as the reverse complement.
TTATATTCTGTACCTATCTCAACTGTGAAAAAGTCCTCAGCTAATTAGTCTGTATAAATTATAATAATGATGTATTATATTAGCAATATATCTATAATATTTTCTTTGTTTTTCTTTCTTTTTATTTGTTTGTTTGTTTGTTTATTTTTACGACAGGGTCTGGCTCCGTAGCCCAGGCTAGAGTGCGGTGGTACAATCATAGCTCACTGGAGCCTGGAACTCCTGGGCTCAAGATTAAGCTTCTGGGATCTTCCTGTCTCAGCCGCCCAAGTAGTTTTGCCTGGCTAATTTTTGTGTTTTTTCTAGAGATAGAGTCTTGCTATGTAGCCCAGGCTGGTCTCAAACTCCTGGCCTCAAGCAGTCCTCTGGTCTTGGCTTCTCACAATGCTGGGATTACAGGTGTGAGTCACTATGCCTGGCCTTATAGTATTTTCTTATTTCTGTTGCCCACAGGCCTGAATCTTGATGGAGAAATGGTCAGGTATTGCAGTAGACACACTAACACATAAATTGACACAGTAAACTTTATCTTAATACTGTTCTCTTTGTTCTTCTACTTATTTCTCCAACACACAGTCCTCAGCAAAATAGTCTCACCTGAAGTCTGTGATTTTTTTTAAAAAAAGTTAAAATAAATAAAAGTCATCTTCATTTAGATGCTTTAATCATGTTAGTATCTATGAATTATATCAGAGGGAACTTAACAGATCTATATTATTGTTTTTTTGAAAGCAAGGTAAAATTGTGCATTAAATGAATAACTGAAAATCACTTTTTAAATGACATATAGTAATAGACAGATAATGTCTAGAATTGCAAGGCACCTTCAAGATCATCTTGATTATATTGGAATGGAAATCGAGGTCTAAAGAAGTTAGGTGATTTGCCAAGATCTTACTGCTAGTTTTTTGCAGATATGAGGTCAGAATCTTGAGCTGCTGGTTTCCATTACAGTGTTGTATTTTTCTTTGTATTCCATACCACCTTTCAGCGTATTATCTGGAGACCAAAAGTGTAATTTTTTTAAGAGTTGAGATCTCTGGTTAAGAGGGCTACTGTTCTGGATGAAGAACAGTTCTGCAGTTAAAGCATGCCAGAGTGATTTTTTCTAAAATAAAGCCTTTAAATGCATGGTTTATCGGAAATGTGTATGGAAAAGTTTGTTGGTATTAAAATAAATAACTGGAAACATCTTTAAGACTTGGAATAGACAATGGAGAGAATCAGAAATCTTTGGAATCAGATGTTAATAGTCTTTTACTAGTTTTTGGCCTTGAGCACCTTATTTCTGTCTTTGAACCTGCATCCTTATTCACAGAGGAAGATGTAATACATTTTCTTTTCTTTTTTTTTTTTTTTTTTGGAGACGGAGTCTCACACTGTCACCCGGGCTGGAGTGCAGCGGTGTGATCTCAGCTCACTGCAACCTCTGCCTCCCGGCTTCAAACAATTCTCCTGCCTCAGCCTCCCAAGTAGCTGGGATTACAGGCACCCGCCACCACGCCCAGCTAATTTTTTGTATTTTTAGTGGAGATGGGGTTTCAATATATTGGCCAGGCTGATCTCAAACTCCTGACCTCATGATCTGCCTGCCTTGGCCTCTCAAAGTGCTGGGATTACAGATGTGAGCCACTGCACCCAGTCAATACATTTTATCTTCAGAGCTTTTAGTTTTTTGCTGTTTTTAGATATTAGGAGCAAAAACCATACCTAACAGTGGTTTGCACAGAGTAGGCATTCAATAAACGTTATTTTCTCTTTGCTTTTAGAAATTAACACAGTCAGCTAGAAAATCTGATTATTCTGCACATTTCACTTAACAGTGTTTAGTAATATAAATGAAGTGAGATTTGTACTGTAATATAACATTATAAAACTAGGAAATGGGCTGGACGCAGTGGCTCCCGCCTGTAATCCCAGCACTTTGGGAGGCCGAGGCGGGCGGATCACGAGGTCAGGAGATCGAGACCATCCTGGCTAACACGGTGAAACCCCGTCTCTACTAAAAATACAAAAAAATTAGCCGGGCGCGGTGGCGGCGCCTGTAGTCCCAGCTACTCGGGAGGCTGAGGCAGGAGAATGGCGGGAACCTGGGAGGTGGAGCTTGCAGTGAGCCGAGATCGCGCCACTGCCCTCCAGCCTGGGCGACAGATCGAGACTCCGTCAAAGAAACAAAACAAAACAAAACAAAACAAAACAAACAAACAAACCAAAATCCCACCAGGAAGTGGAAAAAACACTTTGATGCACTTCCTGGATCTACTGATGGCTTCAAAGGAAAAACCCCTCCACCTGCTGAAATCGGCCATACATTGCAGGAAGAACGCGTGTCCCCTCCACAGAACTCCCTGGTCTCCAGAAAATGGCAGCCAAGGCACTCGCCACCCTCAGTTCACTCCAGAACAATAGACCATGCCCGTCCTGGGCCTGAATATCATTTCATTTGAAGATTCTTGGGCCATAGTTGTAGTTTTGAAAATGTTTAGTTATAACAGTCAGATAATTGTTGGTCATCAAGGGTCCCTAATTACAGGGGTGTGAGCCATGAAGAGAGAATTTAGTTAATACCAGACAATTTGTAACACAACGAGATGAAATCTGGCTTCTCAAACTTTCTTTTCTTCCTTCTTCTTTGTTTGAGGCTCTGTCCTCTTGTTCACTGGCGTGCCCAGGACGCCATGCTCTGACGCACACCCTCTTGTCTGTACTTTTGTGGGGTCAGAGTACTAAAATGCAGAGAGCCCGGAGAGTTCAAGTCACAAGTGCTGAGTTCAATCTTTGCTCCTGTAACTCACTAGTTGTCATTCCGGATGCTTCCATTCCCGAGCCTCAGTCGTCTCATACATAGAATAAAACTCACGATGACTCAGTTTGGTTAACCATTTAGTGAGTGCATACATATCATGGGCCAGGCCCTGTGCTAGGCATTGAGAATATAAATAAATAAAATTTGGCCCTTTACTTGAACATTCTATATAATCAGATATTTATTAGAAATCTATGAAAACAGACAAAGCAGTCTATATGAGCTGTTGTGATACATAATTATATGCACAGAAATCTGTGGTGCTTTGAAAGTGGGTAGAATGTTTCATGCTAATTGTTTATTGATGGGCTTACAGGGCATTCCTGATACAATTTCCATGTATGCAGCATATTACTGTAGCCTTCGGAGACAATGTCCCCTTTGGTCAATACATTGGTGAACAAATGTCAGGTAATAAAGGAAGTATTGATGAGGGAGAGGGGAGAGAGGGGCAGTAGGGTAGCAATGGAAAACTGTGTTGCCTTCTCTGCTGTGTGCTCTAAGTCTAATGGCAACATACTTTATCACTACAAGATTTCATTATATGCACTATAAAACTGTAACTCTGTCAGCTAAAACGTCTCAAGTTATTAGTTCTTAATGTACATCGATAGATGGAATGTAATTTCACTAGTCTTACGATTCACCATGTTGCATTGTCATGAAATGCCGAAAGAATAGTCTTTGAAAATGCAAACGCATGTCCGGCTTTAAGGGGCTCATTTACACGTGACTTTACTTCCCATTATTATTATTCTAAATGACATTTCCAAAATAGTAAAGTTATATTCTGACTTGCATGGAAGTGCTGTTTTACCCCCTAAATTTAAAAAAAAAAAAAAAAAAAAAAAAAAAAGTCTTTCTTCTAGAAAGGACTTAACCTATAAAAAGAATACAGTCAGTAATATTGCCCATTTCCCTGGCACAAATTGTTCATTTTCCTTTGGCTGTGATCAAGGATCCATTACATGGTAGATTAGCAGTTTCAAAAAAAAAAATTGTTTTTTAATCTACAAAGTTAACCTGCTCTGCTTAATGAAGTACTTTGTTAACATAAAAGAATCTTTGTCTGTTCTGGCTCAGAAGTTGGAAGTCTTTCAACCCAAAACAATTATCTCCCTGCCCTAGGAGAAGATATGAACAAGAAAATGGATAAGGAAGCTCAGTCTTCAGCATCAGTTTGGGAAGTGGAATAATTCACACTCCACACATAGTAGGGAGTGGCAGAGAGCATGCTAGTAGAAAGAAAGAAAGTTGAATAATCAAACTGAGCTCCAAGGATTTCATTATTTTGCTTTGTTGCTCTTCTGTGAAATACCTAAATATTATAAATACTAAATTTAAATATATAGTAATTAATAAAAACACATTCAAAAGCTACATTTAATTGATTTGATTTTTAATTGTTCACATCACTGCTCCCCCTCTATTGGGTCTGTTACCAAGAGTTGAGTCTCCTTGCTAAATTGTCTTCCAGTAAATTCTGGATTATTCCACAATGCTAGAGTTTAAGGGACAGAGAGGCCATCTTTAGCTATGTGTCCTTCCCAGACATTTCTGAGGTCAGACCATTCTGATCATTACAATAACGTACTAGCAAAATTATTTGTTAGGCAAATATTAATAGCATTTTTAGGATGTTGAAAATAGTCAATTATAATAAACAGAATGATAAGAAACTACCATTTTATCATACTTTATATTTCTCATGCTTTCTGAAGTCAGCAAAGTGCCTACAATAGAATCAAAATGAAATTAATCCAACAAAATCTTAATTATAGGTTGGATTGAAGAGTATGGAGAGAGAAAATATTGACTTTGAAGTAGTTTGGCTTTGAAGTTAAGGTGACAGAGAGGCAATTGGAATAATACTACAGTGGAGAGATAATTTTCTTTTTTCTAGGATAGCAGAGTCTTAAATCACAAAACAGCCAGTGATAAACATGTTTTTTTTTTTTTTTTTTCTCTTAAATAGAGAAAAGAACTGAATAAGAGAGAAAGTTGGGTTGAACAAATTGGTTGTTGTTAACGCAAAGCTCTGTGTATTCCATACCAGGAAGAAAAGCTTTTCTGGGGTCGTTCTTACTCTCTGGCCAGGTCACATGTGTGTTCCTACCTCATTCTAAGCTTACCTTTGGTTTAAAACCAGAAATTGATCATTGGTTAGCTTGTGAATGTACACAATGATCCTGTTAATGCCTTGAAAGTAAGGATTGTTTTTATTTATTCTTTTATCCTTAGATCTAGCACAGGAGTAGGGGCTTAGTAAAGGTTTGTGCGGCTGTACATAGTTACGTGCTTGAGTAGAGTTTTTAGAATTTTAATTAATAAATGAATTTGTTGTTTTGTAGTGATAGTTTGCGCCAGCAGCAGACCTGGAGTGAAATCTCAGTTTTGTCTGATGTACGCTGTGTTTCTTTGTGTGCATAGGTCAGAAACCAACTTATTTCAATTCTTCTTTATTTTCCTTACTAGTAACAGCTGACTGCTACAGAAACTACCATGTTTTGGCACAGTTCTAAACACTTTACACAATGGAATAATCTCATGTAATACTCTAAACAATTCTGTGGAATCGGTACTATTATTATTCCCATTTTTAGATTAAGACGTGAAAGCTTAGTGGGATCAAGAAATTTATTAAAGATGCCCAGGTATTCTGACTACAGATTTTGTGTTCTTAATTATTACACTCTGGTCACCCCCAAATAGTATCATATTCTGAAAATAGAATTCAATTTAATAAACTACATCCACGTAGGTTTATCCAAGAAGACCTAATCAGCCAATTAGATCTCTACTGGTGCCCATTACATGCAAGGCTATTCTTATCCTCTCTGCTCCAGGTAGGAAGAAGGAAATCTTTCAAGTCCTTCTGCCTGAGGGTAGGATTTCCAGAAGGGACAAGCTGATGTTGACCTAGGCACCATGCAGAGCTCTCAGAAGCTAGGGCAGAGTAATTCTGCTCAGACTCCCACTGCAGAACTCCACTCAGGGATCCAAGTTGTGAGCTGCTGCAGCTTAAAAATGAGGACTCCTGAAGGTTCCTTGTCTCCCCCGAGAGCAAAAATAATTCATTTCGCCACTTCTTTTCCAAAGTCAAAGCCAGGAGACCACATAACTGCACTCTTCCTGGACGGCTACACGTTTTAGATGGGATGATGAGACTGCACCAGGCACTCAGGGCCATCTCCACTGGGTGTCTGAGGAATGGACTGTCAGTGGTAATTAACACACCAAAATAAAATTATGGGTGATGGATCTGATTAGATGCAAATGAACCTGACAGGTCACCTCTGAAGGCTTGTGAAGTCTCTAAGACAAGTCACAGAGAAATGAATATTTTGGATTTTAATCCAATAGATACAACCCCGTACATTTACAATGGGCTATTTAGCTAGTCCTCTCTTAACTGCAGTGCACTTCTTTATAGGTCGCTTTCAGTTAAAATAGTTATAGAAGACGAATGTCACATGACCCCAAATATAAGAACTAGTTGTTTAGGACTGAAAGGTCTGGTACATTTGATTTGCTGCAAATTATCCATGTAGCAAAACTTCACAGCTGGGTCTGGGAACAAGCACAGGCTGACTCTTTACTATTCCTCTGGTTCTTCTATCCCTCGGGATTCCAAAGGGATCCCAAACTCTCCAGGACTCCCCTTCACAGTGCCTGTTCTAGCACTGAACCCTTTGAGTAGTTGATATATTCTATTCTCTCTCGCTTCTATGGCAAAGGCAGCATCTCTTAGCACAGCTGATCTCAGCTAACTGTTGGAAAGCTGGTATCTCAGCTTGGGGTTTTAAGAGTGTCATTAAGCAAATAAAGAGCGATGAATTTACTAATGATAGATTTTCAGTAGCAGCAAAGACCCTCTGATGCCCTGCATACCATCCTGTACCTCCATGCCCACTCTTTCCAGCCATAGATCCTGATCTGCCTAGGCTCTTTGGTATTACTCTCATAGGATGCTATTAATATTTTCCATCTAAATTAACTGTGTCTATGCATGCAAGGACGCAGATTTTTACAATTAATGCAATACCAAACTAAATACGTGGTTTACACCCAATAAAAGCAATAATGTAAAATCCATGTGCTTATGCCCTCTGTCAATGAGGAAACATAAGTGAGAAACCTTATGTTTTAAAGTAAAGTGCTCAGTTACATGCATCTTGTTAGAACTTTGAACTGGTAATTACCTTGAACATTAGACTACAATTTAAAATCCTAAAACATGACACACGTAATGCTCTGCATTGATTGTGAGCCTCTGACATCTTATACATTAGCCTCTTAGACTTATAAATGATAGAGTGTAAGACAACACAGTGAAAATTAATTGTGTATGCCAAACACTTATTCAACAGTGACTCTTTTGCAGAATGCTGGAATATCTTTACTTGAGCAAAATTTGCCAAGTTGATTATAAATGATATCTTACCTCTTAATACATTATACAATTTGCACATAATGGTTCCAAGGGAACTTGCAAACCATAGTAAATCATAAAATTCATTTTGCTTTGTATCAATTCATTCATCCATGCGCCAACTAATCACCTCATTTCAAAATTCAATAAGCCTAAATACCTGAATTTATGACACTTTGCCAGAATTAACAAAGGAATATCAACAATGTGGAATTAGAAGTCTGTTGCAACTTAAAGACAAGCACCTAGTTGAAAACAATTAAAAAGACTAGGCAGCAATAATTATATTCACAGTGTTAGCAAATAAAATAAATTAAAACTGATTTAATTTCTGCTCTGGGAGATGGGGTGGGGAAAACATAGAAAAGTCTTAATTTAGTCAGTTAAAATATTGAAGTGGTTTGGAGGCAAAACTTTAAAGTGACTGTGAATTGGATTTGTAGTGTTAACTCTTCTTAATTGCAAATAAAAATGCACACACAGGGTGTATTTTTAAGAATGTATTGGTTGGTCACATTGTATAATGGCCACACTAGTTCTTGCAACTTTTGTTTTTCTTACAAGAATTTTGATGGTCTAGATCCTATTGCAGGATTTATTTGCATAAAACCCATTTACCCTATCATTAAAATAAACGGTATAAGGAAAAAACTCTCCTGTTTAGGGAAGTTACACACAATTCATGCTAAGGGGGCCTCTTTGCTAAAACTGCATTTCACACTTACTTTTATAAGATGTCATTCACCTTCTACATACTCTAGGCTTTGATCTGTAGTCCTGTTACAGAAAAATGTCTATCATGCTGATACGAAATGTATGATCTTATCGTGTGTGTATAAGAATATACACACTTACATACACAGCTTGTGTATATGTGTGTGTACATATACTTATACACACACTTATTATACACACATATACTTACACATGTACTTATTATACACACACACACACACAAGCTCATATTTCTCACTTTGAATTGCAGAGCCAGAAAGAAAAAGTACAATTATCTTTGATTTTATTTCAAAAATAAAACCTGAAGACATTGGCTTGGCAGCTGTTCTTATTCAGTCTCTGAGTGTATATTTAAACTAAAATAATTTTTCTGCTAATAACAACAATGCACGACTTTGCATTTGATTTTTAATATTTTCTTACTAAAATTTCCTTGGGAGCCTAAAATAGCATAAAGAAAAAAATTGCATGCATGAAGATGCATAGAGCATTCAGTAAGGACAAAGCAAAAGGAGAGAGCAGTCATATTTTTCTTTAAAAAGGCTTAAAAAGGTATTTGCTTGTTAGAGTCACAAAAGGTCTATATGGTTCTGTTACCCCTTTAATTAAATTCTTAGAAGTAATCAGATGCAAAATGACAAATGACAAGAAGAGAACATATCACTGCTGAATAATTTTATCATTTATACCTATAACTGTCAATCCACGAAGGGCTATTTTTCATATGTCACCTAAATCATAAGAGCTGGTACCTTTTTCTGTGATTCATGTTAGCCCTGCTCTATGATTTACTGCTAAATTATTTCCCTTCTCTTTCAGGGATTTTTTTTTATCTCCTTTCTGTGATTAATCTCTCTGGTTTGAATGAGCAAAGCTTTTTAGATGAGTGAGCGTCACAATTTCATTGAGTATAAATTTTTTCAGTACGATTTTTTATACATATGTTTTTTTTTAATGTGCTCAGAAAAGACAATTATTTATTTAAAGGCTTATATTTCCATTAAAAAAATCCTTGCCTACCTCAGTTATATATTCCAGGCTTTTCTTCCAGAAACAAATGGCCATTGCTTTGACAAGACGCAGTGACAATGGTTATTGGTGTTGACACCACACAATCACAGAGCTTTTTTACAAAGGGATGGCCCTGGTTGAAATGATTGAAGACCACAGAACACCTCAATGTCTACCCTCCCCGTGTGAGAAAGTGCCAAATGATCCCGGTGTGTGTGTGTGCGCGCACATGCTCACGCACGTGTGCCCTCCTGCTGGTTCTTGAATACTCACAGGCTTACCCTCTCTGTGAATGACTGACACATCAGTCCCTGAATTTTAGTCCTTTGAACAAGGAAAGCAAGTGTTTCAAACTGCTTTAATGAGCCCCATCAACTAGACTCTGTTACCATATTGGGTGCCTGGGAATCACATTTTATCTCAGATTGACATGTTCAATATGCACATGGCAATCTCTCTGAAAGCTACTGAAACTGCACCCCGCATCACCTCTTCATCCACATATGTCTTTTCTCCCTTCTCTTACTGGTAAATTTGACCTCCGCTTTTTATGTGTATATACCTAAATGCTTATGTTGTCCATGTAAGCAGCCGACTTCCTTTAGTGTTGTAGGGAATGTATCCCTAACCGACCTCCACGACAGCCACCAATAAGAAGAAAAGCGCCCTTTTTCTTTTTTTGGTCCATCAAACCTTTACAATGAAAACTGCTCATCGATAATTGTGTGACTTTTATTCCCCTTCTCTTCCTTTGCCCTTTATTTAGTGAAAGGCTGAAAGAAAAATGTCCGAAAGGGGAGTGAATTCTTAAATACAGTAGAGGAAAATCATGCCATACTTTTACCAAAAATCAGATGATCCATGATGGAGTGATCTGAGTTTCGTACTCCATCTACTCTCCCTACTTCACCCTACTTCACCAGAATTGTACCCTGGACATAGGGGAAATACCTAGGTACGGAGTCTATGCCTGGTAGATGTGAATTCCCCTTTCCTTTATGTCCTGTGCCCACTGACCTGAAGACCAGCAGGGAAACCATCTTTTGGTTGGAAGGTGTGGCTTCTCTGAGTTGGATGGATTTCCAGTTGGGTCACACACTTTGGCCAGATTTCGAACAAGAAACAGAAATAAAATTTAGTTGGATTAAAACAAGCACTGTCAGAAACTGGATTTTTAAAAATAGCTGTGCATTCTAATTTTCAGATGAGTTTTGCTCTGTCTAAAATGCTGGCATAGAATCCCGAGATTCCGTGCAATAAATTACTGGAAACATAAATTCTAAATATAGGTACTGGCCATCCAGGCAGGGGGTTCTGCATGTAGGGCGGCGTCATCGTCTGCATTCTTTGTGTGTGCCTTAGTCATTCATTCACTCCTCGGCACCAGCCCACTGCTCTATGAACTGGGCTATACATGTAGATGTAAAGATAAAGTGTATGTATGTCGAGTAGAGGCAAAGAGAAAGCAGCAAAATGAATTGGAGAGAGATTATTTGATATATCTTCACTTTGAGGGAAAATGTGAAGTCTGAGACTAAGGGTACCCAGGATGAATGGGGTCCTGTGAAAGGGAGAAGTGAATTGGAAACAGAAACGATAATCTGGTATTTTTTTTTCCCCCACAAAGCTGTTCAGAAACTTTGTTGTCTGGTATCATCTTGCTTAATAGTCAGAGACATGCGCTTAAACCCTTACTGTTGCAGTTTCTCCTGTCTGTGCTACAAACACTCATGGACATACACAGATACTCTGTGGCAGGCCCCCTTTTCAAGAAAAAATATTGTTTCCCATTGTACATTTTACAACAGGAAATGTTGAAGTCAGATGCTCAGTGGACCACAGTGACATTTATGGGTCAAGATGCACATTCAAATGCAAGTTGATTTTCACAGCAGGGGATGTGAGACACAATGACACCTACTTGCAAAACCCTAAGGGCTAACTGAACAAGATCAAAAAAAATGTTTTAACCACAGACTAGAGCACATGAATTGGCTTCTATCAAGAGAAAAACTTTAACTTTGTTGAATTTGAAGATATGACTTAAACAAAAAATACTGATTTTTCATTTTTTCCCTAGTTACTATCGCTATAAAAAATCAAATTTCCTTTGTGAACTAAATAGAACTGAAATGGAAACTTTAAAAAAATGGCTTAGACTCAGGCAAAGAAACTTACCCCAGTGAACAGATTTTTAACCATGTTCAACTTTGGGTTAATGAATACCTTTGTTCTGGTTAGAAGATTATGATAATTTTGCAGGAAGTGGATGAAGGTGATGACAAAGACAGCTCCTATGTACTATGGAATTTATTTGTCCAAAATTAATGGAATTCATGCCACAGGTTCTAGAAACAGAGTATAGAGAGCAGATATCTCAAATTGCTCCATTTTCTGTGAGTTAATTTATGTAAATCACCGACACCACCACCACTTACACTCAGTAAATGTTTGCTAGTATTATTGATTATTTATAGAATATGCTTAATGTTTTCATCACAGATCAAAAGACTTTGTTCATCCCTGATGCCACAAAAGTGTTACTTTGAATGAAATACCAAGGGTCTGCACTTGTGGAGGTCGTGGAGCAGTTAACCTAATGTTGGAGGTTAGTGCCTTCTAACTAACTCAGAAATTACAGTAGAAGTAAGTCTCACCTCTGCCTAAAAGAAGTGATGGCTTCATGGGAATTTCTGATATGAAATAATTCAGGACTGGATTTTTGAGCACTGGCAGCCTTCACCTAGACCGCCAGCTTCTAAAATGGCCTCTGCAAACAAGTGGCTGGGGTCATCAACAATGCCCAGATACAGATGACTTTTTGAGGACATGAAAAAAAAAAAACAGATGAAAACAAATTGTCAAAAGAATTCTCAAACTTTGTATTTAAAATGTTGAAAATGATAAAAAGTCAGCATTTTATAAGACTATGAAGCTGGGAAGAGAACAAAAGAAAACAACTACTTTTAGTTTCTACAAAAGTTTGTGCTATCTTTTCAGCAGAGCTAATTTTGATGAAATGGAAATCACTATATACCCAACAGATTAGTCATTAGAGTGTGGGATTAAATCGTTTCATTACAATGCAGAAACGAACAAAATAACCACTAAATAATAGTCATTTTCAGTAACAGCTGGCCTAATGTCTTTCTACTAACACATGTAATGGTCAGTGTTTTTTAAATTGGTATTCTTCTTCCATTATATGACTATTAAATGGTTTAATAAAATTTTATTTGGAAGGTCTATAAAATTCCTTATTTGGCATCAAAGGGTATATTTCTAAAACTCATTTTATAGGTAAGCTCTATGCATCCCTCTCTTTCAATAAGAACCCAGAGAAGCAGCATATATGCAATTAGATGGTAAAGAAGAAGTAATTTTTTTTATAGAAAACAACGATTCATTTACTGAATGGAACAATGTACAAAGAAAATACAAAGTATAAAAGAGAGGAAGAAAAAGGAAATCTACTTTGTTCTATTAAATCAATGAGAAAGCATTTTCAGAAAAGTACATGGTAAGCTATAGTTCATCAATAAGTATAGAAATGGCCAACAGGAGTCTATTATTTTATTCAAAAAAATTACAGTGATTTAAAAAATAAACAGGAAACCTACTAGATGATTTCCATTAAAGAAGATGACAAACGAATTAAATAGAAACAATTACTTCAAAAATGTAGTTGCATTAATTTTGTAGAATCATCTTTGTCTTTCTCCACAGGTTTGTGGATATGTTGCCTCTTCTGCTAAACTGTAAATCTTTTAAGACCAGGAGCCATGTCTTACTTATTTGTGAATTTCCATAACAATAGTAGAGTGTTTTCCACATAATTGGGCACAATAAATGTTTATTGAGAAAATAAAGAAGGCTATGGGGATTTTTTGTCCTTTATGTTAAAAACAGCCTGAAATACGAAGTTCCATCTGAGAGAAAGCAATTCTAGTACTTCTCACTGAGGGAAAAGAAGAAAAATCTTTCTGATTCAACAACAATTAAGAGGCACTGCTTAAATTACGATCTAAAAAGATTTCAAAAGTATTCTTCTGAAATAAGGAATTATCACAAAGAAAATGTCCGTCTCAAAAGTGTAGAGTGATCCTAAAACATTTATCAGAAAAGTCTTGTTCGCTGTTATTTATGCTGTGGGGATTCTGGGTAGCATGGATTGGTATTTGAGTCATTCCACTATCTGCAGCTGCTGACTTCTAAACCGTAGATGTTGCAGTCATTGTTTATTATACTTCGCCTACAAAGATGAGTAAAACTAGTGTGCCAGAGCCCAGCAAAGGGCACGGTGACTCAGAAAAAATACGCATACTGATCTGATTTGATGATTTTCATTTGTCATCCTGCATTTTGTTTCCCATACAAAAACACCTTCGATGGCTGAAATGTCAGAACAATGCAGACAAGTAATACTAATACCCTGAAAACAATATCTGAAAAGTTACAATTAAACATGTTTCCTAGGAACACCCACTAGTAGATGAGAAAATGTGCAGGGATTTCATATAGGGGTTTCTGACATTGGCAAGCTGAACAACTTCCAATGTTTCAGGAAACCACTTGACTTACATTAATTACCTGCCGCCTTTACTAGCTATCGAGGGCACATAAGCACATCTGCAATGTCAAAAACTCATTCCTGGGGTGGGTGGGGGCAGGGTGCCTAACCATCCGTTGACATTATTCTGGATTGCTTGCTTTTTAAGTATTATTCGATTTGAATCAGGCTTTTCTTTTGGAGATCTTTCCACACGATGCTCTCGGGGTGTGATTGTGAAAACTGTTAGTCACCTGGTTGAGGTATTACTTCTAAAACAAGTCTGAAAAATTCTTATAAAATTGTAAACCTGCCTAAAATATTGAAAGTGGATTTAACCAAACATTACAAATGCAATGAAGTTAATAAAATAATATCAACATTTTATTTGGACTTCACCCTAGCACCAACTAACATAGAATGCCATCTTTTATGGAATAAATTGAGATGGTAGATTGTGCTCCCAGGGACACGATTTTCAGCAGTGCATATTTGGTTTCTTTTGTTTGTTTGTTTGTTTGTTTTGAGACGGAGTCTCGCTCTGTCGCCCAGGCTGGAGTGCAGTGGCGCGATCTCAGCTCACTGCAAGCTCCGCCTCCCGGGTTCACGCCATTCTCCTGCCTCAGCCTCCCGAGTACCTGGGACTACAGGCGCCCGCCACCTCGCCCGGCTAGTTTTTTGTATTTTTTTAGTAGAGACGGGGTTTCACCGTGTTAGCCAGGATGGTCTCGATCTCCTGACCTCGTGATCCGCCCGCCTCGGCCTCCCAAAGTGCTGGGATTACAGGCTTGAGCCACCGCGCCGGCCCAGCAGTGCATATTTGAAATCTTCAGTTTCACTTGAAAGTTTTTCCTCTAGAGATGCACAATTAATGGGATATAATTTTGTAACATTAGGACTAAATGAGCAAAATCTCTTATTAAACAAATAAAAATCTCCACCAGAGATGAATTCTACCAAACATTGAAGAGCAGAAGAAACGACTTTAATCACATTCTGTGTACTTTATTGACTCCTGGCATCTTTTTAGATAACTATGTGAAAACGAAGCAAAACAAAACACAAGCATTGGCCAGGTGCAGTGGCTCATGGCTGGAATTCCAGCACTTTGGGAGGGAGTCAGGAGGATCATTTGAGCCTGGGAGTTCAAGATCAGCTTGAACAACACAGCTTGATGCTGTTTCTACTTAAGAGAAAAAAAAAAAGCCAGGCATGGTGGTGCACACCTGTAGTCCGAGCTATCTGGGAGGCTGATCGGAGAAGAATACTTGAGCCCAGGAGTTTGAGGCTCCAGTGAGCTATGATGGCACCACTGCACTCCAGCCCGGTCAGTAGAATGAGCCTCCACCTCAAAACAAAACAAACAAACAAACAAACAAAAAACAGACACTAATGTAAGTGCTTAATTTCCCAAAGAAGAAAGGGTATTGCATACACCACTTTTTATTTATCTCAGTCTTAATCTTAAAACATCACTGATATCGGGCTATATAGAATAAGGGCTGCCCCGTCGGAATTAGCATCCATGGTTCAATCCAGCTCTTGATGCATAGTGTGTATTTTAATACATTTAGGGGTTGCCTAAGAAATCGAATGTGTGTCACTTACATCATCACATTCATTTCATTTAAAAACACATTTCTCACATTTTCACACAAACAGATTCTCAAGAGATGATTTAAGAGAATGCGATGTGAAAACATTAGATTCAAAGCCACAGGGTTTTCTTTATATATTGAGAAGGACGAGGAATGGGATAGTAGGAAGGCAGCAGAAAGAGGAGGTGTCCATAGATCACATTCAAAATAATGGATTCCTGAGCCTACTTTTGTATCTGTAAAATGATTGGTAAAAAACTAGGGCTTTTGGCCTTCACTCTTACCACGGCCCCTTCTCCTCCCACGTGCACTCGTGAATAACACTGCATAGGAACTGGAATCAACGGGATCTGGGATGCAGGATAAATACAGACCTGGAGGTGTCAACCTGTGTGGAGAATGCCAGGAACTCTAAGCAAAGTGAAGCAATCCACTTGGACTTTTGGGCTAAAAACTGCCTCAAGTTATCCCAGAGCCCTCCTCCCACCTATAATAATAACTACTATTTGTTAAATGATTCCCCATGATGGGTATTACGTTAACTTCTTTCTGGGTTTAACCCATTGGATTCTCATGAAGGCTTCATAGGGAAGACTTTCATGTTAACCTCAGCTTAAAGAAACAAAGAACAAGTCAAGCTGTGTACTCAAAGGCTGCTCAGGTGGTGGAGTTCCTGATCTCAAAACAAGGGCTCTGAACCCCTGCCTTCTGTCCCGTCTCAGACAGCACAGGGTCCATCATGGGGGAGGACAGATTTCTTCACTCTCTCTGAGGACTCTGCTCCATTCCTGCAGTCACGGTTTGGGATTATCCATACCCTCTTCACCTCTCCTACACCATTGCCTTGCATGAGTAACTGAAAGCTTCATCTGACACATCTCATCTTTTGATTAAGTCGCTTCATCTGCTTTTATTTTCTAGGGCATAGGTTCTCAAAGGGTGGCCCAAGGACCAGTCGCATGAGCATCAGCTGGGAGCTTATAGAAGCACAAATTCTTGGGCCCACCCTAGACTTACTGAAGAATAAGAAAATCTGGGAGTGAGCCCAGCAATCTTTGTTTTAATAAACTTCCCAAGTGATTCTAATGTAAAGTGTAAGCTCTTAAGCAAGAGATTTGAGGCCCATTATAATCTAGGAGTCCACCTAGAACAGTGGTTAGAAGTGTAAGTTTTAGGGTCAAAATGCTTGACTTGCATCTTTGCTTCATCAAAGATGACTTGGGACCCTAGGTGAGTCATGATTGACTTTTGGGGTTCTTATCTGTAAATGTCGGAATGAGCTATTTCCTAGGTTTTACACAACAATTGATAATAGTCCTCTGCCTGGTATATAATGAGTGCTCAATATACATTAGGGATATTATCATTGTTATTAATTCTCTAATGTTATTTTCTGTCACTTCCTACTTCCAATTTTATTTTTTAATGTTTTATTTATTTATCTATTTTTATTTAACTTTTTTTTTTTTTTTTTTTTTTTTTTTTTTTTAATGATGGAATCTTGTTATGTTGCCAAGGCTGGTCTCAAGTGATTGTCCCATCTCTGCCTGCCAAAGCGCTGGGATTACAGGTGTGAGCTACCATGCCTAGCCTTATTCTGAAAGTTGTTATAAGCTGCTGCTGAGATCTCAGGAGTCTGGCACTGCCTCTTGATTGGGTGTGTAGGATGTGCACGACCGTAACATGAATTCCAGTGGAACCTCTCCCTTTACCCACCCCAGCTTGGTTGGAATTTGTGCTCAATTTCCCTCTTCCACAACACCCAAGTGAATTGCCCTATTTTTTTTTTTTTTATTTAATTCATTCTACTTATTTTTGACCACTCCTCCAATCTACCAAGGTCATTTAAAAGTCTGATGGTATTCCACGTGGTACAAGTCAGTCCAATAGATGAATTAATATGTGCATATATATATTTTTTTTCTCTTCTTATCTTGACAATGTTATTTTGAGTCAAACCCAAAACCACATCCAGT
Organism: Chlorocebus sabaeus; assembly: GCF_047675955.1. NCBI lineage: Eukaryota > Metazoa > Chordata > Mammalia > Primates > Cercopithecidae > Chlorocebus > Chlorocebus sabaeus. The sequence continues at coordinate 132,341,102 of NC_132910.1, read as the reverse complement.
TGCTTTATTTTAAATAAAAGAGGCCATGTTCAGGTTCACACAAATGTCCATGTCTACAGGTAGAGGGGTCATGGGATCAACTGTTTTAACAGTCATTCAGTCAATCGGGTGAAACAACTGCTTTTTCTCATTTTTCACTGAATTGACTAGTAAGCTGCCTACAGATGCAAACTTAAAGGAGAAAAAGACAGGAAAAATGTCTTGGAAAAACCCTGCTGTCACTGAATGGAAAACCTCCACAAAAAGGGAAATTCAAAGCACAGACTCTAGCTGGCTTAATGAGATTTTTCGTTCGATGATATAAACACCCTCTGTGGCGGTGGCAGGATACTCACAAGGACTTTTTGTTGGACTATTTATTGAAGTTTCTTTTTGTTAATTGTTACAGTTGATTTCAATTATATGGTGCTCCACTTGGGGGCCTTCAGCACCAGTCATATTTAAGTGTCTGATAATTCACATTTAGCAGGTTTCAAGAGCTGAGCAATATTGTTATTATTTTTCTAAATTCAGCTCAAAGGAATTGTTGAACTTTCATGTATGACATTTGGTAGCAATGGCATTACGCTTTTTGTGTGAGATCATCTGAAGTTAGAACACAGTCTGTTGGAGTGTTCCCTCATCTCACATGTACAGGTAATTTTAGGAACACTAATTAACAAAGGCATATAGTTTCATCACAATATTGCCATATTTCAAAACAAAATATTTAAAACATTTAAAAATATTTAGAAAAATCACCCGCTTTATCTTGTTTTATCCATACTGGGAAAAAATAGCTGAGTCTACCTAAAACTACCTAAAACTAAATTTTGCATGTGAATTTCGTTTTCATAGAGATGGAAAGCATTTACTTGATGTATCATCATGAGTCGGTATTTCCTTGACTCATTATCACCCTAAGGTTGAAGTAATATTTTTGGTGGAGTGAAGAAAAATTCTGATCTAGACAGAGTAAGCATTAGCTAACTTTATTGTAAAGTTACTTATACAGAAAGGATATTGCACCCAGGCAATAAAGAAAAATACCTTCTAGTTGTGGGTAGCAGAAACAGTACTTAGGCAATCACGGCCCACTGAACCCCTAAGGCTTTTCAGAGTTGAACAATTTTTGTGATAAATGCCTTCAGACCGGGGGGAGAAAAAGGCTGGTGTTCTTTACACCTGCCGACGAGTATAAAGCAGTTTCTTTCCAAGGGAAGAAAATAGCAAGGTCCAGTGAAATGTTAGTTCTTTCTATTTTACAAAACTGAAATGCAATCATCTCTTCATTTATTTCAATTAGGCTACTTCATAATCCAGTCAAGCTATGAGATTTGACTTGCAAAGTCTTTTTCAAATGCATTTGCTCCTTTACTCTCTTCTGCCCTCTGTTCTGTTTGGCTTGGAAATTTTGCACATGGACTGTTTCCATTTAACAGGAATATGCTTAACTTAGACAATCTACGCTAGTTTTCTTATTAGGTAAAGAATGTATGAATATAACATTAGTATACCTCCACATATACAGTTTCCCATGAGGAACAAATCAAAAAGGACAGAAAGATAATGTTCAGTTTATCTTCTAGCCCGCATTTTAGCTGTTAAGATGCCTTCATTTCTATAGGCTTTCTGCATGTGATTCAGTGTTTATCTTCATCGACAGTTGACACAATTATTTGGATAATTGAGATGGAAATTCCCTTTTGGAAAACATAAAGTCAATGGGAAATTTAAAATGTTGAGATTAAGGATGCATCTGTGAAACTTGACCATTTGGATTGACTTGAGTAATAGCAATATCTCAGATCTAGCACTGTATAGTTTACAGAGCACCTTGGTTCTGCAAGGCAATCTTTTATAGAAAAAAAAAAACCAACCTGGAATAACTTATTATGATACCTTTACTCTCTAGAGATTTTCTATTTTTATAATTCCCTAACTATTTGAACTATAATGTAAAACACATCATAGTAAACATATCAAAGATAGAAGCAAGATAAAGAAACAAATGAACAATATCCAACAATTGATTGCTTCGGCAAGACATCCTTAATGAAGTTTTCCTGTGTCTATTGACCTATAGTTTGACTGGCTTATTTTAGCATGTTTATAGATCCAATCAAATCTCAGCTTACAATTTTTTTTGATAAATTAGAAGTGATTAAAATTTATTTTTTAAAAAGATGAGTTAAATATTGTATATTCTTTGGGACAATTTTTACAAAAGTGTAACAGAAAATCTTTAGGACTTACTACATGGAATGTATTTACTATTTATAGCCTACACACTTGAGAGAGAAAGAAAGAATATTAAAGCATTAGTTTACAGATTGTAGAGTTCAGATATAATTCTGAAGGATATTAGCTCAGAAATGAAGCTTAAGGTGCCAATGGATTTACTTTCACAAATATAAAATAGAATATAAAATACAAAATAAAATGTTTACACCTACGGCATAGTATGGCACCAAGCTGTAGGTAGGTGTAGCTGAGAGCTACACTGACAATGAGATGCAATTTGGATGGGGAATTGATTAGACGTGATCATGACATACACGAGCAATTTGCCAGGTAAAGCTGTCATCTCAGTCAAGCCAGCCAGGAGATTCAGACAATGATTTGTGTATTAAGTCTCATACTGCCTGAACCCTACTTTGAACTAACTACATAAATAATGCAGAAGTGAGTGTTTAAATTATCTAGACAAACTCCCACTTTATTTCCAACATAAAGACTTAGTTTTATGTATTATTTATGTTATTATAACATAGGCACTATTTAGTATAATTCAGTCCCAATAATACACTTGATCAAATGTTTTGACTTGTCATACATTATGAAAGTATACACTTTTAAAGTGAATTAAATCAGTGTCATATATATTCCTTCAGGAGGAAGGTGAGTTGTTTCAGAATAATCTAGTCCTGATAAAAATAGCTTGAGAAATTCTGTTTAATTAAATTTCCATCTAGGACAGTGAATCAAATCATGGAAATATTTCCAATGGTACACAACATATATTTTGCTTGTTTATACTCATCTCGTTTTGGAAATGTGCATAAGAATTTTATGTAAGAATAAACATTGTGTTTTAAACTGATGTGTTAAGAAGAAGGTTTATAATGTACTTCTAGGAAGTGATAAAAGAAAATTCTCAGCCGAATTAAATTTAAAGGAGTTTAATTGATCAATGAATGATTCGTGAATGAGGCAGGCCGGAATTACAGCAGACTCTCAGAGACTCTAATGCAGCCACGTGGCGGAAGATTTAAAGACAAAAAATGGGAAATGAGGGTACTGAAATTGGCAGTGAGGTACAGAATGGCTGGATTGGTTATAGGTTGGTGTTTGCCTTATTTGATCACGGTTTGAACACTTAGCAGATGAATGGTTGAAGTTCCCATGCTGAGATTGGCCAAGACTCAGCTATTGTTACAGGTGCACACTCCTAAGTTAGGTTTTCAATCTCGTTTACCTATTAAGCTAGGTTACAGTTTGTCCACAAGGACTCAATGTAGAGGTATGGAGTCCTTGGGCCTATTTAGCTTGCTTTAATAGACGTATTGGAATAAGTTTAAAGCAAAATAATTCAAAAATTAATTTGTATTATCATCATATTGCCATTATTTACAGCTTTTATTGGTAGATAATCGTATCCCAAAATCATGCTTTCTCTGTTTTGTTTTGTTTAAAATATTCTTGGGAAGCTTTTCATTCAAATAGCCTAAGAGAGATGATATAGACATAATAGATACTTTATAAAGAAAATTAAGCAAATAGGTTTTAAGCAAAATTATATATATATAAAAAATATATATTATATATCTCAACCTAAAATTAATTTTGGTAATTTTCTTAATGATTTATGAAATAATTATTAAATGATACTTTTATTTCAAACTTAATTATACATTCAGTTTTAGGATGAAGTTACTTTGTGAAGTAAGTTATGCCTATCTATTTTCTTTCCATAAATACATGCCAGCTAATGAGCCTGGCACTAGAGTTTTGATAGAGAGAAAAACAGACATGTTCCCTCATCCTCAAAGTTTGTGGATTAGAGAAAGGACAGACACAAAATTGCTTCCTAAATTCTTGCCCTCCTCGTTGCCTTCCTCAAGATCTCCTCAATTCTCTTACCTCTGCAGGTAATGCATTTTCTCTGTCATAAGCCCTAACAATCCCTCACATTTTCAAGTCTCAGTATGAAAGCTACCTTCTCAGAGAACTCTTTCCTGATTCCTAAAGCAAGTCTTCCCACAAACCCCTTCTTCTCTTGCACTGAACTCTATTTTCTTCAAAAAAGTTATTATAATTCACAATGTACATACAATGTACATATATTTTTGTGGTATTTAGTGATTTGTCATCTTTCCTATGAGATTATAGACTCTGTAGCTGCATAGAGCTTGTCTCTTTGGTTCACCAATGTTTACTATCACCTTACCATGTGCCTCGCACACAGTAAGTGCTCAATAAGTATTTGTTGAATGAGGGCACAAAATAATCCCTAAAATAAATGTAAATATCTGACTGAGATAAATTCTCTCAAAGAAATCTGATGCTACCAAGCCATATAAAAAGGAAAGTTGACCTAGGAGATCAGACAATGTTTTCTGGTGAAAGGAAATTGGGAGACCAGAGGCATGCAGAAGGAACAGTATGTGAAGATTCCTATGTAGGGAGGAGTGCAGCCTATTTAAGGAACTAAAATCAGGCTAATGAGTCTGGACCTCAGGAGAAGAGGAAGGTGGGAGGATCAAATAAGACTCCAGGGCTAAGTGTGGCCAGATCATGAAAGATATGGCTGATCATTTAAAGTCCCTCTTTCTTTAAAGAAAAACAAAAAGGCAGTCCATGCTTTTAAACAAGAGAGAACCAGGTTTGAGCTTTTAGAGAAGTATGAAAATTGATAATTTGGGGAGGGCATGAATGCAGGCACTTAAGGCACATATGTTAACTAGATTAAGAAAAAGTCCTGGCACTGGGGACTACCAGAGAGGAGAGGGAGAGGAGGGGGAGGGTTGAAAAACTACCTATCCAGTATTGTGCCCACTACCTGGGTGACAGCACCATTTGTATTCCAAACCTCGGCAACACGCAATTTACTCAGGTAACAAACCTGCACATGTACCTCCTGAAACTAAAATAAAAGATAGAAAAGAAAATTCCTAGCACTTTTCCAAAATTACAGAGTCTGAAAGAGAACCCAGATTTCCCAACTTTTAGTATGTCCTCCCCTACTCTCTGTTTTTAATCTCCCATGTTATATATTGTTTGTGAAGTTTTCTTTATGTAAATCCAATACCAACTGCAATTTAGACCAGTATGCATTTCGCTGCACTATACTTTAATTCAGAATTGTCAGTCCAATTTAACAGCGCATTTTGAAGCTCAAAACTACCCTGGGAAAAATGGTGTCTTTCAATTAAATTACAGAAAAAGAAAATGCACTTCCCTTCCCCCAGCCCCATATAATACTTTAAGAGTGCTCATTAGTAATGGTTCTATTGGAAAATATCCTGAAAATGAGTCAGTAGAGGAAGAAACTTGATTTATGAGGCAACATTTCTGTTGTCTATGTACTCTTTTCTAAGGTATTCTTTGCACAAAATATTTCCATATTTCCATAAGGGACTTTTATAATCAAACCTTCCAATTTAACCCAACTCAGACTGGAGCAGTTAATATGGAATCTAAACTAATTGAACTGAAGAAGTTCAACCATATTTCTTCACCAATTCCACCCTTATTTTGCATGCAAAAAATTATTTTCAGAGAAAAATGTTTACCCCTCATGCGGTAACGGTAGAGCAATGATGATTTTCATGCACTATATGAAAATCAGGCTTTCTACCCTATGGTCACACACAAGAGAAAAACTATCCTGATGACCTTTTGAGGACCTAGAGTGCCTCTGCCATGTCTCTTTCTGCAGTGCCCGTCACAGTACCTGGCCTAGTGAGCACTTAAGGCACATATGTTAAGAAGATAAAATATACTGTCACATGTACAATTCCATATATATTTTTATTCCATCTTGCCTTATATCTAATTAATGTTTATTTCCCAAATTGTAACAGATAGTAATAATCATAATAAAAGTTTGTAAGTCATATTCGTGAAAAATATTTTTAGGTATATTGCTAAGTTCTGAAACAATAAAAAGGGCCATATAAAACATTCATATTTATTACTACCTAGAAGCCACAATTCCTCCAGTATAACTCATTTTCCAAACTGCAAGGAAATGGTTCACTTTATAAAATATAAATGATTACTTAAAAAAAGCTCTATCTTCCACATAAAGCACTAGTCTTATCTCCTATAATTTCAAAAGGGCATTCTATCTGCTCTTAGATTTGATAATATTTCTGGGAAATAACTTCAATTCAAATAAACCCGGATTCAGGCACGTGTATCAGCACTGGCAGACCCAGATTTGCTGTTTAGCTAGTGGTTCACCTGAGAAGGATTTAAGAATTATAAGTCATTATTGTCAAGTAGATTTTACTTGAGGACCTTCTGTGTCTCCAGCACTGAACTAGGTGTTGGAATGATTTATGGGACAGTGTTAAGGGTATAGAACCTGTTTCTAATTCAACTTTTGAGTGAAAAAATATATGCGATAGCTCTACAATTTGGGAAAACGTGATGACTATGCAATACATATAAGGGGTCCCCATGCTCACTTGTTATACAATTTCTGGTAATTATATTTTAACAAAAGCAAGACATTTTGGAAGCACAGTGCTATTCTGAATGTGGTCCAAAACACTAATAGAGTATGCACGTTGACCTGCCGAAGTAGTGCTGTCTGCTCAGAGGAATCCTGGTCTAAAAAACATCATCTGTGACCTCAACTGTCCATTTTTCCAAATCAGCATTTCCAACATTCTGTTTTGGGGAAAACCTAATAGAAGATCTGTGGGGGAAAAAAGTTGCATATTCAAGTAATTTCATGAAGTCCTGCTTGCTGAATCACCTTCTTGGAATTTCACAATGCATAGTAGCTTAATAAGACTTCTGAGAAGTCTTGCACAAAACTGTTTGATGTTGTCTGACTCAGCATTTCCAAAACTTAATTTAACATGAGTTTGGTTTTTTTTTTTCCATAGACCATGTACTAACACCCCAATAAACCCCAGTTTTGAAAACTTAAGCTAGATATACTAATAAGATTATTACTACAGTAGTAAGTCTGTATTTTGTCCTGGGTAGAAATTCACTGGGCTGGGTGCAGTGGCTCACATCTGCGATCCCAGCACTTTGGGAGGCCAAGACAAGCTGATTACTTGAGCTCAGCATTTCAAGACCAGCCTGAGCAACATGGTGAAATCCTGTATCTACGAAAACTACAAAGTAATTAGCTGGGTGTAATACCATGTGCCTGTAGTCCCAGCTACTTGGGAGGCTGAGGTGAGAGGACGGCTTGAGCCCAGGAGGTAGAGGTTGCAGTGAGCTATGATCATGCCACTGCACTCCAGCTTGGGCTACAGGGCCAGACCCTGTCTCCCACCCCCCAGAAAAAGAAAGAAAAGAAAAGAAATTCACCATACTCCTGCTGTGGTTGGTTTAGAAGACTGCAACCTCAATCATGTGTAATGTCGTGGCCTCTTTGCTATAATTCTGAAACACACACATACATGCAACACACACACTTCTGATTTTTCAAGGTGGTCACTACTCCTCGTATCAAAATCTCCCTATGGAAATTGGTATGATCTAAGAGATTTTGAATTAAGAATGAAGTTATAGTAACTACCTATGTTAACAAATAACAGTATGAAATAATGATACATTTATTTTATTAGTATTCTTAGTTCTTCTGTTTAAAAGGTATTGTTAGTGGTAAGCTTCTTCGAAACAGGATGTTCTGGAAATCCTTACTTTAAAATGAGATCAGATTCTTGATTTCTGTAGGAACTGACTTCATTACAATTGCTCTCTTCTTTGAGCTCTGAGTATCATGTTATTATATTCTAGATATTCAATACATGATTCCTAAATTGATGAAATTGCTTAAAATTTCCATTATAATTCTTGTCACCAACTAATAATATTTATTGAATTGCTTGTTTTTACATGACGTTACATGATACATACGATTTTGAATCAAAGGCAGGATTTATATAACGTATATTCTAAGACAGCCGTTTGGTTGAAACAGAGCTAAACAGAAAAAAGCCCATGGACTGAGACACTGTAGCAACTATAGAAACATCTATTGGGCATGGAAAAATCCACATTCCCCATGGAAATATGTTTGTGACACTGCTGAAAACAGAGTCTGGTTTGTTAACAACATAGGAATACAGCATAAAATAGGGAGTTTCATGAACATGTGGAACATGCTGAAGTTTCGCAAAGTTCATTTTATTGATGCTGTGTGTTGACTAGGGCTGTGCCTAGGGTCCCAGTTCTAGCTTTTTTACTTTTAGGTTATTTCGTTGAGTTTTGATGTCCTTATCTGTGATATGAAGACCAAATAATCTGCTTCTTTGTTTCCTGTGTTGGTCCAAATAGGCTGACACAGCAAATACAGAGAACAGAGACAGCTACAGAAAGAGAGGGCGTCAGTCCTCAGCTGGGGTGCCAACTCCACCCTTTACAAGCTCCATGACAAGGGCAAAGTACTTAACTCTTTGAGCTTCAGTTTCTATTTCTGCCAAATGAAGATCATATCTGCCAGACAATTTATTTTGAAGATTGATTATACTGTATGCAAAGTACTTACACAGTTCCTGGCACATAAAAAGAGAAGTTATTGCTAGCACCTATAATGCAGATGCAGGCACTTCCGTAAACTGTTATAGAAATAAAATAGAATTAGTAATAATCATTATGAGAAAACTTCATGCTAACAGCTAGAATAGTCTTCCCTTTAATCTGAGTAGTCTTTTACACCGTGTGTGAGAGAAAAGGAAGTTGGACTAAGTTGCTTCTTAAGCTATGTGATCTTGGTCAATTTCACTAAGTGCTGTTCCGGGGATTTTCAAGGAAGTGAATATCACTTCACTCACAGAAGTGCTAAGTGGGTTTAAATGAGATGATATATGAAAAATCCTTAGTATGGCACTTGGCTGACAGTGGGTACCCAATAAATATTGATTTTCTGCTTTTTGTTTGAAAAACTAGTATTAGCACCAAATATAGAAATAACAAAGTAAATATTGCATTTGTAGAGTGCCTAATACGTGTTCAATCTCACTTAAAAATCACAGTGAATTTTAGATTATTATTCTCTATTTCACAGAAGGAGTGAAGCTCAAAGAGGTGCAAAGATCTGCGCAAGACAGGGCACTGGAGCCTCGCGGTGGTTTTGCCACGTTACAGAGTCCTCTGGACAGACTATCACAGAGTTCTTGTTACGGCAGCACATACTTCGGTATATTGTTCTGCAGGTGCAAACGTGGTTACTGACCTCTCTAGAGGGGCAAAGATTTTAAGGTGCTATCCAAAGTACATGTTTTGGAATTTTGCAGTCTACATTTCAAGAGATGTTACCTTTTTATTAGGAAAAACAAAAGAGGGGAATAACCCTATTCCTAGTCAGTCTTAAGATACAATCTATCCCATGAGCCACAGACAAGTAAGACATGCGTCCCTGGGCCAGGCTGATGACTGTCCCTGTCTGAGACACTGGAGTGCGTCAGAAGGAATCACGTTAATGTATGAACCAGAGCTACCAGGTGCCAAGCCCTTTGCTCACGGCAGGAAATGCAAAGATTTAAAAAAAAAAAAAAAAAAAAAAAAGTTTGTTTCCTAGGAATAACCAGCCGGATGGGAAAAGTAGGCAATTAACTGGGTACTAAACTGCTATGCAATAATTATTGTACTCTGCTTGGGCATAAAGGTCCACAGCAGGAAATGAAATAATGTATGTCAAGCACCAAGTGCTAAGGTGCTTTACGTGGTTTCTCTTATTTCATTCTGCTGCTGACTCTGTGAGTCAAGTATTATTGTTCAAATGAAGAAACAGAAACTCAGAAAGGTGAACAAACTTGCCCTAAATCATACAAGTATTAAGAGGCTAAGCCAGGAGTTATTTAGGTATGTTTGCTTTCAAGATCACACTCTGCCCGTTTACTGCAGGGAGATCCAGATGATCTGAAACTTTCTGCAGCACTCTGCGACAGTAAATACAGCTTGTACATATATTTACTCCTGTAGGAGTAAATATCACAGCATTCTCATATTACTTTATGTGTATTTAATATATGGGTCAATTTATTCATGATAAACTTTAGCAATAATTGCTCTCATATTTATAATAGGAGGTAAGTTGACCATAATTTTTGGAAAACATGAACTCACTTGTTAAGGAGTCTAATTTACTCCGCCTAATATTAGGCAACTCTCAGAGCTCTTCATCACTTTCTAATTCTAACCATTTACTTTCGTGGGGAACATTACCTACCCATGTTGGTAGATCATTTTCTATAAATTATGTACAACACAAGTAGCAGCGTATAACACCACTACTTAAATAAATATGTATTATTTATAGTGTCACAGGTGAAATATTGAAAGAAATGATATAATTTGCCAAGAATCCCATTTTGAAAATAACTTGTCCAGAATGCTGAACCTGTGCAATGCTGGCTTTTTTTCTGCTGTTTAGATTTTTTTGTAATAAATGTGTGTTATAATAAAATATTTCAAATAAACACTGCATTATTAATGTACCTTGTACTTGCCCTAGGGCAGCTGAGGCATAAATGGTTCATTTAAATTCTGGGTTCTTCCTGCAACACACACAGTACTTCTAATAGTTCGCTATGTGAAGACTGTACCTTTATTGTTTCCATTTCTACCCAAATGCTACTTGCTGATGTAGTACCTACAGTATTTAATGCTCTACAACCAAATATAAATTTTTTTCCCTCTTAACTTCAGTGCCATGTGTCTACAGCAAAACTAGTATTATTTAATATTGCTAGTATTTTCAAAATATCACATATATGGGTGAATTTCTTCTCTAGTTCCATAACATCTGTTGTCTTTTCTTCTGTCTTTCACTGGGTTAAAAACAATTTTAAGTGATGACAAGATGCATGGTTCTTAAATTGTGCTGTAGATCATTTCGAGGCCAAGAGTATTAATATAGCAGTATCACTTTGTGCTTTGGGACATTAATAACCTAGAATTACCAGAGAAGAAAACACGTTACAAATTGGTCACTCTCGGCAATTACTTTTACCACAATGGGACTAAGGGATAGACCCTTTTACCTCCCCATTTTTCAAATTCATATCTATGACATTATGCCGTTTCCACTAAATATTACCTAGTGGTTAATTAAAAATTATGAAAGGGTAATCATTCCAAAGTATTAATCAATACTTGCAATCCATTTACCTTGAGTGTACAGATCAATTTCTAGAAGTAGAATTATAAGCTGTTTATCTTCTACATTTTTCTTGGCTAAGATATACTTTTGGAGATAAAAAGTACATATGTATGAAAATAAAATTTCATAGCTAAAATTAGAAATTGTAAACTGCCCTTTAATGGGATAATCATAAGATTGTTTTTATTAATAGCCTGCTAAGAAAGCCATCTTTTACATTCTTTCTACACCAGGTTTCAACCTGTTGCTGATGTGCTGGAATGCTTCAGCAGGCTGATGCACGCTGGAGTTCTCCCTAGAGGTCCCATCGAACAAGGATTTCAGCACAGTCATAACATTCTGAAACACAGTCGGCTTCATCAGTGGACTCCAAAGTCAAGGTCAGACGAATCCACTGAACAGGCAGCCAGGTGTGTCACGACTAGATAGACATGTCCCTGGTTTGCAAGTCAGAAAGGGGGCAGAGAAGCAATCAGTTCTTGTAGGTTCCTCTCTGCTGATATGCTGGGCGTATCTGGTCTAGCAAAAGTGATTCTCAAATCAGAATGGGGAAACACTGGGAAATTATGGAGGAGGGAAGAAGGGGAAGAAACCCTCCTTACCAAGAACTGTAACTCAACTTCTCCATGATACCCAGTAAGGCTCTACACAAAGAATACCCCACATAAGCTATATGACATGGGGGTATATTGTGTATTTCCTTAAAGGGCAGGGAATTTAGAGGAATAATTAGGAGTACATGGTCTCTGGAGCCAAACAGTCTTGGTCCAACTCCCAAGAATTCCTTAGTTGTGTAGGATCTCAGTAAGTTACATCATCTCTCTGGGAATCCCTTCATCAAGTCAAGGTGGATGATAATTATACTCTCTCCCTGGGTTGTGGTGAAGATTAAATGCATTCGTATGTAATGAATTTACAGCAATGTCCCACATATAGTGAGTTTTCAAGAAATCTTAACTATTATAGTTAGCAAATATTCTTGGCAAGTTGAGGGATTTAAGCTTTGTTATCTAAATGGGGCTCAATTATTGCTGGCAATTTTTTTTCAGGTATTGTCTTTGTTCCTGACAATGCTGTGAATTGAAGGGAAGCCTCAGTTACTAGTACTGACCTATGATTGGAAGTTATTTTGCTTCAAACACTCCACTAGGTAACAGGAAATACTCTCTATGGTTCTATTTTCAAGGACCTTGCTATCAAGGAGAAGGAACAAAATGAAAAGGCATCCAGCTAGTGAAGTGTAAGTTAAGTTAAACGTTCTGATATTATGAAAGTTGAAGTTTTTGAGTAAGAGATAAGTAGAAGGCAGAGCAGGACATTCCAGGGAGAAGGAGCAGCAAGGGCAGAGGCCGAGGGCTAGGAACGCTTGTGGTTTGGATTGTGTTACTCCAAAATTTATATGTTGAAGTTCTAACTGCCAGCACCTTGGAATGGAACCTTATTTGCAAATAAGGTAGTTGCAGATAGTTGAGATGAGGTCATTCTAGAATAGAGTGGGTCCCTAGTACAACATTCCTGGCATCTTTAGAAAAAAGGGGACATTTGAGCACAGACACACCTACAAGAAGGACACTATGTGAATATTAGAGTTGTGCTGCCACAAGCAAAGGAACGGCTGGAAGCTAGGAGAGAGACCTGTAGTAGCACCTTCCCCAGCACCTTCGGATGGAGCATGGCCCTGCCTGCATCTTGAGCTCAGACTTCTGGCCTCCAGAACTGTGAAACAATACATTTACGTTCTTTAAACCACTGGATTTGTGACACTGTGCTATGGCATCCACAGTAAACCAATACAGGAATAAAAATGGAGCATGCAGGGGACTGATTCGATTTTAGATCAGTAGACTTACAGGGAAGTAAGCCTAGTGATAGGGTAGAAACAATATTGGAGGAACATGAAAGCCAGACAGACAAGTGTGGACACTATATTTGAACACGTTGCATGTGTGTGCTTATGTGTATTTCTTCATATTCATATTCATATATTCATCCACCCAATAAATATTTGAGCATCTACTCTATGCCAGGCACTGTTTTAGGCACTTGGGATGCATTGGGCCTAGAATGAAACTGTCATAAAAATTCTTGCCTTCATGGTGCTTATGTTCTAGCAGATACACACACACACACACACACACACACAGTTTCTCAGCAGAACTATTTCTTCAAGTGAAATATTAAGTGGAAGCTCTCTATATGAGACCAATATCAATAAAATTGCTCTGGTAGAAGAGGTAAGTGGTAAAAGTGAACAGGGGACAAGTGGTTACTATTTGACCCACCTGTCTCATACATCTGTGCCCCTATGGCAGGTCCTCAGCTACCTTCAGGATTTCCAGAGTTCTCTCTGTAAAGGACAGTGTCTTAGCCCATTCTGTGCTGCTACAACAAGCACCTGAGACTGGGTGATTATAATGAAAATAAATTTATTGGCTCATGGTTCTGGAGGCTGAGGAGTTCAAGATTGAGGGACTGGCATCTGGCGAGGACCTTCTTGCTGCATCATGCCATGGCAGAAGGTGAAAGGGCAAGAGAAAGTGAGGGTGGGAGAACTCATCCTTTTATAAGGAATCCACTCCCCTCCATAACAAACCTACTCCTGAGATCACAGCGTTAATCTATTCTTGAGGGCAGAGCCTTTGTGGCCAAATCACTTTTTAATGGTCCCACCTCTTACATGGTTGCACTGGGGATTAAGTCTCCAACACATGCTTTTGGGGGGATGCATTCAAACCATAGCAGATGGTTTGAGAGCCATTGTCATCAACATACAGCGTAGTGGTAGATTCTTGAACAGAGGAATAACATGAAGAAACATCTGTTTTGGATGACCAGTCTGGAAGTGATGTGCAGGATGGGATAGAATGAGAAGACATTAAGGGAAGAGCAGAACCTAAGAGGCTGAACGTAGGAATTAATGGACGGATACCTCAGCAGTGATGTCCTGATGAGGGCACAGAGGTGGACAATGAGAAGCATTTTGTGTAGTGGGACTTATGGAGAAGAATGTGGGATCTAGGAAGAAGCAAAATTAAAAGTTTTTATTCCATACAGCTATAATTCTGTACAAAAATGCATGTGTAAGAATGTACATTACAAAGTGTGGTAATCATAACAATGTTAGCACCTGTCAAAGTACGATGGTATGTCTGCATCTGTACAGTGGGGTATGATACAGTCATGAATGAGATAGACTTCGATGCACTGATATGAAAAGGTCTCTGTAGCATTTCATGATACGGGACTAGTGCAGGTGCAGTCGATGAGCCAAGGGCAGAGCGATGGGAATGTCTGCCCTGGGTGCAGGTAACCAGGGGATGTATTATCTGTAGGGTACTGAAAAATGCTGAGGAAACTTACTATATCCAGTTTGCTTTTTATTATCACTGTGCAATAGCAATTGTTAACAATGTCAGTGATCAAATACTTCTTTCTGAAAAAAAAAAATTGTTGGTCTCAGTTTGAAACAATGCTGCAGCTACTGTTGAGTTTTAATAATATATGCAAGCTTCGAAGTAGTACATTTCTATTACGTACCCCTTAATAAGCCTTGTAGTCTACATAGAAATTGATTCAGAGAATTTCTAGTTATAGAGTTGGCCTCTGACTCAGTAATATATGTTCATTTTGAGAGGAAAAATGCCAATTCTGCTTTTTAATCTTTCTAATCACTGTGCTATCATTGTTGATTGTGATTCTACTGCTTAATTGTAGAAAAGCTGCTTTCAAGGAGAGGTTGAACATTTCTGAATCATGAACTTTGGAAGTTTTTATAAAATGGAATGGAAATGTATAATAAATTTTCTGGTGAAGATACTTTAGGAAATTTTTTTTTACTGCATATGTATTTGGAAGCTGCTAAAAATCTATCCCAAATAAGTAAAGACATGGACAGTATAATAATTTCTTTCTGAAGTTTTTTTGTTAACTGGGATTTTATGAATCTCTGCCGGACTTTTCCTTATCATTAAGACTTTACTTAATTTGTGTATGTATTTTCTTATGTGAAGGAAACTTTTCAAAATAAAGATTAATAGAAAGTGTGTTGAGTCAATAAGTGAAGATATATTAACAAATCCAGCCATACTTTCTATTAGACATGACAATGCAAAATCTTGGATAAGTTTACGGAAGTTAATGCTTGAATACAGAACTATTCACTACTGTGGCAGACCAACATGTAGGTATAAGTTTTTTAAAAAAATCAATGTAGCTAAAAATATTAATTATCTTTATTTTATGCATTATTTTACTTATTTTTAGATTTTTAGATATATATGAAATTTAATAAAGATTTTCACTTATTGTTTTCTTTCTTTAAACATTATTATTTACTTTTAATTTAATGATTATTACCAAAAATTAAGAAGAATGGTTAAAAATTGTCTCCAGGTATTAAATGTGCTAGACTTTTATGTCTTTATGCAGAACAGGGTACATGTGTATATATACATATATATGTCTGTATGTGTATGTATGTCTGTGTATGTGTGTATGTATATACATATATAAACATACATGTAAATTTGTATATATACATATATAAACATACATGTAAATTTGTATATATACATATATACATATATACACACACTGTATGTATGAAAAAGTACATATGTATACATACATGCACACTATGATTCTAATTAATTAGCAAACAAGTATATATGCATCTGTATGTACAATATATATAAATGCACATATAATATTTGTACTGATGCTTAAATATGTAGAGCATGTTGGAAGGATGGCACAGAATGTTTCTCTTAAGGAATGGGACTAGGAGAAAAGACAGGAAGACTTAGTTTTCGTTTTATATCTTCTATTCTATTTGCATTTCAAGCAGCTTATGTACTACTTCAGTAATATTTTAAAGACTAGTTTAACTTTTCAGACAAAATGACCCGACATTTAACACCTAGGATGTTCCAGGTATCAGTTAAAAAGTTTACCAAAGAGACGATGTTCTAGTGCCTCCGTGCCTAGGGTATGCATCCTCACAACCCACGTCTGGGAACCTGACTTCACCAACTGCTAGAATGTGAGCTTGGGGACATTCTGAGGTGCAGCTTCATCTGTCTGAGCCTGTTTCTCCTTTAGAGAGATTAGAATAAAAGTAGCACCCACCTAATAAAGTTGACTTGGGTATAAAATAAGTTAATCCCAGCAAATAGTTGGCACTGTTAATATTACCTACTAGTGAGAATGTGATCTCACTTTTGAAAAAAAGAATGAAAGAATTCCTTAAGGGAGCATATGAATTAAAGCAGTTGACAAGGAGCATGGAGGTAAAGCAGTATTCATCATCTACAGGGTTCTTCCAGGAGAGCATGAGGGTGGAGAACAAGAGCGGGGTCAATGTGCAGCTTGCACAGACCAAGGAGTAGCTCAGAAGGGAGAAAGCCATGGACATCACGGGCAGCCAAGTCCTGCAAGGAGGCTGTGAATGACAGGGGTGCACTGAATTTCAGATCTTTGGCTATTGAAGCAATGTGCTAAGGTTTGGCCAGATGTGAAAGCTGAGCAGTGATCTTGGAAGTCTGTGGAGACATTGATGGTGCACAGTGATAGCTAATAACATGTTGGGTTATCGTTCTAAGCACTTTTCATGTATCAATTCATTTAAGCCGCACAATAGCTTTCTGCAGTAGGTTCTATTCTTTTATTTTATTTATTTATTTTTTTAGATGGAGTCTTGCTCTTGTCGCTCAGGTTGGAGTGCAGTGGTGCGACCTGGGCTCACTGCAACCTCTGACTCCTGGGTTCAAGTGATTCTCCAGCCTCAGCCTCCTGAATAGCTGGGATTACAGGTGCCCAACATCACACCCAGCTAATTTATGTAGTTTTTGTAGAGATGGGGTTTCACCATGTTGGCCAGGCTGGTCTGAATGCCTGACCTCAAATGATCCGCCCGCCTCAGCCTCCCAAAGTGCTGGGATTAGAGGAGTGAGCCACTGTGCCCGGCCATTAGGTTCCATTCTTATCCCCTTTAACAGATGAAGAAACTGAGGTACAGAAGGCAAGAAGCTTGGTTGTATCATTCAGTTAGTATGTGGTAGAGCCAGAATTGGAATCCAGATGGTTGAGCTCCAGAGGCCAGTCTCTTAACCACACCACTGAATTACCTGCCTGAATGACCACGAAGAATTATGTGTTCAAAGAGTCTGAAATGCCATATACCTGACAACTGAAGTAATCAAAGATAATGGTGGAAGAAAAGAATAAAAGGAAAACACTGGAATCATCTGTAAAGATGAAAGCAGTGCTGGGGGAGGCACAGGATGATGGCAGCATTGCCTCATTGCATTGCAAGGAAATCACACACTGGAAGCTAAGAAAGGGTTGTCAGTCACTAACTCGGGAAGAAGTACGTCCTGGGAATCAAGGAAAAGTTGCCTGCCCTTGCATGTTTCTTTCCATCCCTCGTTCCTTGCCTACACTGGACATTGGTGTCAAATCTCACTCAGAAAAATATCTTCCTTTAATTTTGAAGGATGTTCCCCCCATCTTTGCTTACTGAAATCTACAGCTCTTTAAGCATAGATGAAAAGCTGTAATTCATAAAATATTTATTTCCTAATACTCTCATTTGGAATTTTAAATTCTACCCAGCTTTTTGTTACCCAAACTCTGTAATATTTTTTCTCTACATAAGGTCATTGATGAGAAGGTGCATTAAGGGACAGGAAGTTTCAAATTATTTATGCTATAAGATTGATGATTTTTAAAAACCATAACATTAGAATGCACGGATGCCCCAAATCCATGTGCATTTGGAGAATTTCAAGTTGTTGCTCCTGTGTTAGATAGGGGAATGTGCAGAACCCAGGAAAGAGTCAACCTCCATTTCCACCACCTGAAGGCCTCTGGAGCACAGCCAAACTCAGAAGGAAACCACAGACACTTGAGGAACAGGGAAAGGAAGAGTTCCATATGGAATATTGCCTGAAAACCATGGAAAATGTCCATGAAGCAGACCCCTTGTTGAACTAGGTGATGAGTGACCAGTGACAATTTTTCAGACCCTACAGAAAAAATAGATTTTTAAATCACTTTACTAATTAGAAATTGGTCCAGTATAACACAAAAATGGAAAGCAGGAAATAAATTGTCTTGAAACGCTTCTGGCCAATTTGTCAGTAGTGTGCAATTTCTAAGCTCTGGGTATCATTGAGCTGTAAAAACTATTGCAGTCTTATCCTTATCTTTTATCTTTAATTGGTCTATGGCCATTTCCTACCAATACTCTTTGGCAGCTGTTGAAACACTTTATCCTCTTTTCCTACCCTATCTGTGTTAATAAAAAATAGGAGAGGGTAAAAGAGTAATCCTAATGGGGCAAAAAACCCTCTTAGAATACATTGGGCAGAATCAATGTATAAAACCCTTCAAGGAGAAGAATATAAAGCACTTAGTTGTTTATTGTTCTATGGATTACTTCAGCCCTTTCATTATGCAGCTGACATGAGACACACATGGTTCAATTGTTTTGTGTCTTCATAATACTAAAATTATTCAGTAGAAAGCGTGCATTAAAATCGTGACACAATGTCCTAATGGGAGAATCGTCTTGGGTCTCTGCCCAGGCCGAGGTCAGGAACAAAGTCTCTCACTCAGATTCCTGACATGCCAATATCCCAGAGAAGGACAAGGAACATTGCTTCAAAAGCTGTGCGTAGAAGTAGTAGACTAATACGATGATTGCAGAACATATATCATATTAAAATAATAAACGCAGTCAACAGAAATAATCAACACACATTCAAGTAGCAAGGCCCAAGGATTTTGGCAAATTATTAAAATCAAATGAAAATAACTCATTTATTTTAGCCTACTTTGTACTGTGGATCATGCAAACTCAGAATTGAACACAAATACTGGACAAACACCTTGACTTTATTTAGATTTGCATCTAGATCCACAGTAAAATAATTCACATATCAGTCAGAGTGGATAAAACTGCCTTTCAAAATTTTAAATAAATACATTCTGGCAAGAATAAATTTAAGCTAACAAACACAGCTAAGGAAGTAGTTCAATCCTGTGCCATTTTTTGCTTCTCTGGCTATTTTACTTTCAGAACATGTGGAAAACTTGTGAAGGGTGGTTCTTTAAAAAGAAGTGATGTTACCATATGAAGAATTTTGAAACAATTAGGGTCTGTTATCTTATATTTGATAAGGCCAATTTGATAAGGCCAAGCCCAAGAAGCGAAAAGCAGAATGAGTTTTTTACAAACTGCCAGTCCTTATCTCATTGCCAAATGTGTACCTTTTGGACTTTCAAAAGGACTCTTTTGGGAGAGGAAAATGGCAGAAGAAAGAGGGAAAAATCCACTTAATGTTTTATGGACTTATTAAAAGAAAGTCTCTCCTTTCATTAACTGTGAAAAAACCCTCCATTAATACAGAAACTACAGCAACCAACTGGAGCAGACCCTGATAACTGCACCTCCCAGGACAACCATATCAGCATATCAGTAATCATTTTTCTGAATTTTAATGATAGTTTTCAAACAGGGCTCACGATTCAGTAGGGGCTAGTAAAACTCTACACTATCTGTTTAAGACTTTCTGTGTCTTTTGGTACACATTTTTGATTACAGCTTTGCTCTAGATATTAGTCCAAAGACTGAATCTTGCCAAACTTTTCAGCAAAACAACCTTTAAGAACTAAGGGAAACAGGGTGTTTTGTGCAGAAATTTAAATGGAATTTAGTCAACTTTTGTGGTCTCAAATAATTTCTCAACTTAGTATGGAAAGATTATGTGAAAAGGCAATTTTCGGAATATTTTTAACCTGAAAGTGCATTTCCACAAGCCACTTAAATGATGAAACGAGATGAATAAGTTGTGGGTTTAATTGACTCATAAATAGTCAGCTCATGAGCATGTGCTGATTTCAAAGTGTAAAGTAAGAGCAAGGAAGACATTGTGCTCATGGATATTAAAGTCAGTTTTTATGTCATTAAATATTTTCACCACTACACAACCGATTTAGCATTTTACTTCCAAAATTTGACAGTTATTTATCTTAACTATATTGTTGAAAAATTTATCATTGTCCCTTCCATTTACATACTCAAGTTTGGTGTCCAAATTATTAGATGATTTCTTATTTCTAATGCCTTGAACGTACATCTGTGGTGCTTTTAGAAGCTTATTGCGTTGTGGCTTGATGCAAAAAGAAATCACTCGTGTCGACGTTTTAATACAAACTAAGATAAAGCACGGATAAAATTTAATCCTTAGAAATACAGACTTTAAAAATATTTGATATAATAAGAAGATACTGAATATTAGCTTTTGTATTGGTTGCTATAAATTAATCCATCCATA
Organism: Chlorocebus sabaeus; assembly: GCF_047675955.1. NCBI lineage: Eukaryota > Metazoa > Chordata > Mammalia > Primates > Cercopithecidae > Chlorocebus > Chlorocebus sabaeus. Next base: position 132,320,429 of record NC_132910.1, on the reverse strand, counting down.
ATGCCTCAACAGGTGTAAAACATATTGAATGAGGGATTTTTCCAGTAATGTAAGAGGCACTAAGCAGATGTGCTTTGTACCAAACGATTTCATATTTCAATGTGACAAAATAGATGAGCCACATAAAGCCTAATTTCAGCTGCAAATTGCAAGCTGGAATAAGTTCCAGAATAGTAAACAATTAGCTGCTTTATTTTCTTTTTAATAAGACTAAATTACCAGATAATATCTACTGGCATCAACTTGGCTAATAAAAATCTGTTTAATAGGATTTGCCATTTTTCCAATTGCTATCATGATCAGCTTTGCATTTTGATTATCTCTAAACTTTGCCTCAATTTTCTCATAGAAAAGCTCTCAGTGGTAATTGCTTTAACATTTATTCCAGGTCAAGTGGTTAAGTATGAATAATGATCTGTCAAAAATGTACAGTAATGCCGTCAATAGAGCAATTACCATTTAGCTGAAGATTATTATGGCAAAAGAGCACATTAACTGGGCACAATAAACAGAACAACAGAGAAAAAGGGGGCAAAGGGACTGACTGTTTGTAAAACCTGTGTGTGTTGTACATGTTCTTGACAGATATTAATTGTCTTTCAAGACCAATTAACCATACCCCCACAATGGTGTTCCCAGTATAGAGTGAATTAGGAACGTTTCATTGCTGATAAAAAGAAAACAAATGTTTATACAGCTTACATTTAATATTCCCAAAAAGGATGTCTCAGTACATTTTCTGCAACGATGTTTATCTCTGCAGCTCCCTTTTCTCCTAGAAAGGACCACCACAGAGCGGTCTTAGTTGTCTATTGCAGTGAATCACCGATTAAGTTAATGCTAATGGGAGGTGACAACAACTGCTTTTGTTGTCAATATTACTACAAAAGCTCAATTTTTCAAAGTGTCTTTCTGTAGAAGAAGCAATGAATAAGACTGTAACTCAATACAGTACTACTTGGGGGAAAAAGGCGATAAAAAGGAAATACGATGTTTACCCAGTCAACACACCATTGTTTAGTTGTGACTCTCTTAATATCTGAGGCCAAGGGGAAACCTTCAAACCAATATTCAAGAGCGGATGAAAAACAACTCTTTACTTTGAGGTGATTCTGTAGCTAGCTGTACATTTCAGCACTCTTCCTGAATAGCTTTTATATAATTCAAGAACAGGCTGCTGTTAGTAGATTTACCTTTTACCTTCTTTGATTAACGTTTAGTTAGAAGAAATAGTCTCAGATTTTAATTTTAATGGATATGCACTGAGAAAATTGGTCATCAGTCACCAAAAGAATCTTTGTTTCTTCACTCGCTCAGACAATAATTCTGTAATTCTGTTCCTCATAGAATTGTTACCGAAAAGTGGTCTTGATTCAGACCCCAAGAGAGGGTTCTTGGATCTTGCGCAAGAAAGAATTCAGGGTGAGTTGACAGGGCAAAGTGAAAGCAAGCTTATTAAGAAAGTAAAGTGGTGAAAGTGGGGCGTTCCCAAAAATAAGAGGAGGAATTGGCCCACCCTACGTACATTGTTTGTTTATTGATAGGATAATAACAGCAACAACAACAAATCATGGGGAGATGTGCTTTGCTACAAGGGTTTGTGACAAAGGCTTAATTTTCTTAATTGCTACATTTTGCAATAATCAATATTACTATCTTTAAAGCAAAATTAGGAACGCTTCTGTTCTTACGATATTGGGATATCAGGACATTCCTGAGTCTGGATCTGTTTAGTAAACATTATCAATCTATTCCCTTAACTGGAAACATCTAGAGCCTGGGAATACCTAACTTTTGGGGAGTGTGGCCCAGCAAGTCTCAGCCTAATTTTTCCTAGCCCTCACTCAAGATGCAGTCGCTCTGGTTCAAATGTCTCTGGCAGAATGATGATTATAAGCATGGGCCTGGGGTCATACAGAACTGGGGTAGAGTGTCCTGGCTCCATCTCCCATCAGCTGGAGCTTCAGTTTCTTTAAGCTAAGTCTCAGTATTTTCTTGTTTTGTTTGTTTGTTTGTTGTTGTTGTTGTTTTCATTTGCAAAGTGGGCTAATTAAATAGCCTACCTGCTCTACAGATACAATGACACAATGAAGGTGAGGTGCTAGATAAAGTGCCTGGCACATGGTAAGCATTTCAAAACGTTCTCTGCTTCATTGTGCTATGGAAGCTAGAGAATCAATGTAGCAAAACCCCACCTTCAGAAAGCCTAGCACAGGATTTGTATGCAGCAAATAAAATTACACATTATGAGGCATGACTAGCATTAGTTGTGGTGGAAGTGGGAGTGGGGGCATGAATGTGCTGGAAGAGTCTAGCAAGGCTTTTCCTTTAAGAGTTGAAGGTTTTGAAGGTTGAGAGGCTAAGAGAAGTTTCAGGTTGCCCCGGTACACTCGAGATACTGCCCTTTCTCTGTGCTTCCTCAACCCTCAATGTTATGGACAGTTATTCTGTAAGTTTTCACCACTGTCTCACTCACTTGCCAGTGGTTCCACCAATCTCCTAAAATGTTTTTCAACATGTGATTTCTTATTTTAACAGGTAGTATGAACGAAAATATCTCCATGATCAAACAAGCTAGGAAAACTCTGGATTAAACAAAACAACATTCTTTTTTCTAGTGACATTCTCATGTATTTTTGTCTGTATTAAAACATATAATTTCAACTTTTAGATTCAGAGAGTACATGTGCAGGTTTGTTATAAAGAGGATATTGCATGATGCTGAAGTTTGGGCTTCTATGGATCTCATCAGTGAGATATAGTGAACAAAGTCCCCTATCGGCAGTTTTTCAGACTTTGTCCCTTCCCTCCCTTCTTTCCTCCTTTTAGAGTCCGCAGTGTCTGTTTTTCCCATCTTCATGTCCATGTGTACCCAACGCTTAGCTCCCACTTGTAAGTGAGAACACACAGTATTTTTGGTTTCCTGTTTCTGCATTAATTCACTTAGGATAATGGCCTCCAGCTCCACCCATGTTGCTGCAAAAGACAGGTTTATATACATATATATATATATATATATATATATATATATATAGTTGCATAGTATTCCATGATGATTATGTATCCCATTTGCTTTATCCAATCCACCACTGATGGGCATCTACGTTGATTCCATGTCTTTGCTATTGTGAATACAGCTGTGATGAATATGAGAGTGCCTTTTTGGTGGAAAGATTTATTTTTCTTTGGGTATATACCCAGTCATGGGATTGCTGGGTCAAATGATAGCTCTGTTTTAAGTTCTTTGAGAAACCTCCAAAGTGCTTTCTGCAGTGGCTGAACTAATTCACATTTCCACCAACAGTATCACTAACTTCTGTTATTTTTTGACTTTCAATAATGACCATTCTGACTGGTGTGAGATGGTATCTTATTGGGGTTTTGATTTGCATTTCTCTGATGATTAGTGATGCTGAGCATTTTTTCTTATGTTTGTTGGCCACTTGTATGTCTTCTTTTGAAAGTGTCTGTTCATGTCCTTTGCCTATGTTTAAAATGGGGTTGTTTTATGCTTGTTGAATTGTTTATGAACTTCTTATGTATTTATTAAGTTACTGTGTATTATAAATTCCCAGGCAAAGAAAGTGTTGGTATGGTGTTTCCCAAATTCGTGTGGCCCCAGAATTATTTTTCCTGGTGCAACTCATTGACATAATGCTGCGAGAAGCACATCTAAAGATCACTGGTCCTCTAAGCTGCTCTCATCCTGTCCACATACAGATTCTTAACAGCCAAGCCCAACAACATAATTTCCCTCTTTGTTCTTTTTACTACGAACACAGGCTGAGGAACTGATTGCCTGCATCTGAATCCCATTGCACTGGGTGAGCTGAAGCACTAACTTAGTCTCTTGGGATTTCAGCTTCCTTGACTGGAAAACAGAGGCCAAAATGAAACATGATCTCACTGTGTTGCTACAAGGTGATGCCAGGAAGGAGCTTAGAAACCTACATGGCACATACAAAGCTCAAATCTATTTTAGCTACTCTCAGACTTACCGCACCATTTCCTCTTGAAATCCTCTCTTCCCTCGGCTCCCTTGAGATGTTTCTGTCTTGGCAACACTTCTTTGTCAGTTTTCTATTACATCTTCTTCCTCCCTTCAATATTCAGTTCATAACTCCACCCCTGCTATTTTTACATTGTCCTCAGATGAACAACACAGCAAACATCAATTGTCAGCTATTCCTTGTTGTCTCCTAAACATCCACCTTCACCTTTAGGGCTATATTTTAAACTGCCTGATGGATCCTTTGAAAACTGAACTCGGATCCTCCCCGCTGCTCTCCTGGGCCCATCTGCATCCGCATCTTCTCCTGCGTTCTGAATGTCAGTCATGACACCATTGCCCATTCTATTTTCCACCCCCAAACCGCACTTCCCTCATGCTAACTAATCTCCTTGCCTCAAGTTTTGCTGTCTTCTAATTCTTTATTCACAGTGCTGGCTACAAATATCTTCATGTTACTCTCTTGCATAAATCTATGTAGTTATTTCAGGGGGTCATGTGAACTCTTCACTATTGATTACAAGCCCTTTCTTTGGCTGACTTCTGTCTTAGGCTGCTGTGGCATCCTTTCTATATTGTGGGGTCTTAGCTTGGCCTGGGGCTCCATTTCCCATCTTCCCCTGCAGATAGGTGCCTCAAATGCCTGGGTTCTGAGGTTCTGATTAATAGGGTGACAGAAGAAGTGATGTGTGCCATCCCCAAGGCTCACCGTTACAATGACTGGGCCTTTGCTCATTGGTCTCCTTGCATCTTTCTGGCTGGAAATGACAAGAACTGGATCAACTATTTTGTGCCAAGGGAGATGGAAACTCACAAGGATGGCAGAGCCTCCTCAAATACACGATCTTCCCAGTCTGTTCATGTCTGTTACAGTAGGGACAAAGAAGCTTCTAGCATATTTAAACCCTTTGCTTTGTGGTATTTCTGTTATTAAAGGGTAGACACTCCTCTGACAAATCTGTCCCTAGTAGCTGCTATCTTATTCCTTCACCTCAACTCTGATAAGCTTACTTTTAGTTCCTCAAAACACCATGTACTTTATCGCTTCTGGACTTTGCATATTTTATTTCTTCTTTTTGGTGTGCATTTTCTCTCTTGCTCTTCTCCCTTTACCTGAAACTCCATTATACCCTTCAGGTCTTAATGGGATGACACCACCTCTGGGAAGTCCTCAGGGACCATCACCCTCCATTCCAAACTATGAAAGGGGTCTCTGCCACGCATGCTCAAACCACGTGGCAGGTCACCAGCCACAGCACTGACCCAACAGTATTTTAATTATGTAATCAGTGACCTCCAGAGTTGGGTGGCAGGCTGTGTGAACAGTGACCTCCAGAGCTGCGTGGCAGGCTGCGTGGCAGGCTGTGTGAACAGTGGCCTCCAGAGCTACGTGGCAGGCTGCGTGGCAGGCTGCGTGGCAGGCTGTGTGAACAGTGGCCTCCAGAGCTGCGTGGCAGGCTGTGTGGCAGGCTGTGTGAACAGTGGCCTCCAGAGCTGCGTGGCAGACTGTGTGAACATTGGCCTCCAGAGCTGCGTGGCAGACTGTGTGAACAGGCTGTGTGAACAGGCATGCTCTTTCTTGCTTACAGATTGTTTCTCCCATTGCTTTGCACGATGTCTGGTGCATTGTAGATCCTCAATACAGCTTTGTCGTATCAGAGTAAATCCAAATGCAGAATGACCAAACCCCGTTAATGATCTTCCCTCCTTAGCCTCCGACTGTTTTCTCTCCTGCAATTCATGTCTTAATGAATGGCACTATCATCTCTCTAGTGACCCCAGTAGAAAATTGAGCATCCTTACTCCTTACTCACTTCCTTTTCCACTCTTCTCACGCTCCTTGGACACCATGTTCTTTTTAAGGTCCCGCTGAAATGACCCCTAAATTATCTTGACTTTTGATTCCCCCTGGCGACTTCCTTCTGTTATTTGGATGACTCCGGAAGTTGATTTGCAATAGCTTGTCCCATGACTGGCCTTCCTGGCTTCCTCCCAAAATGAACACAGTCGATAACTCTCATTTCTTTAAAAGTCTTTAACAACTTGATTGCAAAACGCCTGAAAATGGCTGGTCAGCTCATTGTCTGTCTGTCTATCTTTAAACCTGGTCTCACTTGATGTTTCCACATTCACCTCTTTCCTCTTCTTGATCTAGGCCAGTGGTTTTCTCATGTTGGGCTGAAGGGGCCTGTTACCAATGGAGACTGCTGAGCCCCAGCCACTCAGATTCTGGGTGAGGCTGAGGAATCTGCATTTGTAACAAAGATGAGTGAGTGATCTGAGAACCATTTTTTTTTTTTTTTTTTTTTGAGATGTAGTTTCACTCTCGTTGCCCAGGCTGGAGTGCAGTGGCACGATCTCGGCTCACTGCAACCTCCACCTCCTCGATTCAAGTGGTTCTCCTCCCTCAGCCTCCCAAGGAGCTGGGATTACAGGCACCCGCCACCAAGCCCAGCTAATTTTTGTATTTTTGGTAGATACGGGGTTTTACCGTGTTGGCCAGGCTGGTCTTGAACTCCTGACCTCAGGTGATCCGCCCGCCTCGGCCTCCCCAAGTGCTGGGATTACAGGCGAAGGACCACTCTTTGAGAAGAATTGGTTTAGCCGAAATGAACTTGTCAATGTAGCCCAAATAAATCCATCACGATGCCATCTCACATGAGGGAGCACATGTGCTTTTCACATCCTGGAATATTCTTTTCCTCCAATTAAGCTCAAATGTCTCAAAACTCTGTGGGGTTTTTCTTGTTCCATCAGAGTTCTTACCAAGGCCAAATCACTGAAGCCTGAAATGGCGGGGCCCATGAGTTTGGACTTCTTTTTTCTGAAGGCAGGACAGAATCAGAGGAAGGTTTAGCACATAGATTAGACGTGATTGAGCTTTATTTGAGGACTATTATCTGGGGAGTAGTATGTAAAAAATTGCAGGAGAAAAAGACTAGCTAGGCTTACGTTAGTCCTGGAAAGAGATTGAAAGAGGGTGGCAGTGAGGATGTAAGGGTGGCGTAAGGAGGAGTAAAAGGTGCCACTCAGTTTGCCAGCCTGACTGGCTGGGAATACGATGGCACCAACCAAACTGTTGGTGCCATCGTATTGAGACCACAGAACTAATGATGGCAACACTAGACTGTGAGAACGCATGGACACAGGGAAGGGAACATCACACACTGGGGCCCGTTGTGGGGTGGGGACAAGGGGAGGGAGAGCATTAGGACAATTATCTAATGTATGCGGGGCTTGAAACCTAGATTGTGGGTCAATAGGTGCAGCAAACCACCATGGCACAAGTATATCTATGTAACAAACCTGCACGTTCTGCACCCGTATCCCAGAACTTAAAGTTAAAAAAAAAAAAAAAAAAAAAAAAAAAAGGCCGGTCTTGGTGGCTCACGCCTGTAGTCCCAACAGTTTGGGAGACTGAAGCAGGTAGATCACGAGGTCAAGAGATCAAGACCATCCTGACTAACACGGTGAAACCCTGTCTCTACTAAAAATACAAAAATTAGCCGGGTGTGGTGGTGAGTGCCTGTAATCCCAGCTACTCAGGAGGCTGAGGCAGGAGAATCACTTGAACCCAGAGGCAGAAGTTGCAGTGAGCCGAGATCGCAGCACTGCACTCCAGCCTGGGGGACAGAGTGAGACTCCACCTCAAAAACAAACAAACAAACAAACAAACAAACAAAACAATGGACTGGACCAGTGACTTCTCAAGAGTGATCTCCAGACCAGAAGCATCAGCAGCTCCTTCTACCTTGTTAGAAACACAAATTTTTCGATCCTGCCCCTGACCTACTGAATCAGAAAAGTCTGGAAGTGGGGCCTAGCAATCTGTGTTGTAAGGAGCTCTTCAGGTGACACTGAATAGTGCGGAAGCCTGAGAGTCCCTGGCCTAGACTGAATGTGCCATGCAGCAGGGTCCCGGCCAGCCCCGCCGATCGCTGTATTGCCAGTGTTTGGAGCGGTGCCTGGCACGGAGTAGGTTCTGGGTAAATAACTCCAGAGTAAACAACGGTTATAATGTCAGCTACCGATTTTTGAGACAAAATTATATATTGTGCTATGTGCTAAATCATTTCATGTATTGAAAGAATTGCTATTTCCAACAATCCAATGAAGTAAGGTCTTTTAAAACAATTTAACAAAAGAGAAGAATTTTAGAGATGTTAAAAATCTTGGCAAAGGTCACAGCTGTTCGTGTGTGAAGGTTCGGTGTAAATGCAAATCTTCAGACTTTAGAAACGGGGCAATTAGTCATTACATGTGTTTGTTTTCGGGTGGAAAGGAATGAGTTCACTTTTGAAAACACTAATTATTATTATTGTTATTATTTAATGTTAGTGGAACAGAAAGTACTGTTGTTTCCTTTTTGTACTTTAAGTTTTAGAGGTTTCTAGATGTTTCTAGATGAAGGGGAAACAGCCAAAACAATAGAAATCACTGGGCACAGTCAGGATGCATGAGAAAGAGGAGGAAATTCCTGACAATTCTGGAACGGTGCAGTCCAATGTGGGATTCAGGCTGTTTCAGTCAACATGGCATATTTCCTATATGGCAAAACACGATGCTTGATAATGAGGATACAAATATAAGATGCAGAGCATTTTGGAGGGGACAGTGAAGAAACATGGCATCAGTGGCATTATTTGGTCTTTATCTTGGTTAAGAAGGAGACACACAGACTTTGGTAGAGAGTGTAGGGGATGAGGAAGAGAGTTTGTAGATGAAAGGAGTCAAAATGTTTGGAGCAGCCTGTATATCTTATTGTGCCCTTACTGACTTCTGCAAAGTGCAACATTGTGATTGGTCCAATAATGATGACTTTGGAAACCGTCTTCTTTGAAGAAATGTCAGGATGAATTACGGGCTGCCTTCAACCATGTCCCATGGAAGACTACAACAGCCTGAGTGGATTTTTTTTTTTTCCCCGAAGTGCTTTGTGATTTGCCAAAATGGCAAAGAAATGGAATTGAAAGAAGAGCAACAATTTGATAGAACAATGAAATGCATGCTAAATAATGATTTTATATTAGATGTTATAAGCTATTGTGATGCACAAGTATGATATTCACATGTAAAAGGGAAATCAAAAACTAATATCTTTATAGTATAGTAATTACAAAAATATTTGCCATGAAAACCTTAATGTGTCCTGGGTTCATTTGTACAAGAGTCCATTTTTGTCCACTGAGGTGCAATCAATACAGTCAGATCAGTCTTATTTGAATGGATGTTTTATTTGAAATAGATATTGGAATTATTCTGTAATATGTTATTGAAGAACAAGCCCAAATATCACATTAGACACAACACCAGCGCAATCCTATTAGTTTTAAAATTCTAGAAGTTCATTTTCCTTGGTGTTAGTCGTAATGCCATCTTGTTTTTTCTGTCTACTCACACCTACTGATAGAGTTCTCTATACTTAGTATGGGTTACAAAAATGTTGATATCAGGTTGGAATTTTTTTTTTTTTTGAGATCGAGTCTCACTCTTGTCACCCAGGCTGTGGAGTGCAGTGGCATGATCTCAGCTCACTGCAACCTCAGCCTCCTGGGTTCAAGTGATTCTCCTGCCTCAGCTTCCCATGTAGCTGAGGTTACAGGTGCGTGCCACTGTATCCAGCTAATTTTTGTATTTTTAGTAGAGACGGGGTTTTACCATCTTAGCAAGGCTAGTCTCGAACTCCTGACCTCAGGTGATCCATCTGCCTTTGCCTCCCAAAGTGTTGGGATTACAGGCGTGAGCCCCTGTGCTGGCCATCAAGTTGGAATTATACACTGCTTCTTTTTATTACATGGGATTATAGTTTAAAATGACATGCCTATTTAGGCTGGTTTTGGAAAATTTAATTTATATTAATTTCCATTTCCATTTTGATATCCATGCACCTTTTGTAAGCATTAAATTAGTACCATGGATAGAAGTTGTAAAGTTTATGCTGTATTCATCAACCATAGGTTAAACTTTTCTTTCACTTTGATGCTTTTTATTCCTAAAATTTCAGTAACCTTTCTGGCATTCTGGACAGGAAGACACCCATCATGCTTGTTAGAAGGCAGCAGAAATCCTCTAACAAGTAAGAAGCTGCAAATGGCAACGAAGAGCTGAAATAGCTGAACACTTAGGAATTAATTTGTGAAACAATCCATTACCTTTTTGAATGCTTGTAAAGCATACGTTTTAATTCAAGCAGGAGTCAAAGGGAAGATAAGAAAACAACTGTTCTTTCACTTTCCAAATACTATGTAACATTTTGATTTAAAAATAGGAATGTGGCATTTGCTCTTGAACAGCATTAAATGTGCTGGTATTTTTTTCTAAAATGTCTCTCACACCTCATTCTAGTGCTGTAGCTCTTGTAGAAAGTTCTAGATTCCTGTTATTCAATTAATTGTATGAAATGACAGCTGGGGTTTGCAAGCTTCCTTGAGTCACTGTATGTTTTCCTGTGCATGTTAAGCCAGAATTATCTATTACAAGTACTCCTAATGGGGATCTGCAGTATTACAGGTGACAAGGAAACAAAGTGATTGTAGCCATGACAACTAAGATAGGAAGAAAGAGAAACGGATGATGAACATCCCGTCTCCACATGATAAGGTTGAGGGTGAAGAGTGTTCCTAGGTACAAGCTTCTAGGCAAGTAGAAAAGGTCTAGCAAGCCCTACATGACCCCCATGTAGCAGAGACGTGTAGTAATCGACAGCGCACATGGTATGTGTCTGTATACTGACTTTCTACATGCTTTGTTTATGTTCTGTCCTTTAATTTGTGTTCTGAACACCCCAATCTGAAAGAGAAGTCTAAAAATTCTAGGTGGGTAGGATTACAAAAAAAGTTTGTTGACTCATGTAGGTCTTGGGCGTAACTGTCAGTAAATCTGTTTCGGAAAATGCAGTATCCTGGGAATTTAAGAACAGCCACAGTGATATGCCAGTTTGAGGCTATTATGCATAATCTTTGAGTGACAAGGATTCCTTTCCTACTATCAAACCTTCTCCGATTCTTATAATCAGAAGCCCACATGCTCTGAAAAACTATGCCTGACTTGTCTAATGAGTGACTTCCCCAAAACAAAGTTTGTCTCTGCTGTCAAAATTCCTCACCCAGTGATAATCACTCCTACCAGAACTCCATCCATTTCAGCTACCATTTCCTTCCAGGTACAACTTTTTAAGGGCCCACAATCCACTCCTGATCCGAGTTGACTGGGTTGACACATTATCTCCGTACCACGACAGCTCTGCTTCACAGAGACTGTAGACAATGATACTGTTATAAAATATCACCCAGTTTCTGCACTATCAGACATTATTTATCCCCCGGTGATGGAAAATGAATGAAATTTACTAAGTGGTGCTGAAATACATTTTTCACGATCAACTAAACTTGTGCTAGTTTAAAACAAACAAATCACGGATTCTCTTAGGTCTTTCCCTTCCTTTTATAAGTCAAAACGTATGAATACATCCCTTCCATTTGGGTTCCCATAATGACACCCAACTGTCCCATACTCTTCATTAGCAGTTCCCTAAGGATTTTTTTCTGGCTTCTTTTAGCCAAGAAACCAAGAACTACAAATACCGATACAAATTTGTCAACACATAAGGCCTAATGGCATATAATACTGCCAGTCTAGGCCGATACAGAAATAGTCATTTAGAAGACAACTCAGAGAAAAAAGAAAGAAGCCTTCATCAAATATGACTTATTGCCTTTTCCCACCTGATCCATTTATATGCCTCACACCAGTATTGATGGACGGGTGAGAGAGAATGGCTGTAGGCTTCGCATTACTCACTGTAATCACCAGCCTCAATAATTGACGGAAAAGAGGCTCTGCTCTGGCAATAGGGAGCCAATGAAAACTATTTTCATGCAGCCGCTAACCATTTATTCAGATACTCAGCCTGATGCATTTTCAAAGATTGGAAAATTCCTTCTCTGCTAGAAATGGAGGTGGGGGCAGGTAAAAATGATACTTAAACGTAGGGGCCTTGCCTTGCCCACAGTAACCGTGAGAATACTGCCCAAAATGATAATGATAATAATAACAACTATATATATATATATATATTTTTTTATTGCACATCACTCCTTTATTATACTGATCTGGAAAAAGGATTTAGTACAGTTATGCTCAGGTGAACACTGGACCCATGTGGCAGAGCCAAGCAACTAGAACATGATTCGGAAATCAGTGAAAGACACACTTGGACAGGACCAAGGGGCATTTCACTGCCATGAAACAAGGCAGGAAGGAACAATATTTTTTGAAGCGCACCTGCACCAGCTATGCAGGAAAGGCTGACAAATGAAGGAGGACATATTTTAAGGAATGTCACTAGAGTTCCCCAGTTGTTTATAATCACCACATTGCCCTTGATTATGGCCTCTCAGCCTGTCCATGTTCATGCACAAAACTCCAAGGCCTGGAATGTTGCAGGGTCTAGATTGATATTTGATGGGTGGTCTTGGCTCAGGCAGCTTTGCTGGTAACACACCCAGCAGTTATTTGGGATGGGCACCACCTACTGCCGTTATTAATCATTAGAAGGACACGGGTTTAGAATTAATTCTCTTGGGTGGCTAGTACAGGATATACCTTAATCATCCAATGCTCCCTAGTCAGAGAGAAACAGAACTGAGAAATAATATTAAGCTTCCTTACCTCTGTCCCTGGTAAATCAGAATTCTTTTGTAAATTGGAAAGAGAGCTCCCCAAATGCAAAATGCAAACCCAGTTTCTTGCTCACTCAAGAAACTGCCATGAGAGTTTTCATAGCAACTTTAAGTTGCACAAAAGCCAATTTTGTTTTGTTGCTGTTGTTGTTTTGGAAGATCGCTAAATACCGCTTTTTTTGGTATTTGAGCTTTACTAAAGAAAATGGCAGCCGAGGACACCTAGCGTGCTGTATATGAGTCAGCTGATTGGCTCAGAGGAGGCAAAGGGGAAACCCTTTTTAGGAAACCCGACTCTTCTTTACAATGTGCGTGAACTTTGCAGCAGTAGAGGGATTAGAGCCGTATCTCCATATTCTAGTGTTTAGCAGTACTCTTGTGGATTAGAAACTTGTAAAACCTAAATGAGCAGCGTGTGGACATCATAATTACCAGAACAGACCAATGGAGCAGGGAGTCTGCTACCCTGTCTCCAATATGGCCAATGCTGCACGCTCCAGAAGACGCAAGTCCCCCATCATACACCTAATTGTGCAACACGGGACTACAGGGGGAAATTTCTCCCCATCCCCAGCTGGCGATCAGCAGCGTGTGCCCTGAAGCAGTCGAGTTGAGCATCCCTGTAATTTTATCCTTGACAATAAACTGCCAGAACTCACAGCAATGTGGAATCCTGTTCTCAAACCTTCCCCAAAGGTTTGACTCAAGCTGAAACCAAACAAGCACCTCGATGGAATTACAGACACTGTGTTCAGAATCTATTTCCCTCTCTCTCTTCAGATTTGCTGCCTTTCTGTTTCCCTGAGTGCCTTCGTGTTTCTTTGCGACCAAGAAAAGAAAATAGGGTATCAGCTTGTTTTCTTAACACTATTCCTTATTTCCCACAGCACATCCCACGGCGTGTCCTTTTCCTTGCCCCCGTTTCTATATTCATCACTCCTATTTCTCTTCTTGGAGGAGTGACTCCCCCTTCACAGCTCTTGCAAATTTCATGACACATTTCTGGACTGTTTTGTTGTTATTTTATCTTGCGGCTGTTTCGTTTGTGAAATGAGTGACAAAAGTAAACATAGGATCAAAGTGTGAGCATACAACAGATTCAGAACACCATACATGAGAATATCACACATATTGCACCCTTTTGCTACACTTCTTAATTAATATGGTCTAATATTACTCTACATATTGCAGATACACATTTTTCCCTCCTAGAGCTGCTGCCATGAAATAGATAATTTTACCCAATTCCCAAAACTGATGCCTCTATCTTTGTCTTGGGAGCTTTATAGATAATTTGGAATTCATCATGGATGCAGTACTGTTCAATGTTCCATCAAACAAAATCAATGTGTACGTTCACACACATCTATCTAACGTATATGTTGCTTTGCACTCGTCTACGTAAAACTAATTTATCTGTGAAGTTGTTGCAGTGTTAGGTTATTGTTATGTTCTTTGGAAACTTTTATCATATTTTCTTTTCTGAACTTATCCTAAAAATGTGTGATCAGCAAATATTGTTAGTTAATATTCCGTATGTCCTCTGAGTCATCATTGCAGGCGGCATCTATACTCTGCTTAGACAATCTTGGGCTGCTTTACTCATGAACTTTCCTGACGAAAATGCGTCATTTTAAAATAATGAGTTATTTCCCCTGTCCATTTAATCCACAATAGAATTTCCGATTTGCCTGTGTGACTCGGTTTCCTTAAACGATTCTACTGAAAATGTATCCTAAGACTTCTCAATGTATAAATTATCTTTAGATAGTTGTTTTGTCACTAATGCTATAGCTCTCAGAAAATTCATAAAGCATTATAAAAACTGTGATTCTGCTTATATTGTACTTAGGGGAGGCAGGGTGAAGTAATAGAAAAGGCATGGGTCGCAGAGTCAGACGCACCTGGGTCCTAACCCCAACTGTTGCCATTGTGGTCCTGCACTGTCCACTTCATTTGGGAGCCTCAATTTAAATAGCATCTTTAAAATATAGATAATGCCCTTCTGCCTTGAGTCTTTAGGAGAATGAATGGGATAAGAGTTGATGCTCAAGAAATATGAATTCTCTCTCCTTCTTAGGTTTGGGCTGAGTAAAACAGACAGCAAGCTGCAGAAGAATGCTCCTTGCCCCATCATCCTAGAAATCATTTTGGCTGCTTCCATTTCCCTCTTTCCACAAAACTCTGTCAAAACACCTTACTCTTGTTTTAACTTTTGTCCCTTCAGATCACCACTCTGTGGGGCAGCAATTTCTCTAGATTACTAGATCCTGTGACCCAGTAATCTTGTCTTTTGTTCTTGAGATAAAATGTCTGTGTCCTTCATATAGGGTAAAAGAAGGAAGTCCTAATAATTGCAAAAATAAGGACTAACAAAAAGAAAAGGAAGGTTAATGTGAGCAGGCTCACATAATTGCTCAAGTATCTTTTAATGTTTGTGTGTATAATTCATAACCACCACCACCACAACAAAACAACAGCAATACTTAGCACCCCAAATTTTATCTTTGTGTTGCACTGGGGTACACTGTGTTCAGGGCTTTGCATGTATTGGAGAGTTTAATGCACAAATGTGTGTGTCCATAGTTTGCCTGCACCTGCGAGGATCTGGACCTCCTTTTGGGTGTGTGCATGGAAGCTGATCCTGTGAAAGATCATGTGGGCAGCACCCAGGCCAACTTTCTAGACTCAGTGAAAATTTAGGTGGTCCAAGCAATTTAAAAACAAAACAAACAAAACAAACAAACAAACAAAAAGACAATGTGCAAGGCTAGATAAGAGATCACTTTAACTGTAAAGACATTTTTCTTAGCATCAATGTGAAACTCACAGATGTATAATTTCTGAGATCACCTTTGGTCCTATTAAAAAGATGGGTATCACCTTGGCAGTCTTCCAGTTTAACGGCTGTTTTAAATGATAAATTACATATTTTTGTTAGTAGCACAGCTACCTCATTCTATAGTTCCTTCATATCACTTGGACGAGTTCCACCTAGCTGATGATTTATTGCAATGTGATTTTTTTGAGAGCTTCCATCACTCCCCCTCTCATATTTTTAAGCATTTCACCTTCAACAATAGTAAAGGGTAACCCAAGTTCTGTAATAATTTTGAGAATACCTGAGAAATTTGACTGTTGTCCTATTAAAAGGGTGAGATGACGAGGGACCAAATGTCCCTCCACGGCAAATGCCTGTGACGGTGGGAACTGGAGCTCTCATGGAGTCCCAGCCCCAGATTCCTCCTCCCGAGTTCCCAGGACCCCTGCCCAGGCTCTCAGAGGTGGCCACAGAAGGGCACCATGCTGCTGTTCTTCCCCTCTAACCACCAGAATCATGGGAATCAGGCTGATAGCTGGCGAGGAGGAGAGACAGGATCCAGGTGGAAGAATCAGGTCTAAAACTGTAATTTCCCGAAGAGGTCTTCCAAGAGCTTCTAACATCCTCTCCCTACTGGAGATTCTTGATTCAAGGAATAGATTTCATTTTTCACCCTAGAAAAATGTGATCATCCAGGAATCTTCCATTTTAAGCAAATCTTTTGCAATCTACAGCATTCACCAATTTTTGGAAAACACTTTATTCTACAAAATTGTAGAAATTCTAAGCACCTCATTTAGGAAGGTGCTTAGAATATTAATTACTCGAATGCCTGCTTATTTCATTATGTACATGGCCTGGGACAACCTTCATTAAACCTTTTGAGTCTTACCACCCTCTCCTCCTCTCCCAGCCTTTCTACAAAGGAACATTTTTATTTGTCTGTTCAAGCTTTCCTCTAAGTGGCCCTCTCAGTAGAAATTTCTCTTGCTTTAGCTACATTCCAGGGCTTTTAAAACCAGAGAGGAGGTAGACAAAGACTGAACTAGAAGGAGTCTTTCTGGTGGAGTCAGTTCCTGAACTCACCTTTGTGGGTGAGAATCTGGGTAATAAGCATAAAAAAGAAAAAAAAAGGAAAAAACAAAAACAAGACAAAACAACAAAAAAACAAGAAGCCAACCAGAATAGATCAGCCGAAACATTACAAATTGGAGGGGGGGGGGCCACAGAGAAGCCACTCTGTGTCTTGGTCCCCTGAATTTAGTGAGGCAGGCGGAAGGCATGAATAGGACAGTTTGAAACTACAAGTGGGCGAGAAAGCAGAGAAAGAGGAGATTGCAGAAGCATGGGGTATGAATTTGATTACCTTTCATCTTCAGGAGACTCATGTGAAATGCCCTTATAGTATATTTTTTTCTTTTTTTTAGATAAGAGATTTTACCTTTTTGGAGGCAATTCTGTTTAGAGATTTGGCGACGTGGGCCCCTTGAGTTTCTCCTGTTGCCCTGAACTGTAAACAATCACAGTTTCCCTCCCTGTCTTCCTCCCTTCTCATGACCTGGTGCATCTTGAGAATATTCACCCTTCTGTTCATAATCAGAGACTATTATGGGCTCTGTCTTCCAGGAAAAGAACATTGGCTGGTTGCTTGGACATATAGGAAATGTCTCTTTTACAAAGGCACTGCGGACCAAGAAAATGAGGCCTCTTTGTCTTTCTTTGTCTTCGTTCACATGCAGAATTCCTTGCTCACCCTTGACCTGTTTTTTTGTTTGTTTGTTTTGTTTTGTTTTGTTTTTTGAGATGGAGTCTCTTTCTGTTTCCCAGGCTAGAATGCAGTGGCATGATCATGGCTCACTGCAACCTCCGCCTCCTGCCTCCTGGGTTCAAGTGATTCTCCTGTCTCAGGCTCCCGAGTAGGTGGGTATGCACCACCATGCACCGCACCTGGCTAATTTTTGTATTTTTAGTAGAGACGAAGTTTCACCATGTTGGCCAGTTTGGTCTCAAACTCGTGACCTCAAGCGATCTGCCCACCTTGGCCTCCCAAAGTGCTGGGATTACAGGTATGAACCACCACACTTGGCCCACCTTGACATTTCTGCAATTCACTTACACAAATATAAACTCACTGAAGGCCTTGTTTCGTGCGCATTCTCTTGTGAAGTGCTCTGCTGAAAGAGTTCTTTATCTTACTAATGTTGCAATTATTGACCCTTGACTCAGGGTTCTGGAACCTGGCTCCACACTGGTATAGATCTTCTCTGTGCAGCTCTGCTCCATTTTGATGCAGCCAAGTCCTTAGTCCAATTAGAATTGTCTACACAGAGCCATCAACCAACTGGTCTAGCATCGATAAGTTAAAAAAAAGTAACACTCTGGCCAGGGCAATCAGGCAAGAGAAAGAAATAAAGGGTATTCAAATAGGAAAAGAGGAAGTCAAATTGTCTCTGTTTGCAGATGACAGGATTGTATATTTAGAAAACCCTGCCATTTTAGCTCAAAATCTCCTTAAGCTGATAAGCAACTTCAGCAAAGTCTCAGGATACAAAATCAATGTGCAAAAATCACAATCATTGCTATATACCAATAATAGAGAGCCAAATTGTGAGTGAACTACCATTCACAATTGCTACAAAGAGAATAGAATACCTAGAAATACAACTTACAAGGAATGTGAAGGACCTTTTCAAGGAGAACTACAAACCACTGCTCAAGGAAATAAGAGAGGACACAAATAAATGGAAAAACATTCCATGGTCATGGATAGGAAAAATCAATATCATGAAAATGGCCATACTACCCAAAGTAATTTATAGAGTCAATGTTATCCCCATCAAGCTACCATTGACTTTCTTCACAGAATTGGAAAAACTACTTTAAACTTCATGTGGAACCAAAAAAGAGCTCGCATAGCCAAGACAATCCTAAGCAAAAAGAACAAAGCTGGAGGCAACAGGCTACCTGACTTCAAACTATACTGCAAGGCTACAGTAACCAAAGCAGCATGGTACTGGTACCAAAACAGATATATAGATCAATGGAACAGAACAGAGGCCTCAGAAATAACACTGCACATCTACAATCATCCAATCTTTGACAAACCTGACAAAACAAGCAATGGGGAAAGGATTCCCTATTTAATAAATGGTGTTGGGAAAACTGGCTAGCCATATGCAGAAAACTGAAACTGGACCCTTTCCTTACACCTTATACAAAAATTAACTCAAAATGGATTAAAGACTTAAACATAAGATGTAAAACCATTAAAATCTTAGAAGAAAACCTAGGCAATACCATTCAGGACATAGGCATAGGCAAATACTTCATGTCTAAAACATCAAAAGCAATGGCAACAAAAGCCAAAATTGACAAGTGGGATCTAATTAAACTAAAGAGCTTCTGCACAGCAAAAGAAACTATCATCAGAGTGAACAGGCAACCTACAGAATGGGAGAACATTTTTGCAATCTATCCATCTGACAAAGAGCTAATATACAGAATCTACAAAGAACTTAAACAAATTTACAAGAAAAAAACAAACAATGTCATCAAAAAGTGGGCAAAGGATATGAACAGACACTTTTCAAAGGAAGACATTTATGCAGCCAACAAACATATGAAAAAAATGTCATCATCACTGGTCATTAGAGAAATGAAAATCAAAACCACAATGAGATACCATCTCACACCAGTTAGAATGGCGATCATTAAAAAGTCAGGAAACAACAGCTGCTGGAGAGGATGTGGAGAAATAGGAATGCTTTTACACTGTTGGTTGGAGTGTAAATTAGTTCAACTGTTGTGAAAATGTGGTGATTCCTCAAGGATCTAGAACTGGAAATACCATTTGACCCAGCAATCCCATTACTGGATATATACCCAAAGGATTATAAATTATTCTACCATAAAGACACATGAACACATATATTTATTGCAGCACTATTCACAATAGACTTGGAACCAACCCAAATGTTCATCAATGACAAAAGAAAATGTGGCACATATACACCATGGAATACTATGCAGCCATAAAAGAGGATGAGTTCATGTCCTTTGCAGGGACATGGATAAAGTTGAAAACCATCGTTCTTAGCAAACCAACACAAGAACAGAAAACCAAACACCGCATGTTCTCACTCATAAGTGGGAGTTAAACAATAAGAACACATGGACACGGGGAGGGGAACATCTCACCCCAGGGCCTGTCAGGGCATGGGCAGTTAGGGGAGGGATAGCATTAGAAGAAATACCTAATTAAGGTGATGGGTTGATGGCTGCAGCAAACCACCATGGCATGTGTATACCTATGTGACAAACCTGCACATTCTGCACATGCATCCCAGAACTTAAAGTATAATAATAATAATAAAGTAACACTCTTTTCATGTGCAGACCATTTTTATGTGGTTATTGGTACCAGTATAGAAAAAAAATATAATCTTTCACATGTATTGAAGAAATAGGAGCTAAAGGAAGCCCTGTTTCAATAATTTGATAACATAGTCTCTTAATAATGAAAATAGTCACTTGTGTGATTACCGGTTTTTCAACTGTACGTTGCCATGCACTAGACTTTTTTGAAGAAATATTTCATCCTTTGAAAAGAAGTAGCTTGGTACTACATGGGGCTCTGTGTTATGGTTACTATGGAATTCTTGACATGTGTGGTCAAAAACTAGTCAAAGAAATTTACCAAGACATAGAATTGGAGGAAGGGGTTGCCCAACCAAAGCTCAGGCTTTTGGTAGAGGACTGTCAACCTGGTGGCCTGGTAGAGGGGAAGCCAGATCTCCTGCTGCTGCTACGCTAGCATCACCTCCTGTGCTTCCCATCAGCCAAACCCAATCAAGAATGAGATGGCCAGAGTGTGGGTGACTTAGGGTGCACAGAGTTGACTGGAGATTGATAGGGAACTCGTCTGGAAGGGCAAACAGAAGTACCTGGTGCAGCAAGGGAAAATGCTGGGCCTGCTGGAAATCATGAGTAAGTATTATAAAGGGTGTTGTGTTGGAAAGTTTACATCATTTGAGACAGCTTCAGAGAAATGGCAGAGGAGGTATAAGGAAAAGGATGACTTGCAAGTAAATAGATGCCTATAGGAAAGCACCATAACAATCCCTACAGCATGAAAGCAGTGATAGGCAATTGTGGGTCAAACCTGGAAGAAGCTAAATTTCTTTGATCAATTTATTTTTACCCTTGCACCTTCCAGTTGCTTCTATTGCTAGGGCGTGCCATGATCCATTATTACAGCGGTTCTCTAACTTGCAATCAGAACCACCTGGTGAGTTTTTTGATGCACAGACTACTGCATTCTATCCCCAGAGTCTCAAGCTCGGTAGGTCTGGAGTAGGGACTGAGAATTGGCATTTCCATCAGTTTCCCAGGTGATGCTGCTCTTGGTCCACAGAACTCACTAAAGCCCCTTAATCTTCTTGGTGTCTCTTAACCCTGCCTACCTGTTCATTCAACTGTCTTCAGCTTCTCCTTTTGGTGAGTGCTCTCTGCGTAGCACCAGGACGTGGCTGATACACTTGGGTATCTTTTGCCAATTATTATGGAGACACATGTATTCACTGCATCACAAAATAAATGGCAAAGAGACATGGCATTGTAAACTGCACATGGCACAGTCCTTATCCAGCCTATAAGCCAACACACACAGGGGCTGTGCAGCCCTCAGCCTTCCTGTCAGGAGTTCCTCTGTTGGGATGGATCTCCTTGGCTGAGAGGTAGGAACAAAATCGGGAGTGTGTAGTATCACAGTAGCTAAGGGAAGGGCACCAGTCTGAGGGTGGTGGGGATTTTTTTTTTTTTTTTTTTTTTTTTTGAGACGAAGTCTCACTCTTGTCCCCCAGGCTGGAGTGCAATAGCGCGATCTTGGCTCACTGCAACCTCCGCCTCCCGGGTTCAAGCGATTCTCCTGCTTCAGTCTCCCAAGTAACTGGGATTACAGGTGCCTGCCACCATGCCTGGCTAATTTTTGTATTTTTAGTAGAGATGGGGTTTCACCGTGTTGGTCAGGCTGGTCTCAAACTCCTGACCTCAGGTGATCTGCCCGCCTTGGTCTCCCAAAGTGCTGAGATTACAGGTGTGAGCCACCATGCCTGGCTGGTGGTGGGGATATTAACAGGGCCCTGTTATGGGATGATGGTGACATAGTGCTGCAGGGGGTGGAGCTGCCTTGGCTGCATTTGGATGGTCACCATGAGATGCCCATTTGTATACCTAGGGTTCAGTGGGCTTGATGTATTCATATGAAAGAAACAATCAACAAATAAATACAATAGCTCTTAATTCAATATGCCATGATATGCTTGCTACTATTTCATTTGGGTTATTATGCTTAGTTACCTTTTTGCTGTGCCATTTCATTTATCAGTCTGTCATTTCCCATAGCTTTTTGCTCTTGATATCCAACCAGAGTCCAGAAGAACTTTCTGCTATGTCAGATTCATGGACTACAACAAGGACAAGCGATGACAGGAATCTACTGAAAGTGTTCTCAAACAATCAAAAAAATGCAAAACAAAATGAATTCTAGGCCACACTTTTATTTAACAATTTGTCCAGTTAGATCATCTGTGAATCAATTAGGTACAGCATGATTAGAATAAGTTCTGCAGTTTCATGCATGAACAGTCTTTCAATATGACCTTTGGGCTACTACTGTCAGTTATTAATACACGGATGTGTTAATTTAGAAGCTAATTGCCCTTTTTCATATATGAGACCAAAATATGCAGGTGCATCTCTGTTGATTTAAAGGAACTCTGGAATATATATATTTACAGTTGTTAATACATAGTGATTATTCAGGAAAGTAACATTTAAAAAAAGCCCACCATCTCAAACTATGATGATCATTACAATTGATGTATGATGTTTTCCAAGAAAGTTTGCATTTTTACTATAGAGAAAGTGGAGTGCAGCAGCAAAAAAGAGCAAACCTCTCTGTTCTCATAATGAATTTTTAAGGTTCTAAAGCAGTGAAAAGGTTCGGACAGATGAATGATCTTTGGACTTCAGGATTTCAACCTCTGACTTGGATTTGTTCTGCAGATGGAACATTCTATGTTGGTGAGAGCAGGAACATGGGAAAGTTGACATTAATAATTTTTATACTTCTTAAAAGAAATACTGGGTGATCCCCAAACACAGTGGGGGCTTTAAGTATTTCTCTGTGTAACCACAACTTCACAACTTTCACAGCCTTACCTGTACGTATTTGCTGAAGACTGAATGAATGAGTCCCAGTGCTTATGCTGGAGGGACCCTAACCTGATGCCCACTTATTCATGATTTAATTACTTATTTGGCCAACATTTTCTGTGTGCCTCTCAGTTAGGCACTATGCTAGTCTGTGTGGGATAAGTAGGTTCTCTTACCAACAACCAGTTTAAGTAGAATGATAACCATGTCTTGATTTTGAATAAACCGATATTTTAAAGTTACATAATAATAAAGCTCAATTACTAGGTAAAGGGAATAGGATAAAGTCACCAAGGGCAGGTGTGTCCTGTAGACAGTCTGTCCTCTTACTTTCCCCCTTCCTCTTGGCCAAGAAAATCCCTCGTGCGGTCCAAATCCCTTGTACTGATGAACCGAAGCTGGGCAGGACACACCCTGTCATTCCCACGCATCCATGTGGCAACTTCTCCATCCACCCATTTACTCATTTGTTCACTCTGAAATTATTTATTTCTGTTCTAGGCTCTGAGAATGCACCAGCGACTGAAAGGAACAAAAATGTCTATCTGACGAGTCATAGATTTTAGTGGGAGTGACAGACAACAACAAAACAATAAATAAGTACAGATGTAGCATATGTCGGAATTGGTGAGTGCTTGCGATAGACAATGTCGGTGTTCCTCTAACATTTGTATGTTGAGATTCTACCCCCTACTGTGATTGTATGAGGAGGCGGGGCCTTTGGGAGGTCATTAGGTCATGAGGGTGGAGTCTCATCCGCGTTCCACCAAAGTTTTTGCTTTTCCTCCCATAGTGTGAAGATGTTACTGCAGAAACACAAGCTCATCCAGGGACTATATTTCCAAGTCTCCTTCACGTCCGGATAGAAACATGTCGTAAGTTTTGCCACTGTCACGTGCATAGAAGTGATGTGTGTCATTTTCTGGCTTAAGGAGTGGGTATAAATTTCCACCTACTCATTCCCCACTCATGTGCTGAATGCACTGGACTCCATAGCCTGGAGCTGCCGGGGGAGCCAAAAGATGTGTTTGTGTTTCTTAGTCACCACATGAAGGAAAGTTGCTTGTGAATCAGGAACACTCATATAAATAAGAAATACATTTCTATTTTGATAAGATCCTGAATTTTTTTTGTTGTTGTTATAGAAACTATAGAATAATTATAACTAATTTTGCAGAGGAGAAAAGGATAGGAGTTGCTGGGGAAGAGGGGGCTTCGCAATTTTGTACAGTGTGGTCAGAGAAGGTCTTCATGGGAAGGTGGCCTTCACGTGGAGACTTGAAGGTGGCAGAGAGCAAGCCACGTGGGTATCTAGTGAGAAAGCCTTTTTAGAAAGAGGAAACCAAATGTGCAATGTGTGCAAGCGGAAGTTTCTCGGGAGCATCAAGCCAAGCGAAATGACTGGAGTGGTGTAGACCAGAGCGGGTAGGGGCTGAGGTCAGAGAGGTAATGGGGAAGTGTAAAGGATGCAGGGCATGATAGCATTGTAAGTAGTTTGGCTTTTAATCTAAGGGTGATGGGAAGCCATCAGGGGCTCTAAACAGAAGAGCAGTGACATGATCCATTTAGCTAACAGGATTACTTTGGTTGCTGCGTTGAGGTTAAACCAAAGAGGGAAAAGCAGAGAAAAGAACTGTGAAGATGCCGTTCCAATAATCCAGTAAGACACGATGGGCGCTTGCACCGAGGGGCTGCAGCAGAGGTGGGGAGAAGTGGGTGGAGTGTGGGTACATCGAGAAGGTAGCGTCAAGAGTAACTGCTGATGGATTGGCTGTGCATGTGAGAGGAAGAGAGGAACCTGTCATGACATAGTGATGGTTTGTTTTGTGTGTCAAAGATCAACTAGAATCAGCCAGTTACTTGTCCAAACCCTAGTCTAGAGGTTGTTATGAAGGTATTTTGTGGATGTGATTAGCATGTGCAATCATTTGATTTTAAATAAAGCAGATTATTACCCTCTCTAACGTGGGTGGGCTTCATCCAAGCAGCTGAAGGCCTGAAGAGCAAAAACTGGCCAGGCACAGTGGCTCACGCATGTAATCTCAATACTTTGGGAGGCCGAGGCAGGCAGATCACGAGGTCAGGGGATTAAGACCATCCTGGCCAACATGGTAAACCCTGTCTCTACTAAAAATACAAAATTAGCCGGGTGTGGTGGTGTGCACCTGTAGTCCCAGCTACTTAGGAGGCTGAGACAGGAGAATCGCTTAAATCCAGGATGCAGAGGTTGTAGTGAGCTGAGATTGTATCATTGCACTCCAGCCTGGATGACATAGTGAAACTGTCTCAAAACAAAAAAGAGGAAAAACTGAGGTTTCTCTCTTTCCCTCCACATACATATACATGTATGTTTATGCATATTTATATATAGCACACATTATCTATATGTTGGCAGGGAAGAGACAGCCCATGATGTAACTTCCCCCCAATTGCCACAAGAATGGCCACGTCTGTTCAGTTCCTGACTGTGGCCTCCTCTCTTGATTTTGTCTATGTGACTCCCACCAGAAGCCTATACTATTACCGTGCTCTGCAACAATTTTTTTAAAGCTCTTGCGCCCTTTCTTCCCAGGAAATCCTACAAAGAAAGCTAATTTCTTCCCAGGAAATCCTACAAAGTAAACATGTAAAAGGAGAAGCATCACCCCAGGTTGGAAGCAGAAGTGGTAGGTCTCTGTCCTATCTGTTCCTCTCCACTCCACCCTCTCAGCCCGTAGAAGTTTCCAAGGTAGCTTTGTGGCTCCCTGAACCCAGTTTGACAACCACTGTCTTATGGAAGAGACCCTCTGACAGGCGGGGATCAGTATGGTGGAACCCACACTCCCCACTAAGGTAAGGCCCTTGTTCACCTGCAGCTGTCTCAGCTGAACTGCAGCGAACACCTTTTTCCATGTCAAATTAGCATGTATTGGGATATCCTCTTTTCATCAACTTGATCATTCGATGGAAACTGACTACTGATGTCCCTCATGAAGATTGATTAGTTTTTCAATCCCATGTTTAGCTGTGATTAGCACATCAGTGTTTATTTTCACTGCAGAGTAAATACATACCAGATATTTATACCTATAATGAAGTGAACTAGTATTAAGGTGCAATATTAATTATGTAACAATTACAATAAAAAAATTAGGTCACAAAAATTCATTTTTCAACTTTCGTGTTTGCTATACCCACATGCCTCCCTTCTGCTGCTGATGCTGAGAAAATTTTGATGGCCAAATCCCATTAGAATTAATGTGACTTACTCCTGTAAATCTCATGGGGACAAATAAGAAATAAACAACCTCATGTTTTCAGAGATAGCTCTCACAATATTTATGTAAGTCTGTTAGTAGAATACATATATTTTTCTCTTTCCTGCTTCTTATGAAATCCCCTAGCAGATGAAAAAAAGGGTGAGGATGAATATAGATATGTTTTTCATAAAAGGGTATATGGAGGATGCTCATTTCAAAATAATACAAGTAATTTATTAATTAATTTCAAAAACTAAAATGAAAAATGCTGTGAAAACTCAGCTTTCATGCTAATCAAAAAATTGTAAGCAGCCATGCCTGAATTGTTTTGTGAAAATCAGAGCAGATTCTAGTAGCTTGATTCATTAAGGAAATGGCTATATTAATTTAAAGTGATTGAAATTTTGATGTAAATTATGGATCATCCATTAGAGATGAGCAGAGGCTTTTAGCACATTAATCTGAAAGAGCAATAGAGGGATATCTTATTTCCTATAAGAGAGACTTAAAATATATGTATCTTTAGCTACCTCACAACGGTAAGATCAATCACTGGAGGCATATGGTACTAGCAATACAAAATACATAGGAAAACAGATAACATATGGTTTGGATTTGCAAGGTATGCTGTGTGAAAAAAAGTGTTTCACACCTTTCCCCTTGATGATAAATGGCTATAAAGGAAATAAAGTCTCTTGCAAAAAAAAAAAAAAAAAAGGATTAAAAAAATAAAAGAATCAAACAGATGTGTACATTGAAAACGGATCTGTTGGAGAGGCTGAATTTGTTTTCAGAGGATAGAAGAAAGAATGCCACATTTGTGACTTCAATATTTCTTACTCAGGGTGAACTTTCAAGGAGCAAATGGCCAATGTTTACAGCCCCATAAGGCCAAGAACGATAAAAGGGAAATTTACAGTTGGCAAAGGCTAATATGTAAATAAGGTTTATAGCTCCGCCAAACATCAGGCATTCTAAATTGTGACAAGACAGAATATTTGTTAACTGAATGAGACCATTGCCAAATGCTACCTACCATTGATGTGTTAAGACTGAGGCTCTGGATGTGGATGAACTGAAGATGGAAGTCACATTTTTCTCTTAAGAGCAAACCACAAATACGGAAGAAAGTAAAAGAGGAGATCTTCTTCACTTTCCCTGAATAAAATGGCAGCATGATCTTAAATAAAAAACAGCATATTGCATAAAGGAATTGATAAAGAACATTAGTTTGTTGCCCCGCAGGGGATGACACGACTATTTAGTGTCCCTGGTTGTGTGTGGGAACAAATGCTGCTGAACCAAATTTATGTTCCATGTGCTAAAGCACTCCAGGCATACATTCCCAAAGCCCATTTCAGAGCATCTTTGGAAACTTTTGAGAAAATGGACATATTAGTAGTGCCTTCAGACATCAGTTCTGAGTCTATAGAACCCCTTTTTT
Source organism: Chlorocebus sabaeus (assembly GCF_047675955.1). NCBI lineage: Eukaryota > Metazoa > Chordata > Mammalia > Primates > Cercopithecidae > Chlorocebus > Chlorocebus sabaeus. The sequence goes on along the minus strand of NC_132910.1, from coordinate 132,293,020 downwards.
CTTAAATATATCCAAGTAGTCATAACCCTCAGGCCCTGGACGAAATCAGATGAAGAGGCATTTTTCAGATTAGTTCTGGACTATAACAACTTGATAATTCTCATTTAGGGCTCAGGGTCATTTAGAATATTCTCTGGAAAAGCACCAGAGACCATAATATTTCAGGAAGCCTCCTCCCTGTTTCGGAGTGTGGCTCCTCCGGGACCTATTTGCACCTGACTACAAAAAAAGAAAAATAAATTCAACGTCAGGTGCACTATTACCCAAATATACAAGTCCGCGTGTGTACTGCAGCTCATTTGTACCAGATGATCTAGAATAGCTGCTACAATAAAGGTTATTTACCCTCCCTTTCAACACAGACTACATAAGCCTTCTTATCTTTGGTGGTTTTCCTCAGGTAATTTGCCTTTGAATTTTAAAATATTGATCAACAAATCAACAACATTTCCTGTGAGGCTACTGCTGCAAGCTTGTTGCTGAGGGAATTCACAGAGCAGTAACTGCATAGGCTTTGTCCTCCACAACCACATGAGATTAATATCTGTATGGTGTAAGCGGTTTGGACTCCTTCTGAAGTTCCCTCCAGGGAAGAGAAATTGGGGTACTTCCGGAAGGAGAGCCAAATTTCACACAGGAATCTACGAGCATGTTTGTCATGGAGAAAATCCTCACCTAAAGTTGCTATTTTAGCACTCGACTTCTCCTTTAAGTCAACGAAACAGAACAAACCCAAAATGACACTTATTTTAATTGGTGATAGGACTACTGCTGAAGATTTATTCTACTGAAGTTGTTTTGTTTGGTTTAAGATTTCCAACTCAAAAGGGTGCCCACTGTGGCTCAACGCAGTCATATTCTGAACTGCCTCCGTTAAAATGGAAGGGCTCTCAGTAAGGCAACATTCAGGGGATCAGGGAGGTAAAGTCCAAGAATGCAGTGAACCCAAGGATGTTATACTACCCCAGGTAAACATCTACTAAAGTGGGGATCATGTATTATCCACACTGAGGAGGAAACTAGATCCCAGGAAGAAGATCAAGCTAAAAATCATGTTACTCGTGTATAATTTTTACAAAAAGTTTCTGGCTTTCTATTACAATATAGATCTCATCTCATTTTCCCATATTTCTGTGCACTGGAATCCTGGAATCAGAATATCAAAAATTGGTTTACTTAATATTTTTGAAGCTCTTTAAAAAGCTTCAGGCAGTTGGTGTAGAATGCAGGAGTCTATTTTTATGATGGAAAATATGATATGGTTTGGCTCTGTGTCCCCACCCACATTTCATCTGGAATTTTAATCCCCAAATGTCAAGGTAGGGACCTGGTGGGAAGTGATTGGATCATGGAGGCGGATTTCCTCCATGCAGTTCTTGTGATAGTGAGTGAGTTCTCATGAGATATGATGGTTTAAAAGTGTGGCACTTCCCCATCCTGCTCTCTCTCTCCTGCTGCCATGTAAGACGTGCCTGCTTTCCCTTTGCCTTCTGCCATGATTGTAAATTTCCTGAGGCCTCCCCAGCCATATAGAACTGTGAGTCAATTAAACCTCTTTTCTTTAAAGATTACCACGTCTCAGGTAGTTCTTTAGAGCAGTGTGAAAACAGACTAATATATCACACCTCATACTCAGCTAGTGGTAACAACCTGGATTTGTGTAATAGCAATAGGTTTATCTTACTCTAAAAAATGCATTGCTGTTTTTGTGCTCTAATGATTTTAGAAATTGCTTTTCTCCCCAACTCCTGCAAGACAATAAATGATAGGCTCTGAAAAATAGCCACAAAGTTGATACACTAGAGCAGTGAATGCCACACTTTTGGCAACCTTTGGAAATGACCCTCAAGATTTCTGCCCCTGGTGTACATGCCCTGTGTAATCCTATTCCTTTGATTTAGTGGGACTGTGAATATGATCATTAGATCATTTTGTATAGCAAAGGTGAGAGGATTTTGCAGATTCTTTTAAGGCCCCCAAGTTAGCTGACTTTGAATTGATAAAAAAGATGTCTTGGGATGGACCTGGACTACTTAGATGGGCCTTTTAAAATAACTGGGCCAGGGCTGGGCGCAGTGACTCACGCCTGTAATCTCAGCACTTTGGGAGGCCGAGGCGGGTGGATCACGAGGTCAGGAGTTCAAGACCAGCCTGGCCAAGATGGTAAAACCCTGTCTCTACTAAAAATACAAAATTAGTGACCCGTGATGGTGGGGCATTCCTGTAATCCCAGCTACTCAGTAGGCTGAGGCAGGAGAATCGCTTGAACCTGGGAGGCGGAGGTTATGGTGAGCCAAGATTGCGCCATTGCACTCCAGCCTGGACAACAAGAGCAAAACTTTGTCTCAAAAAAAAAAAAAAAACAAAAAAAACCAAACAAACAAAAAGACAAAACCAAAACCAAAACCAAAAACAAACCGGACCCTTCCTAAAAGAAGAGACTGGTACTATGAGAGAGCCTATGGTAGAGATTAACAAGGAGCTGAGATCGGCCTCTAGGAGCTAAAAGTGGTCTCCAGCTAACAGACATCAGCATGCTGGACTGAGGACTGAGGTCCTACAACCACAAAAAGATGGATTCTGCCAACAATCTTGAGGAACTTGGAAGCAGTTGTCTCCCTAGTTAAGTCTGTAGATGAGGACACAGCTGGGTAACACTTTGATTTCAACCTACTGATACCGCGATCAGAGAATCCAGCTCGCTTATGCTCAGGATTCTGCCCTACAAAACTGTGAGCCAGTAAGTGGGTATGTTTTGAGCTGTTACGTTTGTAGAATTTTGTTATGCAGCAATAGAAAATGAATATGGCATTCCATCAGTAAAAAATGTGTGCACACATACTTCCCTGTGTGAGTATTTATAGCATGTTACTATCAATCTCAACATCAAACAGTAAAAGAGCTTGTTTTCTTATACTTTTAGTAAAATCCTATGTATAGCAGTTCTAATATTTTCTTTCTGCACCCCATATATTAAGCACCCCTCAGGTGAAAACACCCCAATTTGTAAACCTCTCACTGCCTTAGAAGATTAGAAATGTGGACTCTCCTTAGAAAATGTCTTGGGCTTGGCCCTTCTTAATTAGCCACTAGAGTCAGATAAGATCTCAGTGTTTCTCCTGTAGGGAAACATTGTTAACCCCTTCTCTTCCCCTCACCCCAAATTTATTTTGTCATAAAGTCCTGGAGATTCAGCCACCTGTCTAGTTCTAGGCACCAGCATCTCTCCCTTAGAGTCCATACAATAGACCTGTTCTGCTTCTCTCTTGCCCTGGTCCAATTATCTATTTTTCATGCAACACTTAGAGCAATCTTTAAATGCATCTCTGATTGTATCACTTTCTAGTTCAAATCTTTTCCAAATCCAAACCCGTTTGAATGGTCCCTGATATGGTTGGGATGTTTGTTCTGAATGTGACTCCCCATGTTGGAGGTTGGGCCGAATGGCAGTTGTTGGATCATAGGGGCAGATCCCTCATGAATGTCTGAGCTCCATTCCCGTGGTAATGAGTGAGTTCTTGCTCTGAGTTCTCACGGGATCTGGTTGTTTAAAAGAGCATGGCATCTCCCCCACACCCCTTGCTGTGCTCTCATAATGTAACATGCAGGCTCCACTTCCCCTTCCACGATGACTGTAACTTTCCTGGGGCCCTCATCAGAAGCAGATGCTGGAGCCATGCTTGTGTAGCCTGCAGAAACATGAACCAATGAAACCTCTTTTCTTTATAAATTCTCTTGGACTAATTTTCTTTTCTCAGGTATCCCTTAATAGCAAAACAAAAATGGACCAGCACAGTCCCTATCCACCTTCCTGTCCTCAGCTCCTGTCCCTTCCATGTGATGCCATGCCCTCCAGCCACACTGGCCTTTTCTCTCTCTTTCATCATGTTCTGCTGTTCCTACATGAGGGCCTTCATGCACAACTGTCCCTTCTGCCACTGCAGCCTTCTTCCCACCTAGCCTTGCTCCACCCTCCTGATCCTTCAATTTACCCAATTGTGGCAGAGCCAGGTAAGATCTGAAGATCAAATGAGCTCAGCTGGCAAAGTTTTGCAAAGTTAGCTTTGACTTCCTATTTCTCTATCACATGACATCATAGAAAAGCTGATGAGTTTGGTTATTCACATTGCCGTGGCCTATGCAGACCTTGGCAAATAAATGTCCACAGTAAAAATCCCTGAAACGGGAGACATTGGCCACTGCTTGTCTGTTGTAGAGGCTTTTATTCCCATTCTACTTTGACTGAGTTTTCAAGGTATACAATATTATTTCAAAAGGAAAACAATCAGACACTGCGAAGTGCAGATGGCTCACGTGCCCCTCAAGCAGGCAGAGGTAGTTGCTGGGATGGAGTCCTCTGCTGATGGGCAGGACATAGCAAAACAATCAAGGGAAAATCTCTGTACTTCTCACAAATGGAAAATGCAGTTTCCAGTTGTTTTACAAACTGCAGTCCATTTGTATCAGAAGCAAACCTGTTGAGAAATCTCTGGAATATCATGCTATATTTTCTGGGCTGGTTATGCATTCTCCAGGCAGACCCCAAAACCAGAGATCATCCCATCCTCTGCAGGCGTGGTAGACTGTTTGCAAAGGTAGACACAGCACTTCCTCCCATCTCTGGATCCCACTCTTCTGCCATGTGAAGCTGCTGCTCCTCCCATCAAGAGTCTATTTCCACTACCCTTGAACAGGATGGGCCCTGTTACTGGATTTGGTGAACAAAACGCAGGGAAAGTGAAGTCATATGACATCTTAGCTTCTCCTCAAGAAGTCTTCTGGCTTTCACTGTTTCTCTCTTGTTGCTCTGAGATTACTGTATAAAGTGTCCTTGAGGAAGAAAGATCCTTGAGGAGAAAGAAACCCAGGCACCAGCCAAGATCAACTACCAGAGAGGTGAGTGAGCCCATGGTGGACCTTCCAACCATTCCTGCACCACACAACTGCAATTGCGGGAGTGAGATCAGCTGATCCAAGAGAAGAATCACCAGCTAAGCCCAATCCAAACTGCAGAACTGTGAGCAAGTCAATGGTGCTTATTTTAATTACTAAGTTTTGAGGTGATCCATGATGTAGCAATAGATGGCTAGGAAGAAAGCATAGAGAAAATCCACGTGTGAGTGCCAGCCGATATTACCATGGCTTTATTGCTCTTAATTTTATAAAATCACTTTATATGGTGTTCTTTTCTTCTTTCATAATAATGATCCTGGATTTGTTACATGTCTTCTGGTCCTACCAGAGAAAATGAGCTCATAAACAAAGAAAGCACAGGAAATGAACAAAGAAAACGTTAGTTATAGCGCAGTCATGAGGCCATTTACTAATTTTTTCCACTTCTCTCCCTTCCAGGACATGGTAAAACATCTCTTCCTTGATTCTTTAAGGGTAGATGTGGCCATGGGATTTACTTCAGCCATTGATGTTTGAGTTGGAAGCCTTAAGAGCCAGTGCGTGGTTGGACACCTTTCGCCATTCTCTTTTCATTTGCCAGCGAGTGGCAGTGCTGTGGACAGCACTTATTCCATCAGCCTGTATTCTGGAGTGAGGCCAAGTCAAACAGAGCCTCAGCTGACCCGAGATGAACTTGTAGCCAGAGGGTTTGGGGTGTTTGTTGCTGTGATGCAACCTCGCCCATCTTGTGGGATACAGATTTTCACATAGTAGATGCTAAGCTGGATACTTACTTTGCTAAAAGTTCTCCTCCCACACCCAACAAAAGTTGCTCCGAATATCAAAGAGTAAATTTCACTCCTCTTTCAGTGCTTGTGCTCAAAAAGGAGCAAGGACAAGGCCCTTATTGAGAAGAATTAAAGAACACCCACCAAATCACAGGTATACTATCACTATGTCCTATAAAATAGCACATCAATATTAAGACTATAGAAATTTTCTAGGCATCATATTTCACTTTTAAACTAAATTTACATCTCAAACATAAAATTGCTTAACGTCTGAAAGAAGATTTCTATAGCTCAGAGTCATCAAAATTACTGCTTGTACATGAACTCCTCTTGCTGATAGCTTGATATTTTAATTTCCAATGAACATAACAAATGACTGTTTACAAAGCATAAGAAATCCTATAGCACTGAATAATTTTAGCAGTGGCTCCTACACATGAGATGGTGACTTTAAACAATGATTTTATAGATTTTTAAGAATGATTTTCACATCAAGTGTCTCAATAAAGAGGCCGAGTTTCATGAGTCATTGCCTTGATGTTGATAACAGAAGTTGATAATGGAATAATTTCTCAAACATGACAAAGAATAAATACTTGATTGTTCACACAGGCAAAAGGTAGCCTAACCCTCTTCCTTACTCCTTTAGCATTTTCACCTCCTTCTATGATAGACCTGCTCACACTGTCCTGTGAAGTAAGCCTGTTCCTCCACTTCACTGTGGCACCTTTACACCGCTTATGCTGGTAAGGACTTCACATGCAATAATTCACTTAATCATATCATAAGTCTATGAGGTAGGTATTATTATTTTCCCCATTTTACATCTGAGGCACAGAGAGGTTAAGTAACTTATCTAATGTCTCACAGCTTGTAAAGAGCAAAACTGCCATTAGAGCCCAAGTCTGATGGAATACTGATCCTGAATTTTTCGTCAATTTTGTGTGATTTAAAGGGCATCCAAAAAGGTTTTTTTAATGCAAACTTATTTCCGCAGCAATTTATGTCCCATAGATTTGTCTGAAATGTTACCATTAGAGATGAATTCATTTATGGTTTATCCACGTCCCTTCTATAAGTTATTGCTAAAAAATGTAATGCCACTGGAAGGGTAACACATGGCATTGTTAATGTGTATTCAGTTAGGAATGCGTGTACCTCAGTTAAGAATTAATTCTGGGAGAGTTAGAGGCATAATGACTTCACTCGGTACCTAAAAACCAGGCGTTCAGTAAAGATCGGAAAGTACCAGAAAATGGGAGTGTGGAAGGTTGGGCGCCAAAGGCCAAGGCAAACCTAATTTATATGCCCATTAGCTCAGGGCTTGTTCTATTTCAATGAAACCCTCTCATCTCATACAAAAGCCATGCTATCATATTTATTTATTTATGAGACAGAGTCTTGCTCTGTTGCCCAGGCTGGAGTACAGTGGCACGATCTCAGCTCGCTGCAACTTCCATCTCCTGGGTTCAAGCGATTCTCCTGCCTCAGCCCCCTGAGGAGCTGAGATTACAGGCACCTGCCACAATGCCCGGCTAATTTTTGTCGTTTTATTAGAGATGGGGTTTCACCAAGTTGGTCAGGCTGGTCTCAAACTCCTGACCTCAGGTGATCCACCACCTCAGCCTCCCACAGTGCCAGGATTATAGGTGCGAGCCATCACGCCTGGCCTAGTTATAGTATTTATTATAAGAAGAAGGTTTCAAGAAACATGTTTTGACTCTTGGTGTTTTATTGCTTGCTTGATTGATTGCCAATATTGTGTTTGGTGAGTACAATCCAAGAGCTGCAAGGGTGAGAGATCAGGGAAACAAGGCAGGAAAGAGGCAGTGGGGCACACACAGCGATGCATGACTTAGCTGACCACGGCTTCCTGGATCCTCTCTGGAAGACCACTTGACCATGTAGGACATCTCAGGACTGATTAATACAGAGAAATCACTATCTTGGAAAAGTCCATCAGACAGAGGATTAATCCTGTGTCTAACATCGCCTGAAGTTTACATCAGAGGAGCTAGTATTACCAGTATGTGTTATTTTAAATCTGACTACGTGCTTGGATTTTTAGATTTTACGGAAAGTTATTGTGTGCGTATGTCAGCTGAATTAACTTGGAAGGTATTGCAGGCTCGATTTGAACTGTGAGAAAGAGAATAACACTTGCCTTTCATTCTCATTCTTATAGTTCCGGGCCACCTCTCAGCTGCTTAAGCTTTGTAACCATGACACACAGGGAACCTCTTACCTTTGCATCTCAGTTTAGTACAAACTTAGGAGTTCCTTGCTTGGGCAGTAAGAGTTCACTTCACTGTGGTTGGATCTTTTCCCTTCTTGACTCCATGAATCTTTCTTTAATATCCACTTATAAATGATATGATTCTGACTTCTGAGAATATTGGAGGGACGGGGCAACACACAGAATATATTAAATGATTTTTTTTTTGTGAGACCCTGGACAGGAATTGTAAAAGGAGTTATCGACCTCTCGAGGTTTTCACTGTCAGGAGGCTATTCATAAAAGCACACTGCTTATAATGGCAGAGATCTGAGGTAGCAAGCCAGAGGGTAATTAAAGTTAATTGATATGTTATTGTTCTGTGTGTTACAGCATTAAAATATGGGAAAAAATGAGCATTTAACTTGTCAAATTGCTCTTCTACATAACAAATCTGAAAACAAATAAAGATATAGTATGAAAAAAGTATTAAACAAATATTTTTCTTGACCTTGTCCTAGGTAAGCAACTGTCTCCCTTAGCAGTGTGGTAAGGCATGAAGAAAATCATTCATTTAACATGTACTTTACAGGGTGCACATTTACTTAACATGGTAGTTTCTGATTATGAAAGAATCATTAAGTTGAAGGACTCTTGAGGCTTTTGTTAATAATTTCATCCACATTCAGGTTCAATCATAATTTCTTAACTACATCAGCAATTTGACCTCTTTGATGATTGTAAACTGTGTTCCCTTTCTTTTCCCTCTTTCCTATTCCTTCTGTCTCCTGTGCTTGCACATAATGAGAAAAAAAGTTAAAATGTTTCAGTGTAAGTCTGTGCCATAGTTAGCTAAATGCAGAAGTCAAGAGGACAGCTGAATTCTATTTATGTTACATGTATGATATCCATCCATAGATCATGAAGGCATTCTCAAATATTTTTTGTTTTTCATAAGTAGCAACATTAATTATATTTGAGAAATGGGTAAAAGAGTCAGTTAGGATACATGGTAACAATTCACATTTACAGAAATCACATGTCCCAGGCACACTTTCCTTATTTTTCATTCCTGCAATTTTATGAGGTAGGTACTGTCATTCTTTCTACTTAACAAATAATGAAATCAATCCAGACATTATGTTGCTATTAACTATTTCTTTTCTCCTCTTTTTTTTTAAAGGCCTCTGTGAGAATCTTTTCTCCTCACGTAGGCTTTCCCTGCCAAATGTCAGGAATCTATTCCTGAAAAACAGGCGTTCTGCACGGAACATTGAGAGTTCATTACCAACTACAGTTGACCTTTGAACAATGCGGGTCTGATCTGTGCCAGTCCACTTCTATGTGGATATTTTTCAACCCAGTGCCAAACTCAGATTGGAAATATATTATTTGTTGACTGAGAAACACATGTATAAAGAGAGCCAACCTTTTGTGCATGCCAGTTCCACACGACCAACTGTGGACTGGAGTGTGTGCAAATTTGGGTATACACAGGTGTCCTGGAACCAATCCCCCATGTACACCAAAAGATTAGTATATTTCATTTCATTGCACTTTTATTTTGAGATAGAGTTTTCCTCTGTCACCCAGGCTGGAGTGCAGTGGTGCAATCACAGTTCACTGCAGCCTTGATTTCCCAGGATCAAGTGATCCTCCCACCTCAGCCTCCTGAGTAGCTGGGAACACAGGCTTGCGCCACCACACCCAGCTAACTTTTGTATTTTTCGTAGAGATGGAGTCTCACTATGTTTCCCAAGCTGGACAGAAACTCCTGGGCTCAAGTGATCTGCCTGCCTCGGCCTCCCAAAGTGAGGGAGAAGAGCATATTTTAAATGAGGAAAAATATAGTTTGTCACACATCAAATAAAAACCTCCAATTAACTACCAGGTTCGGATGTCAAATGCCTAAAGTTTCATTTCTTGACTGCCACACAATGAATACGGCTGTTTATGGGGATTTTGAAAGTAGTAACACCTGCTCCCAGAGCCTGGGGCTCCTCTCACTTTCCAAATGACTCTGATGGGTTACCAATTGTATTTGGAAGGTAACTGCAGGTTGACACGCATATTGATTTGTTTAAAATGAGTACTGAGGTTAGGTACAGTGGCTCATGTCTGCAATCCTAACAGTTTGGGAGGCTGAGGCAAGAGGATCATTGGAGCACAGGAGTTCAAGACCAGCCTGAGCAACATGGTGAGACCCCGTTTCTACAAAATAAAACATAAAAAACATTAGCCAAATATGGTGGTGTGTACCTATGGTCCCAGCTACACAGGAGACTGAGGCAGGAGAATTGCTTACACCCATGAGTTCTAGGCTGCAGTGAGCAATGATCGAGCCACTACACTCCAGCCTGGGCAAGAGAGTGAGACTCTGTCTCTAAAATAAAATAAAATAAAAATTTAAAAATGGGTATTAAATTTTGATGTTATAAAGAGAATTTTTTTCCTTTGTAAAAATTAGCCTTGGATTATTTATATATGTGAGAAATACAAACAGATCACACCAACAGGATCACAGAAGGCTTTAATAAAGGGTTATTGATGAGGGTATGGACAGGGCTGGGGAAACCAACCCTAAGCCTGTAAAGTCGAGGGGCACTTTGTGGTCCACAGAGAAAGGAGCTGCAAGTAGAGCAGAAGTTAACTCCAAGGGAGCTGTGGCCTTAGGAGGGGGACAGTGTCTCCTCACAGCTCCCTTGGGAGAGGCTTGGGTAGTGCTCATCCCTACTACCCTACTACACTCTCCTTCCTGCTTCGATCTCTGCTGGTCTCCCATTGGCTAAGCTCAACCGGAAGTCAGAGATCAAGGAAGCCTGCTTTTGTGGTCCCTAAAGGTCAGCCTTCCAGGGTGCCAATCAGGGTGCAGAAGTAGAGAGTGGGTCTGCAGGGGCAAAGCGGAAGCACCCATCACAGCAAGCAGTTTTGTTTCGCTCTGAATTCCCCAGCGTGTCCACTTAGTTGAGTTGGCATTCATAAGCAATGCCAGTACTCTTGTCTTTTCTCCCTATTTTCCAGAAGCAAAACACTGAAGTGGGAACCTGGTTCATCCCACTCATCAATTTCGTGTTGTAAGATCCCTTTTGTAAAAACTGTAGCCACACACCCACGAGTCTGACCAAAGACCACTTTATTACATGCTCCAGATGAGGAAATCCCAAGAGAAATAAGTTTTAGGCTTTCCCTTTGCAATGAAAATATTTGTAGGATGAGTTCTATCTATAGAACTTTATTGCATTCAAACCTCTGAATTTTCCAAATTGGCTTAGAAGCCTTAGGCATTTCAAAACTACCACTGCCTCCTAAATCTTTGGCCAAAAATAGACTTCTACGCTGCAGACATTGGCAACTTGTAGGAAGTTAAAACTGACACTGAAATCACCCTCTGGTCAACAGCTGATAAGCTAATACCCTTGACTGCCTTTACCAGCAGTGATCGAGCAATGGGATGGATATATCTGTTGAGTTCCAGTCATCTTGGAAAGTTTTTGCCGCTTTCCCTGAATGAAGTGCTGCAGAGCGGACACAGCTAATTGCTTGCTAGCTGGATGAGTCTGCCAAAGAGTGATGAGAGGACTGAAACCAGCGTAAGTCATCAATGTTGATAAATTGGCTCCCAACTCACCCTAGAATGCCTGTGGGAACTCATAAGGGCCATGGTCTGTCACAAGTGCAGACTCCTCAGATAAGAAACCTGCTATACTCAGGGGAAGTAAATGTCAAGCCTGAGCCATTGACTGCAAGCTTTATATTGTTGCACTTAATTTTCAGATGACACCACTGATGCTGATTGTGCTATGTATGTGTAGGTGGGGTGGAAGCTCTGATATAGAACTTCAAGTTCAATCCATACTGTGCACTCAATAAAGGTTACCTTTCAGCTTGTGGTTGCTGCCATTCTTTGCAGAACCATGCAATGCTTGTCTCCCTGCTCCACCAAATGGGCTATCATTTTCTGGTGTATCTGTCTTTGTAGAAATCCTTTTCAATGGTGGTGTTGGCATGGAAAGTTGTAGGGTATCCAGTTTACTCATGGTAATTCCACATTCCCACAACTCAGGGCATAATGAGAAATTCTCCTTGACTATAATTAGCACAGTTGTAATTAGTTGTTCCATATTTCTAGTCGTAGTTGTTGAGCTCATTGACGATCACGTCACTCCCAGCTTACACCTTCCAAGGGCTCCCCATTGTAAGTAGAATAGGACCTCCAACTCATAACCATGGTAGACAAAGTCCCTGTCTGGCGTCTTTGCCTACTTTCGCACTCTGTCTGCCCTCTAGGCACCGGGCTTTCCCACCGTGGCCCTTAGTGCTTCCTGTTCCCACTGCAGGGAAGCGTCCTGCAGCTCTTTCCCCAACCCAGTCTCAACAGTTCAGTCTCTGCTAAAATGTTTGTTACCTTTGCAGGGCTAATCTAGAAATATTCCCTTCCCTCTGATCATTCCCTATTACATCACCCTGTATAGTTACTTCATGACGCCTACTGAAACTGAACATCTAACGTGAATTAAAACATTTTTGGTTATTGGTTACAGTCTGCTGCCTCTATTTGGTTCCCCACAGAATTCCCAGTTCTTAGCACAATTCTTAACACATAATATTTTCTGAATATGACTAAATATTTGCTGAATAAATTTCTCTAAATCTAAATTCCACTGGACCATCTATTGTCTGTCTTTCAAGCATTTTACAAGATTTACATGCATAATATTGTGAAGACTGGTGCATTGGTGTGTGTGATAGTGGGTGCCCCAGTAGCAAGATGATGGGAATACAGAAGACGCTGAAGACATGCCCAAGTTTGCATAAGGGGATGTGATCATTAATTTTAAGGTATCTACTTGACTGGAATAAGGGCTACCCAGAAAACAGTAAAGAAATCATTCTTTATGAGTATGTCCAGGAGGGAGTTTCCGAAAGAGATTGGTATTTGAATCAGTGGACTGAGTAAGGAAGATCTGCCCTCAACCCTGTGGGTGGGCACCATGCAACCAGCTGAGTACCCACATAGAACAAAAAGGCAGAGGTGAGGTGAATTGACTCTCTCATTTCTGGAGCTGAGACACCCATCTTCCCCTGCCCATGGATATTAGAACTCTAGATTCTCCAGCCTTTGGACTTCAGGACTGGAACCAGAAGCCCCCAGGATCTCAGGCCTTTGGCCTCTGACTGAGTTACATCACTGGATGCCCTGGTTCTCCAGCTTGCAGATGGCCTATTGTAAAACTTCTCAACGTCAATAATCATATGAGCCAATTCCCCCAATAAATCCTCTCATGTAATATACATATATTATACGGATAATAGATATTATATTATTATAATATTATATGGATAATGGATATTATAGTATATTAATTATATTATATGGATAATATTACATTATATGGATAGGGTATATATATGGTATATCCTATTTATATATAGGGGTATATATATCCTATTGATATATATATCCTATTCATATATATATATCCTATTGATATATGTGTATACGTGTGTGTGTGTGTGTGAGTGTGTATCCTACTGGTTCTTTCTCTCTTTTTTTGGAAACCTTTACTAATACAGGGAGGGTCCCACCACCTTCTCAGATTTGAGAAATATTAGCATATGGAATACACTGATTGCCTTTTCAGCCTGTGTATGTATTCATTTTAATACAAATTAACATCACATACTAAAAATTACCTAAAGGATTAAACCAAGTTGGAAACTAATTGTCTCTGTTGACATTTTGCATTTGTGTTGTTATTTACATTTAATTGTCAAAGAAGGGGGGGAAAACATGTTTTCTTTCTCTCTCAAGCAAAATCAAGATCTGCTCTAATAACCACAAAACAAATGCAGGAAATGAGACTATTAGTTACCACTGGTTATTAAAAAGTACTTAAAATTTTTTCTGCCTCGATTTTCTCACAGTAAACTTCTTTCTTTATGTGGATAATAAAATGACTTTCTCAAAGTAAGAAGTATTAGTTCCTAATAGATGGTAAAATATCTTCCCGATAGGAAATTTTTCAAAGGTTTCACATTCTGAGGTCTTTCTTTTTGGCACAATCACAACGGACACAATCTACTAACATATTTTGTTCATGAGGTACCCTCTGACCTTGCAGAATTAATACCGTATTTTAAACTCGTGGAAAAATTCTCTCTAAGTATTAGTAGGAGCATGGCTGGTGTAGAAAGCCCTCATAATGCATTTTGAGCTGCTGGGAGTTACTATATTGGATGTTTGATGTGCCCATTCAATTTTGGTTTTTGCTTTCCCCTGAAATAATTCATTTGCCTTCTAAATGGAATCATGAAAATACTTAATAAAAATGGTAATACATACAAGGGCACATGATTGTAACTGAAGGATTGATGTAGAGAAAACTTTAGTGAGTGAAGGTAGGGGGTGGTAGGTGGTAGTTGAATGGGTGTGGGATATTCATTAAGTGATAGTAGACTTCATGACATTTTTCTTTTGAAAGATACTGAGCTGCGGTTAGGATTCTTTTTGTAAATTTTATCTGGGGTTAACGTGTCTTTCTCTGGTAGATCTTTCATAATCAGTCACAAGTCAATCAGAATATAGTAGAGAGCTGCTATTTAGAAAATTAAGCTGGAGGATGGTTTTGAAGGCTTGGACTCTCGCACCCAGTCCTAGTAAGTCTTGAAAATAGAAGCTTACAGATGAACCTCTCTGATCCCAGAGGAGTGATTCAAAGAAGGTAAATACAAATGTTCACAAATGATGAACAGTGACCAACCTGGGAACCCAGACATTCAGCAGCAAGCTGTGGATTCTACATCCTGTCTCTATCCCCTGCCTTCCATTTCCAAAAGAGAAATAAAAATCATGCGGTGAGAACTCAGGCCAGGAGTCTGACTCACTCTACAAGCTAGCTGAGTCCATCCTCAGCCTTTCTCAGATCTTCCCCACAACCCGTCCTCTCCCCATACTTTCTCTTTTACCTCCATCATCCTCAGAGCCTGGAGGAAATTTGCAGTTGAAGGAGCTACTTGTGGCTGCAAAGTTAATTCCTACTGGGCTATGCAGACATCTAGAAAGCTGGTAGATAGTTTTTGCAGTCCTCAAAGTTGCAAAGCGCCCATAGAAGTCTGGGAGGTATCTACTGTGCATTCTGATGACATTTCTCTGTTACAAAGACCGCACGCCCTTCAGTGAGGAAAGGTGGTAAGCTCACATTGAGAAGGAAAAACAGTTGAATGCAGAGACTGTGTTAAATATGCAGAGATGAACATGGAGATCCTTGGGCAAGATTGCCTTAAAATACATGGTAATATCTCAGCATCACTTAGAGGTTAAACATCCAGGTTCTTGGGTCTCATCTAAACTTTTAGAATCAGGATTTCTGGAGGTGGGGCCCAGGAATCAGAATTGTAAATACATTTGGTTGGTTGTGTCTGGTGATTTAAAAATTATCCCCCCCAAAATCCTATAAAAACAAACAAAAAAATCAGGTCTTTTTTTAAGGCAGGGATGTGAAGACAACATTTCACTAGGCAGGCAGTTTGCAGGAGAAAAATGCAAAAATTACAGGTGCGAGAAATTGATAGTCATAATAGCTTATATTAGTAATTCTTAAATATTTGGACCTCAGGACTTCTTTACATGAAAAAAAAATCTTTGAGGACACCAAAGAGCTTTTGTCTATGTGGGTTATATTCATCAATATTTACAATATTAGAAATTTAAATTGAGAAATGAAAAAATATTTATGTATGAATTTATATTTAAAATTACAATAATAGCTCCATTGTTTGTTAACAGAAATAACGTATTTTGGTGAGAACATAACTATGCTTTCCAAAACAAAATCATAATTAGAAAAGTGGCATTGTTTGACATTTTCACAAATACCTTCCTTTCTGGCTTAACAGAAAACAGCTGGATTTTCCCACCTACTTCTGCACTCAATTTGTTATGAAATCACAGGTCATGTGTGTGGCTTTTGCACACTCTTAGTCCACTAATGAGAAACGAAGAGTAAAAAAGTTCAATAACATCTTAATGTTAAAGAGAAAATAGGTTTGGTCTTATGGACCTCCTGAAAGGGGTCCCCCAATCACAATTTGGGAACCAGTGGTTTATCTGAATAAATCAACACGATTCTAAGCTTTTTATGTTATTTCATCCTCATAACAACCTGGTGAAGGATGTATTTTTTTTTTAATCATTTTCCCCATTTTGCAATCGAGGAAACTGAGGCAGAGGGACATAACACAAAGTCAGCGGCATAGCCAAGCTTACACCCAATAGTCTGTTCCCAGCACCGTAGACCTTAACCGTGCTATTATACTGCCTCCACGTTAGGAGAGCGGACGGCGGGCATATTCCCAGGACACTGAAAGAAGAATTGAGGCAATCAGCAAGGTCTGGGGAGACTGATGGGCCTGGAACTGACAGCAAAGTTTCCCTCAGCATCCCCTACATTCCCCCAGCCGGTGGCTCCTGGGCTCTGATCCCCCCAGCTGGGCTTTGCAGTGTGGATTTAGTTCCTGAGGGGAGGGACTTCTTTGGCAGAAGGCACGCCTCAAATATTTAAAACACTGAGTTGCAAATCTGGGAACAAGGAGAAGGAGATGTCTCTCCTTCATTTATGTAGCACCTAAACTAGAGGCAGCAGTGTTTTCCACATCTAACTTCTGCCTTTTTCAACCTAGACCTGTCCCAGGGAAACAAGGTCCTCAGTAGAACAGCATTCACAAAGGCATGAATTCTCTTAGTGTTTTTCAGCGTACCAAACGGCATGACAGGCATTAGAATAACTATACATTTAGAACAAATAAAATGTTAGAAGCTTTTAAAGGTTGCCACGTAGAGACACTTAAGACCTATTAAAAAGGTACTACAAATATATGACTGTCATATTTTTAGATGTAAGTATTTTCTTATCCTGACAAAATAGGATTTAACGTCCCTCAAATTGGTATGAAAATCGTGTTGTATCTTTTTTATTTCACCAAGTAATGTTTTTCTCATCACATAATATTTAGAAAACTTTATCTTTAGGTTGTCTACACCTCAACTGAAGTAATATTATGGCTTTCTGTTAAGGAAAAATCAATTAGTATGTTAAGCCTTTGGACAGTCTTCTTGCTATTCAGTGGTTTAACAGACTGTGTATCCTATCATATAAAAAGAGAAAAAGGAAAGGAAAACAAACACACACAAATACTCCTACTTAAGGTTTGAAAAAACACAATAAGGTATTGCCCCAGTCATTGGTGATAAAGACCACATGGTCACTGAAGAAGTTAAATATTGTCAGGTCTCTCTCTCTCTCTCTCTCTGTGTGTGTGTGTGTGTCTCTCTCTCTCTCTCTCTCTCACACACACACACACACACACACACATCTTAACCAAAGAATCATTTCGATCTCTAAGCTGTTTCTAATTAGGTGTTAATGACCTCAGAGTTGTGTGAGCTTACATGTTCTGTACCTCATTTGATTTCCCCCCTGGGCTAAAACAATACCATGAGGACTGAAATGAAGACAAAATGCACCTCTATGGTCTCAATGGTCATGAGATCAGAGATATATAAATACAGAGAAGTCCAGAGGGAAAGATGATTATTAACACTAGTTCCATGACCTATGCTAACCAAGAAATGAAAGTAATTATAGAGCTTTCGTGCATTGGGTGAAGGGACCCTCATCTCTGAAATGATGAATGAAACTATGACACAGAGGCCACTGGCACTGAGAGGCTGGGGCTCTGGGGACAGACGTCTCCTCTGTACAGCAGGAATGGAACAAAGGAACACAAGATCCCTGAGAAGCATCAGAAAAAAATATGATTTTCCTGAAGCATAAAGTCCACACTTATTAACTTTCACAACAAGAACTAAGTAAATGAGAAAATAATCATGTAAGAAAAAATAGATATATTATATATGGGACCTGATGGCAAAATGCCACTCTACCCAAGAGATTTCCAAAGTGATTTTACACAGAATTTCAAGTGAGTTCCAAATGATCAAATGTGTCTTTTAGTTGGTGAACTGAATAACCATTAGATGCAGATGTGTCTGTGCGCTCTATGGCTTCCTGTTTGCGAATAAGTGAGGATGAAGTAAATACTTCATCTCTAGTAGCCCTGAGTGCAGCATTTTATTTATTTGCATTTTAAAGTTCACACTCATTATAACTCTATAATTGTCAATGCCTCACATTAAGTACTCACGTGGTTGTTTAAAAAAGTAAAGAATTGACCTCAGACTTTAGCCAAGGATTTGGAGGAAAAAGAGTTACCAAACAAGACTTCGTATCATGTAAAACACGACGAGGCATTCTGAAGTGTCGTTCTATCCATAAATCTTGAATAGACTAAAAAGTATGCCTTAAAATAAAGTGACCCGGGTATCATTTAAAAAGGAGAAAGGAAAAAAGAAAAACGTGGAAGAGGAGGAATAAAACTCTGACAACACGCCAGGACAGCGTATTGACACAGTCGGTAAAGTCACCATGATTAAAATAAAGTAATTCACTTTGAACTAACTCTAGATGACTCCTCTAATGTGCCTGAGGATTGTCTGTGGTACGCCCAGAGGACATCTTTTGCGCTTCAGTTAGCAATAAAGCTTGGAAATCATTATTCTTCCAAAGATAAACATAGATAACGGAGAAAACCAGAAATGTCTGGGCTCTCCCTCGTTCGCCTACAGGTACTGCAGCTATGATGCTTAGGTGTACTAATTTAAATCCATCAGTCAATGAATTCAGGTAATGAACATGGCAAAACATATTCCTTAGCATGCATCCAACATATAATCAAGAGTGATGAAGATAACTCTCTGACTTGTGAAACCTACTAATTTGGCTAAAATCACTGGAACTAACAAACTTGAGGTCAGTTGACCTTTGGGTCTTTTCCAGTGGCTTTCCACATGGTAATATTTCCCACTTTGATTTATTTAGTAGAAAAACCAAACAATCTGTTAGGAACAGATGTTTTGCAATCTTTTGGTGGGAGAACAGTGGTGGGATTAAGGAGCACCTGTGATTCTTCTACTTCTTGTTCTGCCCTGATAAACAGGCAGCTTCCATTTCAGAGGGCCGCTTGATGTCTGCACATCTGAGTACTTACTGTGTTATTAAAGAAAAACCATACACACACACACACACACACACACAACCCCCTAAACTTGTTAAATATCCTGCTTCCCCTTTCTCTGAAGTTATTTATGAGGTAATTTTACAACTTATTTTTACAGGTTAGTCACAGTGTCACATCACTCATTTCTACAATTTTTGGTGCAGAAATGAATTGTCTCTGTACTTCAGTGGCACAAATGTATTCCTTTTTAATGCTTTTACGCCTCTGTGTAAAAGACAGCGAACTGGGGTACATGAAACTATGTTAAAAAGCTTGATATAACTATACTATCTTGACAAAGCCTGGGATTAAAATTCTGTCACGCATGCAAAAAATGTAATAAATGAATGAAAATGTATGTTATGGGTCATTTCTGCTTTAATAGCACCTTTGTGCTATAGAATCCAAATAGCAACAGTCATCTTATACACGCCTCACAAATGAAATAACATTAGGTTTCTAGGAACCTAATGACACACAGCTAGCACAAAATGAGGATTGTATCCACGGATTTATTTCATGCAAACATACAGGGCGTGTAGAGACAACTTATCAGTCAAAGATAGGACTCCATTTAAAGCTGCTGCAACATTGATGTGGTTCGTCTCCATTTTTCAGCTAAATAGAGGTTTTCTTTTGCACTTCACGTAAAGTCTTCAACTTGCTCAAGCCTTCTAATAAATTGTAAACTCTGTAACAATATATCTTCTATTATGCTGCTTGTTACTTTACGAAGACAGGAAATTAAAGCAATAAAACACTTTCTAAATGGTAGGGTACGCTCAGGCAGTCATTTTTCTTATGTTCCAGTATTATTCTTCAAAAGACCTTTTATGATACTAATATTAAATTCTTTGAAGTCTGAAGAATCTGTTGAAAGTGTTGAATTTCTAAAATATACAGCTCAAATATTGCAGGTCCTCATACATTTATTAAAATTGAATATGTGGTAGAAATTTTTAAAACACAAAATACAATGCAGTTAAATAATATATGACCAGATACATTTCAAATCCACATTAGAGACCCTATTGTGTGGAAATTGGATTGAATGCTCAGCAAAATCTATTTTGCTTTTTCTCACCTGATGTGGCCAAATGCACATCATATGTGGTCATTCATATAAAAGACTGGGAACTATGGAACAAAGCGCGGAGAAGCAGACAAATATCATAATGGTCACTTATGCAATGTGTTCACATAAAGGAAATTGAATCAGGCTTATGAGGCTGTGCATTCTTTATTAACCTCCCAAAAGGTCAGACAACTCTTCTCTTTATGGTAAGAACACTACATGAATAAGGCTAAAAGAGAAATGCAAAAAACTGCAATATATTCTAGGCAGTATATTAAGCAACTGTATTAAAAAGCTTACAGAGTGATGTGGGAAAAAACCCTCTTCCTTGGCCATTATGAAAAAAGCATCTTATTTCCTTTCCAGCAATAAGCGTTTCTATTCAACTTTATGGAAAAAAGAAGTCAAAAGAAAAATAAACTAGTAAGAGTAAAACCATTGACAGTGTAAATTTAGGAGAAATGAGAGCTCGTAAAGAAGGTCTCCTCACCCCCTTTTCTGTTTCAGCACTTCATTCACACCCATATTCCTAGCCCCTGCCTTACTCCCTACCCCACTCCTTTTTTCCCCTTACTTCCTTTCTCCCTTCCTCCCTTCCTTTTGCAAAGGTTGGCACAAAAAACAGGGATGAAGAGTGAGTACTGCTTCCCCTAAGACTAAGCAAAACCGTAACTTCCCATTAGGTGAAACTGCCGAGTTGCTTGTGCAGTGCAGGAGTTTTCCTCTTTGGAAACCCCCAAAACAGTTGATCTCTTTTTCGATGTGTCATTTTAAACAACTACTATTTAGCAGGTGTGAATGTTCCAATTAAATAGCAAATGCTTTTTGAAGAGATGCTAAGCTTTTCCAATGTCAGGCTCCATCCCAATCAACTCCCTTTCCTCGCTCAGCTGATTAGGGTCAGCACTTTAAAATTAAAAAGCGAAGCCCTTGAACCCCTTGTCACAGCTTTATACACACTCGATAACATTAAAGGATCTCCTACACACCAAAGGGAAGTCACACTGGGTCTGCATGCTGCTAATTTACTTCAGTTCTTCACCAATTCCTATCCCTGTCTCAGAGATATCTTTTTGATATTTTTTGAAATATTTTCCTGAATTTCCCGTGATAAAATTAGCCGATCCAATCTAAGACATTAGTTCTCAATAACTTATGTTTCCTTTCTCGTATGACACAGTTACTCTCTGCTGGAACTCCAAAGCAATCAACAACCTGGGGATACTTTTCCCCAGAGACCTTTCTTAGCACACGACATCAATTAACACAAAAGCAATTTTGGATCCCCTCCAATACACTGCACTACCATCTGGTCTCCCTGGAACCTCTTGCAGAGGGGCAGATTTCAATTTGTCAAAACAATGCAGATTCCTCAAATTATTTTCAAATTATGCATGTTTACTTTAATGTTGTACTCATTCATCTCTTAAAAGGTACTTTGCAAATTTCTCTAAATTGTTTCTCTAGCCTGCATGCTCTCTCTCGCTCTCTCTTAGGCAAGTAGAAATTGGGGTTACAAAGGCTAAAACTTACCTCTAAAGAAATAAGAGTTTGTAAAATCGAAATAGCTTACTATCCAAGGATGACAACAAATTATTAGATATGTTTGCACCTCACAAACCTACATGCCAATTGCTCAGTGATGACTTTGGGAACATAATTTTTATGCAGCAAAATATTTGATACTATTTGAGAGGTACCAAGTAGATGTTTGCATCAAGGAAAAATGTCCCAATTGTCACCATTTGTCACTCTTTTCCTTTAAGGCTTTGAAAATTCCTGATAGAGTATAAGCAATTAATTTGAAAGTATTAATAAAATGAAGTCATTTTTCGCTCATCATAATAAATTGATTTGGCAGAGCAATTTGGCTTGAAAAGTTTTGATGTGAGAATAAACTGCAGGAAAGATCTAGCTCTGTGCTGGCCAGTGTGGTAGCCACTGACCACAGGCAGCTATTTAAATTTAAATGCTGGCGAGGCACGGTGGCTCACACCTCTAATCCCAGGACTTTGGGAGACCGAGGCGGGCAGATCACGAGGTCAGGAGTTCGAGACCATCCTGGCCAACATGGTGAAACCCCATCTCTACTAAAATACAAAAAAAATTAGCTAGGCGTGGTGGTGCTCCTCTGTAATCTCAGCTACTCAGGATGCTGAGGCAGGAGAATCACTTGAAACCGGGAGGTGGAGATTACAGTGAGCTGAGATCATGCCACTGCACTCCAGCCTGGCAACAGAGTGAGACTCTGCCTCAAAAAAACAAACAAACAAAATTTAAATGCCAATCAATTAAAACTAAATGAAATTCAAGAAATTCAGTTCCTCCCAGTCACTAGCTGCATCTCAAGTACTCCATCGCCGCTTATGGCTAGTGCCTACTGTATTGGGCAGCCCTGACATAGACTTTTACCATGAAAGCTCTACTGGACAGTCTGATGAACAAAAACATAGGCTACTCCAAGGGAACAGTGGCTGACAGTATATGTGCAGGAAATTCTTGATATTAAAGATGGCAAACGGCCGCCAAAGCAGGCAGGATAAGGGCCAAAGACCAAATTCCAACTCTGCCTGCTTTTGACCGAGAGCTGACCCTTTCCATTAGCATGAAGCATAACTGGAAAGTGTGAGAACATTCTGGTACACTTGGTTTTGTGTAAGTGAACAGACTTGTATTATCGTATTCATTGTGTTTGACTGACTAGTATCCACTCTTGTCTCTGCTGGTAATGATCATCTCTCCATTATTCTCTGCCAAGTGGTGTAAGTGGGGCTGATTCTACCCATGGCTCCCGCAAATGGTCCTGGGCTGGTGAACCCAGTCTCGCATCTCCCTAGCCACAGTGAGAGACTAACACATTCTGCCCTTGGAGCCATGGCTATCAGGCCTCATTAGAAGTCATTCTGGCCTTCTGCTTGAGTGGCAAAGTATGAAAAGCTCCTCCTCCTTTTGCTAGAGTTGCTAAGAGGAAATCACATAAGACTGGCAACCTTCTTACCATACAAAAAGGACTGTCTGGGACTAGTGGCTACAGAAGGAACAACAAGAGCAGAGGAAGTGAGAATCAGGCTTTAGTGGCTGCATGCGAGGCCATGGATCCAT